>NC_052625.1:90297791-90600821 GCF_016161935.1 Mauremys reevesii
GCAAACATTAGTGATGTCAAGGACTTTTCTGGAGTATGCACAATAAAATCAGCCTTACATGATTCAGCATACATTTTTCGTTCAGTTATGGCTTTTTTTTAATGTGGGTATTTTTTGTTTTGTTTCAAAAGGCTAATTTTCCACTTCACTGACACTGACATGTTTGTTTATTTTTTAAAGGAAGACCCGGAGAATGTTTGAAAGGTCAGTGCTTTTATAATAAATGAGGCAAGCCTGAATGTGGTTGGCACATGCATATCACTTTGAGATAACAGGGATTGCTATCGTGAAAACCAAAACACTAGACAGAAACTATAATAATTTATTTCCACTCAGTTTAAGCCCATTTAGCTTTTCAGGGAAGTGTTTTAAGATAGTGGCTGAGTGGAGACCCACCAACACATACGTATTTTCCATAATGCGGTATATTTTCTGTGATCATGCAGTATAATGAGACAAATGTAACAATGCATGAGTTGATAGATTAGTGCTATACTTGCATTAGGGATGAGAAGTTAATTGCAAACTGTGATTATAAAAGACTTAACAATTTGTTTTTCCGTATTTAAAATCATGTCAGGTTTTCCCCAGTGTAATAGGAAGTATAATCTCAATTAAGTTTAAATCTGCTCAACAGAAGTAAAATATGCATACACACATGCAAAATTTTGCTTAGGGTATGGAATTGATATTTTATTTTAATTTTTTTTTATGAAAGACCAGTAAAAAAAAAAAAACCCGCAAAAGTTCCATTGAATTCAATGCAAAATATTCTTGCCTTGTAACAATAATAATAAAATCGATTAGCTAAACCCAGGTTTTCTGTAACAATAACAGCTAGCTCTTACATACCTCTTTTCTTCAGCAGATCTTGAAGCAGTTTACAAAGAAGGTAAATGTCATTATACCCCGTGGTGAGCTCCAGGATAGAAGACTATGGAGATCTGTGGTTGGCGGCCCATACCCCGGTTGGGGTGACGGGCATGAATGAATGAATGATGATGAATGAGCTCCAGCCAGTTCGCACCGGTTCACAGGAACCGGTTGTTAAATTTAGAAGCCTTTTTAGAACCGGTTGTTCCAGGACAACCGGTTCTAAAAAGCTTTTAAATTTAACAAAGGCTCGGGCAGCTGTCCACCCAGCCCTGGCCCCAGCTCACCTCCCCCTCTCCCCTGAATGCTCCGCCCTCCTTCTCCTCCCCCTCCCCTGCTTCCCGCGAATCAAATGTTCGCGAGAAGCCTGAAACAAGGAGCAGGCAGGTAAGCCGGGTGTGGGGGGGGGGTGGACGGCGCGCGCGGCCCAGTCCGGCTCCACCTGGCCCCGGCCGAGTGCCCCAGCCCGGTCCCGGCCAAGCACCCCCACTTCCGGCCCGGCAAGTCGGGCCCCGCGGCGCTGGCGGCTCCGGCCAGGCCTGGGGAGTCGGGCCCCGCGGCGCTGGTCCCGGTGCTGGCGGCGGCTCGGCCGGGAGTTGGATCCCACGGCCCCGGTCCCGGTGCTGGCTGAGCGGCTCCGGCCCGGCCCGGGGAGTGGGATCCCGCGGCACCGGTCCCGGTGCCGGCCAAGTGGCTCCAGCCTGGCCTGGCTTGGGGAGTCAGATCCCGTGGCGCCGGTCCCGGTGCCGGCCGAGTGGCTCCGTCCCAGCCCGGCTCGGGGAGTCGGGCTCCACGGTGCCGGTCCTGGTGCTGGCCGAGCGGCTCTGGCCCAGCCCGGGGAGTTGAGCCCCATGGCACCGGTCATGGTCCCGGCAGAGCGGACCTGGTCCCGGCCCCACACAGTGTGGTAAGGGGGCAGGGAGAAGGGCGGGGGTGTTCGGTGGGTTGTGGGGTGGATAGGGGTCAGGGGCAGTCAGAGGGCAGGGAACAGGGGATTGAATGGGGTCAAGGGTCCTGGGGCGGTCAGGAAGGAGCAGGGGTTGGATGAGGTGGTGGGGGCAGTCAGGGACAGAGAGAAGGGGTGGTTGGATGGGGTAGGGGTTCCGGGGGGCCATCAAGAACGAGAGGAGGGGTTGGATGGGGCGGCAAGGGGCAGTCAGGGGACAGGGAAGGGGGGGAGATGGGCCAGGTGTCCTGGGGGGTTGTCAAGGAACATGGGGGGTTGGATGGGGCACGACCCCCCGGGGGGGCACGACCCCCTTGTGAGGTGAGGAGGAGGGAACCTGTTGTTAATATTTTGGCAGCTCATCACTGATTATACCCATTTTACAGACAGGGAACTGAGGCACAGAGAGGTTAAAAAGACTTGCCCAAGGTCACTCAGCAGACCCGTAGCAGAGCCGGGAATAGAACCTAGTGTCCTGATTCCCAGTCCAGAGATCTAGGCACAAGACCATTCTGCCTCTCTACCATTATGCATGACTATACTGCCAATATGCCATCGCCTCCTCCCCCAGGGGGAAAAAAATATGGGACCTATGAAGCATGTTAATGTTTTTTTCACTCTATTAACTACATGCAGATTAATAGTTATTGTACATAGATATAAATCTTTGCTCTTGTGATGGGTGATATCGCAGGTTGGGTGGCACCTTTACACGGTGTTTGTCCCTTGTTTGGGTAGGATGGGTAAGGACCCTAGCAAGTTAAGTCCTATTCATATATCAGGAATCAGAGAACTTGGGGAATATTTTTTTTTAAATTTGTTTAAATTGTTAAATAGTTTTATTAGATTTAAGTCTATTGCCTCAATAGACAGTAGCTCAGGAATACTGATTTTGGCTTAGAATGTTTTGTGAAGTTCTAGAAATTCTAGAAGAGAAAATCCTATAGTTTGTATTGAGAATTCAGATATTGTTAAAGAAATAAGTATCCCTAACAAGTGAATTAAAAGGACAGTTCAACTATGTAAAAGTGCACTTTCATATTCAACAAATCTGCTCACTGTATTCCTAGTCAGATCTATTTTTAATATAATTATATTTTACTACTTTGGACTCTGGTTGGCACTGCAGAAGTAATGCTGCTATGAGAGAGCCAGCTAGATTCCATTTCAGCTTGACTATAAAAAAAAAAAAGTTAAATTAAGACTTCTGATTTTTTTTATTACACACCTTGATTTTCAGGCACAGATTGTTAATTATCGCCAAGGAAGGCACAGTGCATCTTGGCAGAGGAGGTATATGTGGGTATACAAAGGTGACTTTGAACTATTTGTGTGTTCTTCCAGCCTTGGCTGTTAGTGCGATGGTCTTTTTTTTCTGCGTATCTCAGGGCAGATTATGTCAGGTGCTAGTTTTCAGGATAAAGGGATGCACCATATCAACTATACTGGCAATTAAAAATAGTTTACTTGCAAAACTTTCCTGTAGTTATATACTCTGTAGCATTCTTTTCTCCCCACCCCCATACACACAAAAGTGTAATTGTCCTGTTGTAGAGAGGCAATGGCTCTGTAGTGTTTTGTGATCTCTGGTCTTTCTTTGTTTTAAAGTAGAGTGTATAAAATAACCATGAAAGATGTCTTAGACTTGCTCATTATATGGAAACTGAACATTTGAAAAGTTACCTGAGTGTAAAGAATAACTTTGTAAAGTTGAATGACTGGAGTGGACTACTACTATGTGTCTTCAAAGAAATGCTGCATATTTTGTTTACTAATACATGATATGCTGTACTGCACACTTACATTCTTCTTAAAGTTGAGTTTCCAACTTTAGATTCTCTCACATTATTACAGCTTATATGGACACTGATTTCTTTGTAAATCAGAAGTTTGTTATAGCTAAACCTGATGATGATGATATAAATGGTTAAGCTAGTTCATTGACACTGACTTGTGAAATATTAATAGTATTTATTCTAATTAATCACCTCAATTTCTTTTTCTTTGGGTCATGTTTTAAATTAAACCAGGAACAGGGCAAACTGCATTGTGGTGATAGCTAGAACATTATTCAAGAGTGTTTAGAATTTTTTAATGAATCTGTCATGTCTTTCATTACATGTAAAAGGAACCAGATACTGGCAAAAAATGTTATAAAAACAAACAAGCAAACTCTCTATTCATAATAAAATGCAATGAAGACTGGTTTAGAAATTCAGATTAGTTTACAATAGCTGTCAAGATATTAATAGTAGTAGCCTAAGTTTATCTCTGAGAGCCACAGTCTCTCTCAAACTAAAAAAGTAATTAGCAGACTAGGTTCTTACGTGTGGACTTAGTTTGAAATGGATTTGTTTGGATGTAAGTGATCACCTCCATAAATGACACAATAGATTCCATAATTGCAGAAATTAAGATTTAATAGATTGGTAATATAATCTGGTACTGATTGAACTCAGCTGTGTTGCACACAATAAATGACATTTTATATTTCTACAAGGGGCCTGTTCCTAGTATAACTCTCAAAATATTTTGATTTGGGGTAGTTTAAAATATGACAGCTATTAACAAAATTGCCAACATATCATCATTGTGCAAAACTGAAGTGAATGTATGTGTGCCATCTATGGAATTAAGAGAATACCTCCTTCCACAATATCTGGAATAGGGACCACATATGTTTTCAGTGTTGTACGTTAGGTATGTTTTGACTGCACAGTTAAACCAGGGTGATTGGCACCCAGGTCTGAACATCTGGGTTAGCTTAGCTTGGATGTGAGCATCCCCACAGCAAAAGCTCTACCTGAATTACAATGTACTTACTGTTTCTGCACTGCCCAATGTGTGTCTGGGGGTGTATCCCATGGTTCTTTGTGCTGAGACACTCTAGGATTTTTTCCCAGTCAATTATGGGCAAACTTATAATATCCTTTGTGGGATATTATGGGGAAAGCATTTGAGAACTGTGAGTACTCAAGTAAATTTTGCCTGCATCCTCGCTGCAAAGTGGGCAGGTTCCTGCCCAAGTTATAGTGTAGCCTGAGCTCTAACCCACATCCCTAGCTGAAGCTTAAATCACCTCCAGACCCCGATTAGAGGTTTCTCTATGTGGACAGTAGGGAGAGAGAAGTTGTTCTAAAAGCTGGTAGGAGCCCAGGTTACCTGCAGTGAAGCCATACTCTTAGTGTGTTTATCTGAAAGGATCTAATGTGCTAGGTGGATCTCGGACTTCCTTGACCTTTAGGCCCTGTGCAATTAACAGAAACCCTACATTTAATCCCTCTTGCACTTGAACAAATAGATTTTATTGAAAAGGGGATACTGCTTGCTCCTCTTCATTTCTGTCTCTTGTTTTTTTCTAATTTTCCAGCTTTCAGTTCCATTTTCACCCTTTCACTACTACCTCTGGACTTATATAAGAGTACATTTAAGCAACGTTTGCTCGTTCAAATATCTACATGCCAGTTGAACATTTTATTTGATCAAGGGATCCTGTCACTAGAATTTTCACTTACTTCCATGGTATGTTAACGCTAGTGAAATGCTACTTTAAAATTCTCAAAAGAGTGCTCTATTAACTTCTTTGTGGGTTAATAGGAATTATGCTGTTGAGTGAAAATTGTATTTTCTGAAGAAAATGAGTTGGCAACATAACCTTGGATGAATATGGGAATAATGTCTGAAGCTAATTTAACCCATCTGATGCATATCCTTGTTTCTGCAAATCCTGTTATTAAAACAAAATGAATTAGTTCATATTGACCTGTTTTCTAAATGGTGTGTGGTGGTGCGTGTGTACTGCAGTAAAACAATAGTGGCATCCGGGGGGAAAAAATAGCATTAGAGATGTGTCCTCAGGCTTTAATATACATTGCATCTTAAGTTTTGGTTTGTTAAAGTTTTCATTCTCCCATGAGGGCATTCCTGCTTAAATTGATAAGCTTTTGTCTGTCAGTATTGCTGAACATGTATAAAATCTGAAATTGATTATATACAAGTCTGTTTTCTACAAGTATTGTATGTGTAATCTTGATTTTACAGTTTTATTTTGCAGCAGCTGAAAAGTCTGGCTGACCATCTTTTGCAAAGTTGGTTCTTCACCAGTGACAATCTTATTTTAAGCCTTTCTGTTGATTAGTTAAGAAATTTGTTCTGAGAATCTGTCCAGCATCTCACTAATCCAGCTTTGTCACGACAGTATCAGAGAGTCTGAAAAGTGCTCCGCTGATGAGCTCTCCCGGTATTCTCTTCAATGGAAAGACTTGGATTTCATCTCATTTCATAGGATACAAAACATTTCATAAACAAAAATATGTAAAACAAAATGATTTGCAATTATCACACTTGAATTAAATCTTAAATCTTAAATCTTTGGTTTATTATCTCTTGTATGGTTCCGTACAGCACAGATGAATTTACATGACAAGGTGTCTAGTTAGCATTATTAACAAAAGTGCTACTTAAAGTCCTTGGTTTGTATATTGACTTATCTTAGTTAGCTCTTTAGAGGGATTTCTCATATGTAAATAACTTTAAAAAACCAACAAAAACCTAAGAGCAAAAGTTAGATCTAGCCACAGATTATGAATTCCTCAAAGTGTAGGTCTGATTGGATCCATCTCTACTTGAAAAATTTAAAGTTGTTAATGTTTTGCTTAAACTAAGGACACAATGATGACTTGGGTGCTGATATGACAAAATCACAAACATTATTGATAAAAAAAAATAAATAATAATCCCCGTTCCCCCACACCAAAGATGTATTCTTTTTTTGAAGGACGGTCTCTAAGGGAAAAAACTAACTGCTAAGAGAATGGGTTTACAAGTAAAGGGTAACAGATGTATCATACTGGCCTGTGAGAGCCCCTATCCTTTGAAATGTGCTCTCCTCCTTCAAATCCGTTGACCTCTAGGGTTCTCTGTGAGGCACATGTTTTTATGAAGGTTGCTGAAGAAGCAAATATTTTTAGGGGTGATTTTTAGGGCAGGTGGAGAATAGCTGCATAGCTATTTTGTAAAGTGTGCTGCAGGCTGTTTTTGTAGCGCTGTGGTTATGGTGCTGCTGTTTGTTTTTCTGATTCACTGTATCTTTGACGTGTTTATCCGGGTGCCAACAGCTTGAAATGGTGGCCTTTTATTTTGGAATACCAAATAAATTTAGAATTGATAAAGTTTTCACCTTTTTAATTGCTTCAGTACTCCAAGACTGCAGATGAGACCAGTATTTTCAGAAATGGGTGCCTAAAGTTGTGTGTACATATTTAGGCATCTAAATGCTCGTTTTTCAAAAAATATTGTGCACTCAGCAGTTTCCATTGAATCCTGGGTGAGTGAAGAACAGGCAAAGTATTAAAGCATTGGGGAGAATAGTGTCTGGTAGCATTACATACAGGTTTTCTTTTGTGTTTTTCTGTGCCCATCAAAAATATATATCTAAAAATAACCTAAGAGTGGGAACAAATGGGTCAGGTGACTGGGATGTAGAAACTTTCACCTTTGGCTTGCTTATTTGAATGTAGTCTAGGTTGTTAGTGACCAACATTTGTAGACATTTGATAGCTGATGAGGAACTGACATAAAATAGTTGATTTCATTCTAGTACCTACTGGACAAGTGTCCATTTTGCAAAAACCACCGCCAATCTTGGCACTAATTGGCATCCTTGTTGGCTTTTTCAACAGAGAGGCTAACGATTAAATGGGCATAGAGACTGACCCCCCTGAGCCCTAGAGATGATTTTCTCCAGAACAGGATTGTGACATAGTGGGTGAAGTGATGGGAAGCTTCCACAATCTCTGTCCGTGCTGTGCTGTACTTCTGTGGGTGAAGAGGGGGCTTCATCTTCCAGAGCAATCAGCCTGAAACCTATCATGAATTAAAATAATGTTTATAAAATAAGGGTTTGGCTGAAAGACTATTTACTGATTTCCAGAAGAAGCACAATAGTTACATGGCCTGGGACCTTCCTACCTAAGAGACCATCTCTCTCCCTGTGCCATGCTATCACATTTGAGGTCAAGGTGGACACTAGAGCAAAGACTCCTTCAGTGTAAAAGAGATGGGGCTGCCAGCACAGCATTCTTGGTGAGGGGGCGCCTCCTTGGCTGTGCTGTCCTGTCCCACACAGTCCAAAATAGCCTGAAGTAGTGGACCGCTCATGCAGGGCTGCAGAGCCAATTTATTGGAGCACTGGAGGAGGGCTGAGGCAGTTAGAGTAGGATTTCTGTTTTGAGGAAAATGTGAAATGGGATGGAATTTCGAATTCACTTTGAGTCTGCTGACAGCTGATCAGTGTGATGTGGTTGGGAGGAGAGCAAGGGTAAGCTCTGCTGCTGGATTGATTGTGAAACTTCTCTTTGGGCTTTCAGAATTAAACCAAGGTCCTCCATAGCTCCGGATGGGTATTCTTTGGTGTAGATTCTTTTAAACCTAAGTAAACATTGAATATTGCAATTGAGCTTCAGATAACATTTTGATGATGCTCACACACCTTACAAATCATCAGCTCTAAGTTATTTACCACAGTCGTCTTTGGCGCTCTCTCCACTGATCATAGATTCAGAGTGATGTGTAAACACTTTGGGCAAACAGTTAAAAATCTCCTCATTGCAGAGTGCTGAGGGACAACTCTTTATGTACCATATGCACCTCCGCTTTATTTGAAGGTGGAATGAAAACTTTGAAGTAATTAAAATTAAAAAAAAAAACCAAGGAATTGAACGTGGTGATTCAGACAGCTTGGGGAAAAGTATCTCCTATAATTTTGAGAGTTCCAGGTGCACTTTCAGTTTCCTTAACTACAGTGTAAACCCTGATTTTGGTGTCCAGCAGCGTTAAGCATTGAGACCAAAAGAAGAGGAGAGAAGAAAAAATGTCTTTCTTTGTAATGTGAATGTGTTAGAATCAGAATTAGTTCTGGCTGTGTTTGATAAGTGTGGAAGTTTTTGAAATCTATTAACTAGAAGGTAGATATTTCAGCTTGTAATATGAAAGGAAGATAGACTCAGGGCCAGGTCCTCAGCTGTAGCTCCACTTACTTTAGTGGGATTATGATGATTTATATCAGCTGATGATTTTACTCACTATTTTCTGTTTAAAGCCTTTCCTGCAGCATGTGACAGATCAATAAACAGATCATGATTATATTTCTCTTCCCATAACCCATGTAGTGTTGATTGCAGGTATTTTGCTACCTGCCTATCAGGTATGAAGACACATTTAGATTTGTTGAAGAATTTATTATGATGACTTATTATGGGTACACGGGCCTTGCACTATACAATTGTTTATGGAATATGTTATGGCACTCTTTTCTTATTCTAGCCAATTTATGGAAAATGACTCTTCCTTTTTGTTCACATTTCCGCATGTTCTTCTTGTGCCAGTCATCCCTTGGTGGCTGCTTACTACAGGACTTCTTCCTATATTCAGGATTTTTAGTATGTAGTTACCATCTGTACCAGCCAAATTTAATATTGATTTGGGTTTTATATGAAGAGATCATATGCCTGAGATTGAATGGTGACATCAGTGAACTGGGAGAAGATGGCATCCTTAATCATCAGCATGAGTGAAGCAAGTTCAGGTGTTTGTCCCACTCACATGCTGAAGGAAGCTGTATCTTTGTTGAATACCATGTAAAATGTGTTCAGTCCATATTCAGAATCATAGCTGCCTTATGGAGTAAAAGTAAGGGGAGTCCCTTTGTCCAAAGTTAATTCATCCTTCCCAAACTTTCAGCACACCATAATTCATTGTATCCTCAAAAGTCCCAGGGTAAAAGTACCTTGTGCTTTACTATAGCCTTGTAAAATAAAGTTTGCTTAGCCAACCCCAGTGAAAAAAACAGCCTGCTAACCAGAGGTGGAGTTTATCTTTTGAATGTATTGATCTCTCTGACTCAGTGACTTGCAAGCTCCTTTGACTCACAGAGATCTCAGGCCATCCAGCAGAACTCTTAGAAAGAATTTCCTTCTCAGCCTCCCTTTGACCATGAAAGTTAAGTCTTCTATTGCAGCAGCTGCAGCTGAGCCCAGATAGTCCATTTCTTGCCTCTTCTGTATGTATTAACCCCTGACATGGGTTTATACACCCCATTGCACTGTCATTTATGATCAAACAAACAGCAGCACCATAACCACAGCGCTACAAAAACAGCCTGCAGCACACTTTACAAAATAGCTATGCAGCTATTCTCCACCTGCCCTAAAAATCACCCCTAAAAATATTTGCTTCTTCAGCAACCTTCATAAAAACATGTGCATCACAGGGAACCCTAGAGGTCAACGGATGTGTTTTCAATTACTGTTTGTTTATTGAGCTGTGAAAGGGTACTTGATACTGTCCAAACAAATAAGGAGTTGCACCGTGTACCCAAAGTATCCTGTTTTGTGAAAATTGTTAGCCATTCAAAATGCTTAACACTGCATTCCATGCATACTATAGCCGGTAGGTAATGGTCAGTCTACATTGTGTTTTCCTCATATAAATGACTATAATTTTTCTTTTGGGAATATTTCATTGCAGAAATATGTTGATTTCAAGCAAACCAGCTGCTGTTACAAACTGTATTTCCTAAACACTTGTATTTGCAATCCCCTCCAAATTTTTGTTTGGTCATTAGAGCAGCATCTTGCTTGGTAGTGGGGCAGATCGTCTTTTCTTCTGCAAGTTTTTTTTTTGTGTGTGTTCATGGCTTGGCATCGTTAACCATGACAGCTTCACTAGAATCAGTTTATTGTGGGCGAGATCCAGACATTCTTCTCTCAAAATCTTTGTCTTCAGATGCCAGCCTCTTCTGGAGCCAGAACTCACATCTGAACATTTTGTATAGAGCAATATAGGACACTGCTAGTATAAGAGTTTTTATCTTGCAAATTTTCACATGAGTAAGTCATTACTCAGGTGGCTTACCCAGGGCCAGCTCTAGGCACCAGCGTTCCAAGCATGTGCTTGGGGCGGCACCTTTCAAGGGGCGGCACTCTCTTTTTTTTGCTTGGGGCAGCAAAAAACCTGGAGCCGGCCTTGGGCTTATCCCATTGATACTGGGGAGATTATTCATGTAAATGAGGATTTGTATGATTTTGCCCAGGTTCTATGACTATAGCCCTACTAAATTCACGGCCATGAAATCTGCTTTCCCCCTGTGAAATCTGGTCTTTTATGTGCTTTTATCCTATACTATACCAGTTTCATGGAGGAGATCACAGTTTCTCAAATTGGGGGCCCTGACCCAAAAGGGAGTTGCAGGTGATCATACGGTCATTTTAGAGGGGATTGTGGTATTACCACTCTTACTTCTGCGCTGCCTTCTAAGCTGGTTGGCCAGAGAGCAGCGGCTGCAGGCCAGGCACCCAGCTCTGAAGCAGCTTCCCGCCAGCAGCAGCACAGAAGTAAAAGTGGCAATACCATACCATGCACCCTTATTGCTACGCTGCTGCCTTCAGAGCTGGGTGGCCAGAGAGTGTCGGCTGCTGACTGAGGGCCCTGTTCTGCAAGCAGCAGTGGGGACGTAAGGGTGATGTTACCATACCATGGCATCCTTACTTCTGCACTGCTCTGCCTTCAGAGCTGGGCTCCCAGCCAGCAGCCACCAGTCTCCACCTGCCCATACACACTGACAATTATTTTATGATAACATTTAAAGTACTGTAAATGGAACAAATTGTAAAAAGACTAGTAAAAATCTCCTGGATAAATTGGTAACTTCTGTATATTTTCTTTCTTTTTTGCTTTTAAACAAGGTATCTAACATTGTTTGGCCGCTCTTTGGGGATTTAGAGCAATATATTTTCATAAAACTGGAAGCTGTTATTTATGTGGTTTTATGTGGTAGCAAAGTAATAATGTTTATATGATGATGATATCTGGGCATTCACTAGAAATATAATAAGCACCTTATCTCATTTAATAAACACAGTCCAGTTGCATGCATAATTATCAAGATATAAAGCAACCTGAAATAAATATGAAGCTCTACATTATAATAAATGTTGTTATTCAAATAGATTTACTTATTCTGAATTTAAATGAGATCTCCAATCTCTTAACACTTAAAGCACATCATGTGGTCTTTGCCCAACTCTCATCTGGGTAACTGCAGACTTCACTCACACAGCAGCTAGATTATTCTTAGTAAAGAGAGCTTGAAAAGCTGAAGATAATCAGATGGTTCTCCTAAATTAAAACTGTTACAGCGATTTATTTTTATGAATTCTTTATCTGTAAGTCTTAATTTGTCCTCTGCATTACTGCTTTAGTAAAAAGAACGAAAGGCTCTATTTGGATGTACCATCCTTGTACCATGCTCGGAACAAATGTGCCCTCATTCAGCAATGGAAATTTGGCGTACATGGGGATTATTAGAGGAGGGTAATATTCTTGTTTAGGGGAGCTGAGACTGGGTGAAGGTGCTGTTTTACCACTGGTGAACGTTCTCAACATGATAGCTCTGACACATATCTAAACTACTGTATTGTAGGTGTTAATTACATTGACAAAAATGTGATACCTTCAGTCCAAATCCTTATTCATTTCTCTGTGCATATCCAGGAATAAATCCTCCCTGCTCTTCCCTTTCATGGATGGACCTCAATTTTGTCAACCAGTCCACTCTTGTGTATGTCATCTGCCTATCTTTCACACCTGCTCTGGGACATCCATGAAGCTGCAGGGACCTTTAAAGTGAAACATACAAAATGATGATTAATACCACAGCAATACCATCTAACCATTAAAATCATGAAAAAATCAATAAAAATAATAATTTTAGTTCCTTTTCAATTTCCAATGCCTTCTTGCAAGGCATTCTTTGGACTTGAGAACTGTTATGAGAATTCTCACAGTGTATAAGAATAAGAGGTGTGGAGGCACTAGATTATTGCAACAATAGGATTAGCAAAGGGGCAGGAAGAGAGGAAAGCTATCAGTGTAACTGGACTAGCAGAGGTTACTTATTGAACGCCAATAGGCTGCTGAAAAACATTGCTTTGTGAAGGATCTCTGCAATGAGAGCAGAGGCAGTTTTCAAAACGGGGAAGGAAAAGGCTGATAATTGCCCTATAATTTTTCTGAGAGGTAATATTGAAGGACCAGCTCCATGAATAGAGAATCTATGAGAGCATATATGCAGATGTAGGAAAACATGCATTGCCTCAAAATGTGATTGCAAGGCTCAAATGCCTGTTTTATGAAAGCCTTTCAAACATAAGTAGTGAGAATCAGGAGAAAATAATGGCTAAGATTAATTGTTTTCTGCTAAGATGTTATAAAATGCACTTGATGTCTTACAGCACGTTGGGTAAGCAGTGTCACTATTCCCCCAACACTCATGGCCTGTGTTAAATTGTACACTATTTTGCTGTTGGAATATGCCCATGAAAGATGGAATATATTGCAAGTAGATAAAGCAGCATGTTAAGAATGTGCAACAGTTGAACACTTGGGCTGACAGCTGTAACATAAATGCTTTGGCCATAGTGTCCAGCGTAATTCCTTGCAAGGACATATGGTTAATTTTTTAGACTTTTTGCACTGATTTCTGTTACTTTGTGTTCAGCACAATTTGCACAGATAAGTGATTTCTGGCAAATTTAACCCCTTGTGCAATGAAGTGCAGCAAGTGCAACAGACAAGTCGCCAGCAAGAGACTGAGGGATGATAATGGTGGAAAGGCCACAATTGTATCTGTGATGCCAGAGACCACACTCCCTGCTGGCCCTGTAGCAGTGGAGACTGGCTAATCACACAGTACAAAAAGCAAACCTACTCCAAAGAGTGGTTTCAGCACCTTTTGTATAGGAGATATTTTGTTGGTGGGTGCAAGGAATTAGAAGCATTCTGGGAGGGCCAACCAGTGCTTAGCACCCCAAATTTATCTAGAATATCAAAGGCAATAGAGGATATTCTCAAAAGGAATGTGAGCAATTGCCACTGGACTTGGCTTAGATATTCTGTAGGACTTCCTTAGTGACTTGTGTTCTAGTTTGAATTCTTATGCACTGGACGTTATTCCTTACATTACTTTAAAAATCTTTTTTGCATTAATGTTTGTCCCTCAGTTGGGTCATTTGCTCAACATTTTAATGATTTATGTCACTCATGTAGATATTAGTAGGTACAAAGATGTGTTTTAATGATATTCTACTGCATATTGTTCACTGGGGAAGAATATAAACCAGAGAAAATACAAAGCATTAAATACATGGATAGTTTCCAGCCTTCTAAATGATTCAAACTATTTGATGAATCACTGAATTCTATTGTTGACCTCTGTTTCCGACCTTTCTCTGATTTCACAGGTCAACAACTCAATCTAACTACTGCATTTTGAATAATTTGTCATCTGAGATCTCTAGAACATCTCTCCAGTTTTCGTTTTTTTTAAAGTGATGATTGCAAGGGATCAAAATGCAGCTGCAGCTTTTAAAATAAAGTTAAACCTTTACTACTGCTGAAAAGCAGTCCCAGTTTAATCAAGTTTCTGCCGATACATTTTAAGGGCACCTGAGTCCTCCCTATCTTTCCTGTCTTTATCATAGACCTACGATCCAATATGCCTCCCACCCTCTCCTCAAAAAACCACAAAACAGAAAAAATAAAAACATATATTAATAGTAAAAGTAAATTCAACTATACTGTTTATTTTTTTCTTGTTCATTCGTATTCCAGTCTTTTATTCTGCTCTTTTCCCTTTTACACATTTGGAAAAAAAAATGGTGGTGTTTTTATTTTGATCTGCAGCTTTCTCTAGGAGCCATGTGACTACTACATGAAGGACAGTCTCTTTAATCTTGCAATCAGGAGGTTTTTCTCCTCATAATACACTCTGAATAATGTAAACTAATCATTATAAACACTGTAATGTGCAGTGTGTTTCAACTGTGCGACTGATTGGCTGATTTGTAGTTTGACAGATTTTTCTAAAGCTTAGGAAAGAACAAAACAAAAATTGCATTTCAAAGAGCTTATCTCACTTGAATTTGTGTTTTTATTTTGGCACAATTATACCAATGACATTTAGTACCAGTATTGTTAAACAAATGTCAGCATTTTAATTATATTGCATTTTCAAGGGTTTATAATTTTTGCTGCTATACTAACGTGGAAAGTTAGATGTAAGATTTCAGCTAAACAGTATCTTTTTAAAATATGTGAAATTATTATTAACAACACTTTACCTACCATAGCATCTTTCATCTGAAGAGCTGCAACTTCTTCACAGATTTGGATGATAAGTATTAACCTCATTTTGCTATGGGTCAGTTTAGATATGGACTAAGTGACTTTCCCTTAGTTGCTCAGCATGTCAGTGATAGTCGAGAACAGAAAAAACGGTTACTTACCTTTGTAACTGTTGTTCTTCGAGATGTGTTGCTCATATCCATTCCAGTTAGGTGTGCGCGCACCACGTGCACGTTCGTCGGAAGATTTTTACCCTAGTAACACTCAGTGGGTCGGCTGAGCGCCCCCTGGAGTGGTGCCATTACGGCACCGGATATATACCCCAGCCGACCCACCCGACCCTCAGTTCCTTCTTGCCAGCTACTCCGACAGTGGGGAAGGAGGGTGGGTGTGGAATGGATATGAGCAACACATCTCGAAGAACAACAGTTACAAAGGTAAGTAACCGTTTTTTCTTCTTCGAGTGCTTGCTCATATCCATTCCAGTTAGGTGATTCCCAAGCCTTACCTAGGCGGTGGGGTCGGAGAGAGATGTGGCGGAATGTAGGACCGCCGAGCCAAAGGCTGCATCATCTCTAGATTGCTGGACCAGAGCATAGTGAGAAGCGAAGGTATGAACCGATGACCAGGTTGCCGCATGACATATTTCTTGTATTGGAACGTGAGCCAGAAAGGCAGCTGATGAAGCCTGGGCTCTGGTAGAGTGGGCGGTGAGATGGCCCAAGGGGACATGAGCTAAGTCATAGCAGGTGCGTATGCACGCTGTCAGCCACGAGGAGATCATCTGCGATGAAACGGGAAGACCTCGCATCCGGTTGGCAACTGCAACGAACAGTTGAGGGGACTTGCGGAATGGTCTTGTCCGATCTATATAAAAAGCCAGCGCCCTACGAACATCGAGAGAGTGAAGCTGTTGCTCGCGTGAGGATGCATGCGGCTTCGGAAAGAAAACCGGGAGGAAGATATCTTGATTGTTGTGGAAAGCCGATACCACTTTCGGGAGGAACGCTGGATGCGGACGTAGCTGCACCTTGTCCTTATGAAAAACAGTATAAGGCGGGTCCACCATGAGCGCTCGCAGTTCAGAGACCCGCCTAGCCGATGTGATGGCTACCAAAAAGACTGTCTTCCAGGACAGATACAGCAGCGAGCAGGTGGCCAACAGCTCAAAGGGTGGAGACATGAGCCTGTTGAGGACCAGGTTGAGGTCCCAGGTTGGAGTCGGGTGGTGTACGTGAGAGTAGAGACGCTCAAGGCCCTTCCAGAATCTAGCGGTTAATGGATGAGAGAAAACTGTGTGCCCTACCTCGCCTGGGTGGAAAGCGGATTTGGCCGCTAGGTGCACCTTCAGTGAGGACAATGCTAGGCCTTGCTGCTTCAGGGACCAAAGGTAGTCGAGGACAACTGGGATAGGGAGCTCCAAAGGGCAAGCGTTGCGCGCCTGAGCCCAGCAAGTAAAGCGCTTCCACTTGGCTAGGTAAGTAGAGCGAGTGGAAGGCTTTCTGCTGCTCAATAGGACATGTTGCACAGGAGCAGAGCAGCGCAACTCCGATTCGTCTAGCCACGCAGGAGCCATGCCGTGAGATGAAGGGCCGTCAGGTCTGGGTGACGGAGATTGCCGTGATCTTGGGTTATGAGATCCGGATGAAGCGGCAGAGGAATCGGACTGGCTATGGAGAAACGGAGCAGCGTGGTGTACCAGTGCTGTCTGGGCCACGCTGGCGCAATCAAGATGAGATGTGCTCTGTCCTGGCGGAGCTTCATCAGGACTCTGTGGACTAGGGGGAACGGGGGAAATGCGTAGAGCAGATGACGATTCC
Organism: Mauremys reevesii; assembly: GCF_016161935.1. Taxonomy (NCBI): domain Eukaryota; kingdom Metazoa; phylum Chordata; order Testudines; family Geoemydidae; genus Mauremys; species Mauremys reevesii. Next base: position 90,314,613 of record NC_052625.1, read on the forward strand.
ACGGCAGGAGGAAAGCGTCCGACAGGGAACCTGGTGACAGGCCTTGAAAAGAGCAAAAGTCCTGGCATTTCCGGTTCGCTCGAGAGGCGAATAGGTCTATCCGGGGAAACCCCCACTGTTGGAAAATTGCATGAGCAACGTCCGGTCTCAGCGACCATTCGTGACACAGAAAAGATCTGCTCAGGCGATCTGCTAAGGTGTTCTTCACGCCTGGGAGGAAAAACGCCACTAGATCTATCGAGTGGGCTATGCAGAATTCCCACAGTTGCATCGTCTCATGATAGAGAGGAGAAGAGTGAGTTCCCCCTTGCTTGTTGATATAATACATGGCCATTGTGTTGTCCGTAAAGACTGAGACACAACGGCCGCGGAGTTGGTTCTGGAACACCTGGCAGGCGAGGTGTACTGCACGTAGCTCTCTGACGTTGATGTGAAGCTTCAACTCCTGCGATGACCAGAGGCCCTGCGTGCGAAGGTGGCCGAGGTGAGCACCCCATCCGAGGGACGAGACGTCTGTCGTCAGGGAAAGTGAGGGCTGAGGCGGATGGAATGGCACCCCCGCACACACCTGGGATGGGGCCAGCCACCAGTCCAGGGAGCGAAGGGTGCTCTTTGGAACGGTGAGCAGGGTGTCTAGAGGATCCCTGTTCGGGCGATACACGGAGTTGAGCCACATCTGGAGGAGGCGAAGGCGGAGCCTGGCATGCTTGGTTACGTAGGTACAGGCCACCATGTGACCCAGGAGGCGGAGGCAAGTACGGGCCGAGGTCATGCGGGAGGTCTGAAGCTCCTGAATGATCTGTGTGAAGGCCTGGAATCGCAGCTGAGGAAGGTAGGCCCTGGCTAGAGAAGAGTCCAGGGTAGCTCCTATGAAGTCTAGCCTCTGGGTGGGCGTTAAGATGGACTTCTTCACATTGAGCACCAGGCCCAGCCACATGAACAAGTCCCTGATCACGGCTACATGCTGCTGCACTTGGGTCTGCGAATTCCCCCTGATGAGCCAGTCGAAGGTGGGCGGCGACAACAGCCATACACTTCGTAAATACCCTTGGGGCCGTGGATAGGCCAAAGGGAAGGACCGCAGACTGGAAATGAAGGTGATTGAGTGTAAAACGGAGAAAACGCCTGTGCGGTGGAAAGATGGCGATGTGAAAATAAGCGTCCTTCATATCGAGGGTGGCATACCAGTCTCCAGGATCCAAGGCCGGAATGATGGTCCCCAAGGAGACCATGCGGAACTTCAACTTTATCATATATTTGTTGAGGCCTCGCAGGTCTAGGATGGGCCTGAGGCCCCCTTTGGACTTGGGAATCAAGAAGTAGCGGGAATAGAAACCTCTGCCTCTCTCCATCTCTGGAACCTTCTCTATCGCTCCCATAGCGAGGAGCATCTGCACCTCGTGTAAGAGGAGTTGCTCGTGAGAGGGGTCCCTGAAGAGGGACTGGGAAGGAGGGTGGGAAGGAGGGGGGGTGAAATGAGTTGGAGGTGGTATCCACGTTCCACTGTGCGGAGGACCCAGGCATCGGAGGTCAGCCGAGTCCACGCCGGGAGGAAGTAGGAAAGGCGGTTGGAAAAAGGAGGGAAAGGATCCTGAGTAGGAACTGGTAGGCCGTCCCCGGGCGCATCTTCAAAATGATGATTTCGGCCCCCCCCGGTGGCTTAGAAGGAGCGCAGCTCTGGGACGGCTGGGGTCCAGGCTGCCGCCTACGTCCCCCTCGACCATGTCGCCGACCGGAATCTTGCCTGTATCTGGGCATAAAGTAAGGTCGGTACAGCTGGGGGTGGAACGGACGTCGCTGGGTCACCGGGGTGTGCATCCCTAGGGTGCGCATAATGACCCTGTTATCCTTCAGGCTTTGGAGCCTGGGGTCCGTTTTCTCGGAGAACAACCCTTTGCCGTCGAAGGGCAGGTCCTGGATTATATACTGCAATTCTGGGGGAAGATTTGAACTTTGCAGCCAGGAGATGCGGCGCCTGGTGATGCCGGAGGCCAGAGTTCGGGCTCCTGAATCAGCCGCATCCAAGGAGGCTTGCAACGATGTACGAGCCACCTTTTTACCTTCCTCTAGGAAGGCCACAAACTCCTGGCGCGAGTCTTGAGGTAGCAGCTCCTGGAATTTTGCCACCTCCGACCAGGTGTTGTGGCAGTAACGGCTCAATAAGGCCTGCTGGTTAGCCACTCGCAGTTGTAGGGTGCCCGCAGAGTAGACTTTGCGGCCGAGCAAGTCCATCCGTCTTGCGTCTCTAGACTTAGGGGCCGGGGCTTGCTGCCCGTGACGCTCTCTGTCGTTGACCGATTGGACAACTAGTGACGAGGGGGGAGGGGGGACGTATAAGTACTCATACCCCCTAGAGGGGACCATATATTTGCGTTCCACCCCTTTGGCTGTGGGAGGGATGGAGGTGGGTGATTGCTAAAGGGTGTCAGCATTAGCTTGAATGGTCTTGATGAATGGCAGAGCCACCCTAGTTGGAGCGTCTGCCGATAAAATGCTGACAACAGGGTCCTCTACCTCTGGCACTTCCTCTCCTTGGAGGTCCATACTCAATGCCACCCTCCGAAGGAGGTCCTGATGGGCCCTTAAATCTATTGGAGGGGGCCCTGAGGAGGAGGACCCCGCTACTGCTTCATCCGGGGAGGAGGATGAAGAGACCCCCGGGACAATCGTGTCCTGCCCAGCCTCTGGGTCCTGGGACATCTCCAGCTCAAAAGGCTCCGGTGAAGACGGGATGGATACCTCCGTCTCAACCAGGGGGCGGCTTACTGTAGTCTCCGGGATAGGCGGCTCTGGTGGAACTGCGTGGGCGGAAGGCAGTGGAGCGCCTTGGGCCTGATGGTAAGCCCAAGGAGTCCAAAAACCCCATTGTCGAGGGTCTTGGTCTGTGTATCGGGTCTCCTGGAAGACTCCCGAGGGCACCTGAGGGTCATGCTCGTCGACATAACTGTCGGCCTGTGATGATCCTGACGCATGCCTGGAGGGCCACGGAGGAGCGGAGAAGCCTTGAGCTGAGGTGCCGACTGATCTCGTTCCCCTACATTCTGGTGACCGGTGCCGGGGGCAGCGCGGCAGCGAGATCGAGATAGAGACCTACGACCGGCCCGGTGCCGGGAGGTCGACCGTGATCTCCAGTCGCGGTGTCAAGAATGGCTCCGAGAGGCACGGTGTCCGTAGCGGTACCAGGATCTGGAACAGTGCCGCGAGTGCCAAGATGGGGAGTGAGAGAACAACCGGTGCCGTGAGTCTGACCGGCGGCGCGTGGCAGAGCGGTGCCGGGACTGTGAGCGGCGTTGAGATCGACGCCGGGAAGGAGATCTTCAGCGGGACCGGGAGCGTCCGTGTGACCGGGAGCGGTGCCGGTCCGACTCGGTGCCAGGAGGTGGTTTGAACAAGGACGGCTTGCCAATAGAATGGAGCGCCCGCACCGGCGGTGGCGGAGGCACTGCCGAGTCCGTTAAGGCAATAAGGTCTTTTGCCGCTGCGAAGGCCTCTGGAGTCGACGGCATCGTGGGCTCTACCACGGCAGGTGCCAGGGAAGACACAGGTTCCGGACTCGACGGTCTCTGATGGACCGGAGTCGACGGTACCGGCAGAATGGTCGGTGCCGGAGTAATCTGCGCTGCGGCAGGTTTCGGTGCCGAGCGGTCAATCGGGGCACACTCTGCAGCGTCGAAGCGGGTGGCGCCGAGGCGGTCGCAGCCTTCACTTTTTTTGCCTTCGGCGAGAGGGAGCATCTCGGGGCTGATTTTGGTGCCGACAGCACTCATGGTTTATGCAGAGAAGAGTGGCCCGCTGCCGAGGAGGTGCTTCGAGAGTCCGATGGAGCGGTGGACGGTGCCGAAGCTGGAGGGGTTAAGGCTGCCTCCATGAGGAGCTGTTTGAGCCTGATGTCTCGCTCCCTCTTGGTGCGCGGCTTGAAAGCCTTGCAAATGGGGCACTTAGTAGATAAGTGCGACTCTCCCAGATACTTTAAACAGGAGTCGTGTGGATCTCCTGTTGGCATAGGCCTGTGGCAGGCCTAGCACGGCTTGAAACCCGGGGAGTCGGGCATGCGCTCTGGTCCCGGGCGCGGGAGAGGGGCTAATCCCTGAACCCGCTAATCAATATAACACTAAAAACTACTAAATAACTAATAAAAACAAAGATCTGGTAAGAAGATAACTAACTATGTACAAATTCACAAAGAGAATAACTATGAAGAAGCTAGGGAAGTGGAGGTCAGCTAAGCCGCGCTCCACTGTTCCAACAACCGACAAGGGCGGTAAGAAGGAACTGAGGGTCGGGTGGGTCAGCTGGGGTATATATCCGGTGCCGTAATGGCGCCACTCCAGGGGGCGCTCAGCCGACACACTGAGTGTTGCTAGGGTAAAAATCTTCCGATGAACGTGCACGCGGCGCGCGCACACCTAACTGGAATAGATATGAGCAAGCACTTGAAGAAGAACCAACATCTCCTGACTCCTTGCCATGGTCTCTATCTGCTAGACCACTCTGTTTCCTTAAATGCTCAGTCTAATACAGGGGTGGGAAAACTTTTTGGGTCGAGGGCCACATCGGGGTGGGGAAATTGTATACAGGGCCGGGGCAGGGGGTTGGGGTGCGGAAGGGAGTGTGGAGTGTGGAAGGGGGTGCAGTGTGCAGGAAGGGGCTCAGGGCAAGGGATTGGGTGCAGAGGAGAGGTGTGGAGTGTATGAGGGGGCTCAGGGAAGGGAGTTAAGGTGCAGGAGGGGTGCGGGGTGCAGCAGGGGGCTCAGAGCAGGGAGTTGTGGTGCAGGAAGGGTGCGAGGTGCAGGCCAAGGGGCTTAGGGCAAGGAGTTGGGGGGTGGGGTACAGGAGGGGTTCGGGCTCCAGCCTGGTGTCGCTTACCTCAGGCAGCCCCAGGGTGGCAGCGGCGCACGCCAAGGCCGGGGCAGGCTCCCTGCATGCCTGCCTTGTCTCTGCACAGCTCCGAGAAGCTCTGCGGACCCTGGGGAAGAGGGGGCGGAGGGCTCTGCGTGCAGTTCCCTTGCCGTGCCTCCAGGTACCTCCTCCAAAGCTCCCATTGGCTGCGGTTCCCCATTCCCAGCCAGTGGGCGCTGCAGGGGGCAGTGCCTGGAGGCAAGGGCAATGCATGGAGCCCTCTTCCCCCCACCTGGGAGCTGCAGGGACAAGGTGCTGGCGGTGCCACGGGCTGGATCCAAAGCCCTGAGGAGCCTGAGCTGGCCCGCAGGCCATAGTTTGCCCACCCCTGTTTTAATACCTATCAGTGTAAACTGAAACATGACTATTGACTTGAAGTGCAAGTTACATCAGGCACTATGCTATCAAAAGGGGCAAAATGTATATCATTTTCCTTTTAGTTCTCGGTAGTTTTGTGCCTATAAAAAATGAAAGTGAAAGTTGTAATTAAGTAATATTTATAAAACACTTTGGCACAGTCAATGTAACTGTCCTTTCCTTCAAATCCCTCCTAATAGCCACTTATTTTTCCAAACCTTTCTGGATTAATCTCATACCTTGTATATTATCTCTCTTCTTTCTTGTGTCAGAACTACTGTCCTTTGTTTTATATTTCTTTGACTTGGAGACCAATCCTGGAAACTCTTATTTCCAGATGTTTGGGCAAATTTTATGCTGGTGTGCATCCATTGATTTCAGTGAAGTTACACCAGCAAACAAAAATTAACCTGTAGTGTTTGCTACTCATGAAGCCTTGATAATAAGAGCTATGGCTGGTAATGTCCTTCCAGGATAGGTTATTTGGATTATAAGCTTCCTTGTGTAGAAACTTTGTGCCTGATTCTTCTATCACTTGTACTGGTATAGCTCCATTGACTTTGAGAGAGTTACACCAGTTTACAATGGTGTAGGTGAGAGAAGAATTAGGTGTCTTGGGTCCAGTCTTACACTAGTGAAGTCAGTGGGAGTTTTACCATTGATATTTAATAGGATCAGGATCAAAGTATTTTGAAAAGCACCATGTTCACATATAGTACTCCACATAAACATATGTAATTCTTTCTGGAGAAGGATCATCTGAAGTGATTATGTCAAATGTATATAAATCACTTAAATTCCCATAAATGAGGGTAAAAGTCCCAAGCACAAAGAATAATGGGAGAGTGGATTTCAAATGGATCTTTCATATGCAATTTAAACTTCACTAAGATCTGGCACTATACAATAAATACAGTTATAAATCCTTAATGTCTTTTAGGTTATGTCTGATTCCTAGTGAAGTTACAGTAATAAGATTGATTCTCCCTCTTCTAACTGTTGGAAAGGATGTCTTGAGCGAGGTTCCTTTGTTGCCTTACCTCATCTATTTTTAATTTTTGGTTCCTTGTTAAAAGCAGAATTTTTTTTTAAATCACCAGATATGTTTTGGTTTACTCCCCGCAAAGTAATTGAGGAGTCACTATAAAGACTTTTATTCACACCTGTCAGGGAAAAGTGATAACCCCCCTTAATGCCTTAGGCCTTTTAGCAAAGCTATGAAACTTAAGAGCTTCAGCTAGGCTTGCTTTCCTGTACAAAGGGCATGCGGGGGCAGAGTGGTGCGGTCAGGGGCCCATGAAAGAGGAACTGGAATTGGATAAAGGGGAACCAGGAGATCTGTTAAGTTATAACAGCTGAGCTTGCTTTCGGGACTACAGAAAAGGTGTTAGAACAGTCAAACCACAAACTTGACTAGGAATGACAATGACAGGAAAAACCATAAATGGAAAGGTAATTGGTCAGTTTGCTTGTGATTAACGTCATAACCCAAATAAGGCAATTAAAATATGTAACGAGCGTGCTATGTTTTGCGGTTTTAGCCTTTATAAGCTTGGTAAAATTTGTGGAGAGCAGAGCAGTTTGCCTCTTGCGTGGGGCCATGCTGACTCTCCCTGCATATATGCGTCTATAAAATAAAGAAGCCTCAGGCAGTCTGATCTAAAATCAACTATGTGGTCAATTTTCCACAACACACCCATTAGTAAAAAAACATTTACTAATCTGTTCTGCAGCTGTTGTTCTTTGAGCTATGTTGCATGTGTCCTTTTCCACTTCAGGTGCATGCATGCCCAGTGCATGGTACCCTTTGGAGGGGTGCGTGGACTTTCTCCTGCCTCATGCTGCTGTGTGGTAGTATAAAGTTTGGAGCTGCCCTATCAGGTCCTTCTTGCTGGCTGAGATTGGTAGACAGAGCGTGTTGGCTTGCTTTGCAAATGTTTTCCCTTCCAGGGAATTTGCTTCTCCTGTATATAGTTAGTGTACTCCATGAATAGTTAGCTAGTAGAGCTTTAGAATAAGTTTCATCTGTTATTTTACTTGTTTGATTTAGAGAGTTGGTTCTGGGTACCGACTCTCAGTCCTTGGAATGCCTCTGTCTCCAGGCTTTAAGCATTGCATCGGCTGCAAGAAGTCTGTGCTGGTAAGTGACCCTCATTACACCTGTTGAAAGTGCCTAGATGAGGGTCACATCTGGGACAGATGCCAAAGCCGTAGAGACATGAAGCTCTGAACTAAGAAAGCTAGAGAGATGAGACTGCATCACCTTCTTGTGGAGGCAACCTTGCATCCACCATGGGACCTTCATTGTAACAACCTTTATTCATACCCAATAGTAACTGCAAATAATGCAATCACTAGAGCTGCCAAAGGGCTGTTCTTTCTCTAAGAGTCAGAGTGGGTGGAAAGGATATGGTTCATTGTGAGTTCAGGGTAAATTTTGGGACTTGGTTTTTGCAATCTGGCCACAGTTTACATGGTCATTAATTTCCCAAATGCTGAGATCCAGTTTTTGCTTTTGTATAAATAAACCTTTCACATGGTAGGGTTTTGTATAGTTTACTACTTAATTCCATCAGCAGTGACTATCTTATGCAGCATCTAAATTTGGGTAATAATGTTTTTAATGGTTAAAGCCTTTATTCTTTGTTCTTATTGGTTGTATGTGTGTGTGTGAGCTTCTTATTTCTATCACACCATTCTGTCATTTGTTTGTTAATAGTAGTTTTGAGATTAACGTAAAATTGGAAGCCTTATTGTAATTTCCAGTGTTTTGGGTACCAGGGGATACTTGCGTAGCTTACAGATATAATACTTTGCAATTCTGGAATATTAATAATGATGACTGTAGTCTTTAACTTGGAAATTATTTCTTTTTGACTGTCTTTTATCACAACCATAAATATTGTTTCCATTCAACATGTTGTAGAAAATCTTGAATGGTCATTGCTATCTGTTTACTTTAGAAATGGCTGTTTTTCTTTAACACAATAATTAGATGAGGTATCATGATGATAATTTAAACATCATCGATATGTCTTATTCCCTTGTTGTATACTTTTTAATTACTAATGTGTATTATACTTAGAGGTGGTGATGATGAAGATGATAGAATAAAGTATGAAGCAATTCTCTTGTTGGTTTAAAGTAAAAGTTATCAAAATCCATATGATAGGTAGGCCCAAGTCCTCCCTTGTGCATTGACTTTCATTTCAGTAAAACAGAAGCCACTTAAATGGTTAAGCAAACAAATACAAGAAAGCCACTTAATATTTTCCCAACCTTTTATTCCATATATCCCCCTCTGAACAACGCTGTCATTTTTCCATTTTCAGTCGATCAACCGCAGGCTCAGATAAATATTATTCAGACAGAACATGGGTCTTCTGTAGCTTTTTTAATCATAATGAAGAAAGTATCCCTGGCTAACTTTAAGCTTTGGAAATACAGAGTTGAGAGCTCTTAGGAACATTAGGCACAGAACAGAAGGAGCTGCATTTTCTATTAATGCTTAAGCTTTAATGACAAAGGTCTTTTTGGCAATTTTAGAAGCTTTGACTGTATTTTGTTAGCAGAAGAGTAATAAAGTTCCCGTCTAGCAAAGTTCCAGTAAAGAGGATCTTTATATGTTTTCTTCAAATCCAAACAACTTTTTAAATCTAATTGTTATTTTAAAGGGTCCATCTTGCTGGGAGGATGTGCTGATTCCAAACAGAATAGCTGGAACTTGCCAATCCCGAAACTGCCATGGAGATATAGCGGTAAGATATTATTAAATGTCATGTTTCTCCAAGACTCAATGTAATGAGCCCATTGCAGAAATAAATATTTGTTCTATTACTGGTGTAAGTCACTAATTCTGTTTAAAATATAGAATCTGTGGCAATTTACTATTTATGTCTAATCGAGTACTTCTAATATGGTTACAAAAGTGGGATATCTGTCAGTCACTGCTCAGAAAATAACATTATCACCCTGTGGAAAATGCAGGGGATTTGTATTTTTTATGACTATATATACTGCAGTTTACCTGCTTGCCGATATTCTGTCTGACTGCATTGATTTAAATCTAAAGGAGCTGTTAAGAGCATAGGTGGTTTGAGGGGCAGAAGGGGGCATTGCCCCGCTAAACAATAGGCATAGTTTTGGGGGGACATGGAAGGGTGTTGTCCCCTCCCCACCCAACTGCAATTCTCAGACAGACATGTGCAGTGTTCTGCAGAGGAGACAGGCAGCTGCTTCCAGCTTGTGCCCCTGAGGCAGGGAGTCAGAATTTTGTTTATAAGCAATGTGATTAACAGGTAATTAAGATAAGAAAGGCCTATTAGGATGTTTCCTAAAGTTAAATGATCTCTTCCAAGCTTGATGAACTGCAAAAAGTAAGTAGCCTAAATGATAGTTACATTGCTTCAATTGTTGTACTCAAGAGGTGGTAACAAAGTTACTAATATCTTTCTTTGAGAAGATAACAGATTTTTTAGAGGAAATGCAGTAGATCTAATCTACCTGGATGTCAGTAAGGCATTTGATACAGTTCCACATGAGAAATTATTAGTTACATCAGAGAAGATGGGGATTAATATGAGAACTGAAAGGTGGATAAGGAACTGGTTAAAGGGAAGGCTACCACAGGTCATACTGAAAGGTGAACTGTCAGGCTGGAGGGAGGTTACTAGTGGAGTTCCTCAGGGATCTGTCTTGGGACCAACCTTATTTAACATTTTTATTACTGACCTTGGCACAAAAAATGTTTGCACTAATAAAATTTGCAGATGACACAAAGTTGGAAGGTATTGCCAATACCAAGGAGGACTGGAATATCATACAAGAAGATCTGGATGACCTTGTAAACTGGAAAAAATAGAAATTGGATGATATTTAATAGTGTAAAGTGCAAGGTTGTGCATTAAGGATTAACAACAAGAATTTTTGCTATAAACTGGGGATTTATCAGTTGGAAGTCACAGTGGAGGAGAAAGACCTGGTGTATTGGTTGATCACCGGATGACTATGAGCTGTCAATGTGATGCAACTGTGAAAAAGGCTAATGCAGCCCAAGGATGCATCAGGCGAGGTATTTCCAGTAGAGACAAGGAAGTGTTAGTACCATTATACAAGGCACTGGTGAGACCTCACCTGGAATACTTAAAGATGAATTCAAACCGGAACAGGTGCAGAGAAGTCCTATTAGGATGATCTGAGGAATGGAAAACCTACCTTATGAGAATAGATTCAAATACCTTGGCTTGTTTAGCCTAACCAAAAGGGGAGATATGACTGCTATCTATAAATTATATCAGAGGGATAAATATGAGGGAGGGAGAGGAGCTATTTAAGTTACGTGCCAATGTGGAACAAATGGACACAAACTTTCACACCCGGCTGACAGGAGGCACCCACGAGAGGTGAGTGCGCCCCCAGTGTCACACCTTGGAAATCACTTTAATTTTCAACCCAGCAGAGTCCAACCCATCAATCTTCAGGGCATGATATATTTTTCAGTTTTAGATGATCAATATTGTGATGCTGTTGTTTTAATCTCTATTTCAAGAAGATAACATCATTGTCTTTCTCGAACCCCATTAGGTGCATAAAACAGAAGTCAAATGGTGCTAGCCACCCCTATCCAGGGCTCTTTCTCTCTCTCCCTCAGTCTTCCCTGTTGGAGCTGTTTTACTCTGTATAAATAGTGTACCAGTTAGAGAGACTGACTCTGTAACAGGTTTCAGAGTAGCAGCCATGTTAGTCTGTATCCGCAAAAAGAACAGGAGTACTTGTGGCACCTTAGAGACTAACAGAGTTATTTCAGCATAAGCTTTCGTGGGCTACAGCTCACTTCTTCAGATGCATAGAATGGAACACACAGACAGAAGATATTTATATATAGAGAGAACATGAAAAGGTGGAAGTATGCATACCAACTGGAAGAGGCCAATCAATTCAGATGAGCTATCATCAGCAGGAGAAAAAAAAACCTTTGCAGTGATAATTGAGATGACCCATAGAAGGTGTGAGGAGAACTTAGCATAGGGAAATAGATTCAATTAGTGTAATGACCCAACTATTCCCAGTCTCTTTTTAAACCTAAGTTAATTGTATCTAATTTGCATATTAATTCGAGTTCAGCAGTCTCTCTTTGGAGTCTGTTTTTGAAGTTTTTTTTGTTGCAAAAAAACTCTATAGGGCTTGGCTACACTTGAGAGTTGCAGCGCTGGTGGAGGCTTTCCAGCGCTGCAACTTAGTAACTGTCCACACCTGCAAGGCACATCCAGCGCTGCAACTCCCTGGCTGCAGCGCTGGCTGTACACCTGGTCTGCTTGGGGTATAACGAGTGCAGCGCTGGTGATGCAGCGCTGCTCGTCAGGTGTGGCCACACACCAGCGCTGTTATTGGCCTCCAGGGTATTAGGAGATATCCCAGAATGCTTTTAACTAAATTACTCTCTTTGTTTTGTTATGCTGCCTCTCTTTGTTTTGTTGTGAACTCGGGGCTCCGGGAGCTGCTTATCTAAAAAACAAACACAGCTCCTGTTTGCTGTGATCAATCTGTAACTGACTGTGAACAATCAAATGAGATAACCCACTACCTTGCTGTGAATGAGGCAGGCAGGGGGATGAGTGTTTACTTGAGGATAGAAACAGCGGGGGCAGGGGGGAGAAAGGGAGTCCGTTGGAGCCGCGGCTTATCTGGTCTGCAGGCTGTTTGCAGTTAAGAGTAAGGGGTCGGGAAAATTTTCTGATTTTGCAAGGCAGGGAGCTGATACACAGTGTCGGCTCCAAAAATCCACTCTCTCTCCCCCGCTCCCTGTCACACTCCACCCCACCCCCCCCTTTTGAAAAGCATGTTGCTGCCACTTGAACGCTGGGATAGCTGCCCATAATGCATCACTCCCAACAGCGCTGTAGATGCTGCAAATGTGGCCACACTGCAGCGCTGGTAGCTGTGAGTGTGGCCACACACCAGCGCTTTCCCTACACAGCTGTACGACCAGCGCTGTAACTCCCAGCGCTGCAACTCTCAAGTATAGCCAAGCCCATAGACTCTATAATCTGGTGGTACTTAGCTGGGATGTGGAAAATGCAGGTTCAGGTCCCTGCCCCAAATCAGGTAGAACCTGAGTGTCCCACCTATCAGATGAGTCCTCTAACCACTGGGCTGTTAGCTATTCTGGGGTGTTGTTTGTGTGTGGGGGGGGGAGGGATGGGGGTTGGTTGTTTGATTACATGATACATTTCAGAAGGTCTTGTTTTTTCTCTCTGCATCAGAATGAAAACGAATATTGAAACCTTGACACTTTTTGTCAAGCAGAATTCTTGTTTTGTTGCCATCCCGAAAAATAACCAATCACCAGCATTAAATCCTCTGGTAAAGAGCTTTATTCCATAAATAATTCAATGTAATTAAAACCCGCCCCCCACTCTCTTTTCAAATACATATGCATGTTGTATTTATGAAATCCATAGTTCATATGGGTATTTTGCCTAACATGAGAAAATATATTTTATAATATTTGTGTCATTAAGGGCTATAGCTTCCTTGTTAGTTGGGAAGAGGATTTACTAAAGATTAACCTATTTTTTTTTACAAACTATAATAAACTAATTTCATTTTTGGCATAGATATGTACTACCTCCCTCCCACCAACCCAAGGTACTATGGTAGTTAAATATAGATTGTATATGCTTCTTTCGTATCTTTTTTTTTAATGTTGTTCACTCATTCTGCTTCTTAGTCTTTTTCTTCAGGATGGATGGGTTCAATGCATTGTTAGCTAAGGTAGATTCTTTTCGGGTACCCTGTGTATTCTGGTCTGACTCATTTTATGTAGCTGGATTTGCCAGAATAATTAACAAAGCTGTGTGAAACTTTCTTAGTGAAACATACATGAGATGGAATTTCTTGGGCTTTGTGTTTTGTTACAAACCTGTGATCCAGCCCAGGTGCACCTAGTGGTTTATGAACCTCTTCAGAAATCACAAACTACGTTTTGGACAGACCCGAGCTGACTTTTTAGCTGGCATTATTCTGTCTGTCTCTCTGTCTATCTTTCAGACTTTTCTTTGTATTGTAGTTATACATAGAAGGCCTGGGTTTCAGAGGGGTAGCCATGTTAGTCTGTTTCAGCACAAACAACGAGGAGTCCTTGTGGCACCTTAGAGACTAACAAATTTATTTGGGCCTAAGCTTTCATGGGCTATAACCCACTTCATCAGATGCATGGAGTGGGGAAAAAAAAGTAGACAGGTATAAATATACAGCACATGAAAAGATGGGAATTGCCTTACGAAGTGGGGGGTCAGTGCTAACGAAGCCAATTCAGTTAAGTTGGACATAGCCCATTCCCAACAGCTGACAAGAAGGGGTGAATATCAACAGAGGGAAAATTATTTTTTGTCGTGACCCAGCCACTCCCAGTCTTTATTCAGGCCTATCTGTGTCAAAATCTTAGCCTTAACTATCATGTATAAATTTGCCTTCATGGCATAGGAGATAGTTGTATTACCAAGATAAAGATACTGCTTTAGTACCAGCTCTGATATCATTGATAGTTCACAAAGTGATTTGAACAGCTGCACCCATGTTGTTCAAAGGCCTGTGCGAAATAACATGTAGTGATCCTTCCTTATCTGTTATCAGTTAGATCTACTTCCACATAGGCATCTCTATGTGCTACCTAGCTGCCTGTATTCTTGCTTCGACAGTGGAAGAATTCCTTTCCTATTCACAGGGCTCTGTACTTTTAGTGAGTTCCTACATGGATCAGCAAGCCAGGGGATGAAACTGAAGCTCCATTTTCCAGATAGAGAACAGGGAATGGCAGTGGGGGACTTCAGTCTCTGTTCACTTTTGGTCCCCTATGGGACATGGCAATCTGAGATTATGTCATAGTTGGTGGATGAGGTGAGTGCATCTGGTATGGGGGCCACATGCCCAAACTCGTTCTATCTGCTGAGACTTCCGACAAATGCATGTACCCAATTCTGGGACACCTGTCCACTGGGACCTGAATTTAGTACACCAAACAGCTATTGCTACCACTTCGGCTTGGATTTGTACCAGTAGAAGATGATATTCTATATCTCATTATGGATTCTCTGAGTTTCCCACAAAAGTTTTTAAAGTAAATAATATTTAGATTAGTTCATGTTCAAGGGGTTACCACTGACAAATCAGGACATGACCATACTGAATATTTTAAAACTGTGTCCAATCCTTATGGTGTTTGCTTTTTTAATTGAAGCAAGACTTTTCAAACTAGAATACTTGAAGACAATTGTGGTTCCTGTTTCTTGTGGAAGAGTTGAAGGAGCTGCACGAAGGTGTACTTTTTTAACCTAGCATCTTGATTAAGATGATCTGGACTGTAGAGTGACATATCATCACAGTATTCTAGGATTTCAAATTATGATAATGGATGGATGAACCATTCGTTTTACTCTGTGAAATAAAGTTGTAGGATTTGACCAACTTCACCAATGGCTTAAGCAACCATAACTACAATGATTTCATAGAGCTGTTCCTGCACCATTGTGTTCTAGATACCTTCTAGCTGGGACCAGTAACCATGAAGCCTATTTGCCTGGTTATTTATCATTAAAATATTTTAAAATCTATTTTTATTTAAATATTTATAATCTGAGACAAAACTTTTTAATTTTGTAGAGGAAGAATTTGAACATTCGTCCACACAAAGGCAGCCACAGACAATTCCTCTGTCTACCAAAATTAGACATTGATATTACATATCTACATCTGTATTTTGTGCTCATAGTATATAGGGAAAACTATTGATGCTTCAAATTAAATGGGTAAAAAGTAGCGTGGAAAAAGGCAGAGTGAGTATTTAATTGATTCCCTAATGTTATAAACCAGTGAAATCTAGTTGATGACCTCTGTTTCCAATATTCTTCAATTAAATGGCTTTAAAAGCCAAATCTTTCAAACTTGGATGCTAACGGCTAGGCATTTAAATCCATACTAAGGCACCTTAAGTGATTTTCAGAAAAGCTTGATTACCTTTAGCTTCCAGTGAATCCAATTCCATTCAGTGATAGAAATGTTATTTTTTTTCAGTCTTTCACTCCATATTGGGTAGTGCATGAGAGTCTTTTTGCTCACTCCTATTTTATGTTGGATGATGGTGTTCATAGCAGAAACAATATTTCTGTAATGCCTTGTCATTGATGCAGATCTTCCGTTCCCTAGCCATGTGCTTTTGATTGTCCTGATGATGGACTTAATGAAGGAGGAAAGCAGGATTACTCTGTATCTTTAGCGGAATAGCTTCTGCAGACCATTTATCACTCTTTCTGATGGATAAGTAATGAAGATTTGTAAGGACTGTTTATTTTCAGTTGTCAACAAGCAGCAAATAGTGTCCTTAAACTCAACTAGAATATAAGTGTGAGTTTTGCATAAATGTTTTATTTGATTAGTTTCCACTACTTATAAATCTCGGTTTGTGCCATATCTTCAAGATACAGCATGTTCTCTCTATAATACTAATTTGGCGATATTTCAACACAAAGTTAGTCTCTTGCCAGAAATTGGGAACTTTAATTTTGTTAGATAGAAATATGACAATACAGTAATTGACAACATTCAAAAGGATAGAAATCATAAGTTCAATTTAAAGTTAAGTAAAATATTTCAACTTTCAGCAATGATTTTGTGAGTGCCTTAATGATACAGTGGATTGTAATGGAGGATATATGTTCCAGTGTACAAAAATATGTGAAAATTATTTGACTAATTTTCATGGCTCACTTGCTCAGTATAGACTAAAATGAACTTATTTTCATATGATCTACTGCATGTATTATTGTGCTTTTGATCCCAAGATATGAGTCTTTGGTTCAAAAGAAATAGCAAATGAGAATTTGCTAATGCTTTGCTATAATATACAGTAATTAAGGGCAACTAGAATGTATAAAAGATAAATAATACACCCTTAACATACCTATTCATGACTGACCGACTGCTCTCTCCTTTCATGAAACTGGCAGGCTCTAAGAGCCAATCATACAAAGTTTGTCTTTTATCATCCTCAAAGTTACACTGTTACACTGCTGTAATATTCTTCTCAGTCTTTCTTCTAGTTCAGTAAAGTTTTCGGCTATGTGACGTGACAGTATCTCTGTATTTGGTCTTAAGTTGTAGGATGATATCCCAAGAAAGATGAGAGCGCACACAAGTTCATAAAAAAGAAAGTTTGATTAGTACATGCTCATCTTGAGCTGAATACTTCCTGGCTCTGTGAAGTAGTGGACAAAAAGTTCAAAGGACGCAAACTTGGCCCACTACAAACAATGCATGCACTGAACTCCAAGATTTTTCTCCTGAGTTGCTGTAGTTCTTCTGGACTCTGATAATGCTATTACTGTGCAACACACCAAACCTGTATAAAAAACCTCCACATTACTTCAAGGAGAGAGCATAAGTGTAGTTCATCTTCTTGTGCTACTGTTGCCTTCTGCTGCTGATTGACAGACACATTTTGATTTGAGACGGAAGAGTGGAACGTGACACATCCTGACATCTTTAGAACTATTTCATTGACCAGGAATCCTTCCTAAATAAGGAAGAACCTCAATCTTTCATGAGCTATCTGATGGCATATTCAATCAGCAGCACAGAACATTTGTTTTAAAGAGATGATTGCATCCATCAAGAGTTCCTCTGGTTTGTTTTTTCCTTTCTCTGTTCTTTTTCTTGAATAGGTTGAATAAAAATCTATGGAAATTAGCGTTCTTCTAGTCTCCAGGATGCTAGGCTTTACTCGTCCTTGAGGGCAGTTGGGTTAGAGCTTGAATTGCTTTTGAGCCTTATCTAGGCAGCCAGAGGTGACCTTGTCCAGTGCAGAATGCAACCCTTGCTTGAGCATCAAAGTCCCATAAAATGTGTGAAAATGTTACTGATAGTTGACCATTGAAGTTAATTAGTGCAAATGGTTTATTGAGTGCTGCTTCCAAGCAGAAGAAATTTGTTCTGTGTCTCAAGTCCTTCCAGTCCTATGCCCGTATACTGAATTTTTAGGACACTTCTTATAGCCAGAAGTTGATGCAAGCTGATTCCATAGAAACATAGCCAGATGCTTGTTTCCTTATAGAGGAGTGTATGCCTCTGTCTTTCTAAACTGCCCTGTAATCATTAAAGGGATGAAGAGCTGGTTTGTGACAGTGCATTCCTAATCTCATTACTGACCAATTGTTTTCTTTTTCACCAGACTAGGAAAATCAATAGAAATTTGTCATGCTCTTTTAAAGGGGAGGTCCCATTCAGTTCTCCCATTGTGGTTTCTATTTGCCAGTTACTTTACTAGGCTTTCTCATGAATGGTCCCTAGTGAGGGACTTGCATCATTCTAACCAAAGGCCAAGGGGACTGTGAGTCACATTTGGAGAAAGAGACTCATAGATAAACTCATTCTCTTTAGAAGGGCAGAAAGATTTTTTTCTTTTCGTTTTATTATTTATTATTTGTATTATTGTAGGACCACATCATGCCAGGCACTGTACAAACACAACAAGAAGACAGTACCTTCCCCAAAGAGCTTACAATCTAAGTATAGGAAAAGAGACACCAAATGGGTACAGACAGATGGGGGGAGTACAAGGAAAGAATAAGACAACATCGTTCAGCTTGACTGGCAGTGGTCTCAGCACACCAGCATCCTAATCATTGTCAAGTTTTTTGTAGGCATTAGAACAAATTAGTTTCGTGAAGGGTTTTGAAGGAGGATAATGAGTTAGTTTTGCAGATGTTTCAGGGAGATTCTCCCAAGCACGAGGGGAAGCATGAGAGAAAGCATGAAGGTCCTTGTTTGAACATTTAATAAGTGGGTGATGGAGGCTGACATTGTGGATCAGTTGGAAGCAGCAGTAAACTTATCAATACTGAATGGGAAGGTGAGTGTGTGCCCTGAAGGGCATTGAAAGTGAAGACAAGTAGCTTATGTTTGATATGATAGAGAAAAGTGAATCAGTAAAGGGACAAAGAGAGAGGTGACATTGTCAAAGTAGCAGGCCATGAAAATGATCTTTGTAGCAGCATTCTGAATGGATATGAGCAAGGCAAGATTGCATTTGTCAAGGCTAGAAAAAAGGATGGGACAATAAACAAGACATGTGATGATGAAAGCCTGGATGAGACTCTTAGCTGTCTGGAAGGATAGAAAAGGCCATATCTTAAAGATGTTATTCAAGGAGAATCTGCAAGAATTAAACAGAGACTGGATGTGAGGAACTAGAGAGAAGTCCAAATTGAAGATGGCACTCAGGTTATGGGCCTGAGTGACAGGTAGAGTGATCCACAGTAATTGAGAGAGGAGATGGAATGGAGGATAAGAGCTCTGTTTCAATCATGTTGAGCTTGAGCTGATGGCTAGACATCCATGAGGAGATGTCAGAGAGAAACAGACTGAGAGTTTTGTTTGGAGAGAAAGAACAGGTCTGGAGTAGAGAGGTAGGCCTGTAAATTGTCCATGTCGTAGTTGGTTTTGTGTTTGTGGATGCGATTACCCAGAAATAAGGTTTAGAGGGAGAAGAGAAGGGGACCAAGGGCAGAGCCCTGTGAAACTCCCATAGAAAGCTGGAAGGGAGGGAAGAGGAACAGGGCCGTCCCTAGCCATTTGGGTGCCCTCCGCAGCCCCTCCGCGGGAGGGGGCAGGGTGCTGTGTGGGGCACCAGGCATCCCTCCCACCTCCGGGGTCTGGGAGGCAGGAGCTGAGGGGGGCCACTTTTGGGGGCCCCACAGGCCCAGAGTGGCCCAGGGGATTAGCGGGGGCCGAGAGCAACCCACTCCACTTCCCTCGCCCTAGCCCCAGCCGTGTTGCTCGGGGGAGGAGTCTTGGAGGAAGGGATCCCCCCCAGTCACTGGCAGTGGCAGGAAGTGGAGCAGCCTGGCCCCAGCCTGCTCTACTCCGCCAGCTCCCAGCCGCGGCGCTCCGCTCCCACCACTGGTGAGAGCTGGGGCGGTCCTTTCCCCAACCCTAGCAACATGGCTGGGGCTGGGGCAAGGGAAGTGGAGTGGGTTGGGGTGGGCTCTTATTCTCCATTCCCACCAAAAACCCCTCCTTGCCATCTCCTTTCTCAATCACTGTGGATCACTCTACCTGTCACTCAGGCCTTTCCCTGCACTCACCGGCAGTGGGAAGCGGAGCGCCACAGCTGGGTGCTGGCAGAGAAGAGCGGGCTGGGGCCAAGTTGCTCCGCTTCCTGCCGCTGCTGGTGAGTGCGGGGTCACTGGGGGAAGAGGTGGAATGGGGGCAGGCCGGGGGCGGAGCAGGGGGAAGGGTAAGAGGCAAGGCGGAAGGAGTTGTCCGGGACCCCACATCCCCCTAGGGTTGGCCCCACACCCCCCAGGGATGGCCCTGCTCCTTGCAGGGGGGCCGACTGAGGGATAGGGCTGATCGCCTGGGCTGGTGCTGCCATGTATGCAGCACGCAGCTGCCTAGGACACCATGAAATTTGGAGCGGTTTGGTGCCCCAAATTTCATGGTGCCCTACGCAGCTGTGTATGCCTAAGGATGGTCCTGAAGAGGAGGATACTCTGATGGACATGCTGAAGGAGTGAATAGAGAAATAGGAGGAAAACCAGGAGAGGACAGGATCACTGAAGCTAAGGGAGGACAAGATTTCAAGAAGAGCATGGTAGACTGTGCTGAAGGCAGCTGATGGGTCAAGGAGCATGAAGATGGAATCATGGTTCTGAGATTTGACTAAGAAATGGCTATTGGAGACTTTGGTGAGAGTAGTTTCAGTGGTGTGCAAGGAATGGAAGCCAGATTAGAGAGGGTCTGGGGTGGAACTGGTATAGAGGAACTCCAGACACTGATTGCAAACAGTGTGTTCCCTGAGCTTAGAGATGAAAGGTAGAAGGGAGATGGGGCAGTAGTTAGAGAGGCAAGTGCGGTCAAGGGTGGGTTTATTTAAAACGGGCTCTTTAAACATTTCTTTAACCTTTTTTTTTAAAAAGTCTTTAAATTTACCCCTAAAATGTTCTTGGTATTAAGTACAAAAATTAATTGCCCCAAGGTTACCCAAAATATCTTAGATTCTCATTATGTCATGAAGATGGTGTAGTTAATAAATTCCCTGTAGTGAGCTTGGACTAGATGTCCTTTCAAAAATAAGGGTTTTCATTGAATCATTTTGTAAAGACAAAATGTTTAAGCAACTCAGTGAAACCTCACATTGTATCATACCACACAGTTAAAAATCAGCACACTTTTTCTAAAGCCCATTTAAATGGATCAAACCTAGTAGCTGAAGGACAACATAAAAATGGGCTGTTTATCAACTAATTTCAAATCAAATTTGAGTCAGAACTACTGCAGCTCTCTTGTGGATTTGCACAGTAATGGTAATAATTAAAACATATGGTTGCTGCTGAAAGTGTACAGCTGTTGCATGGACTTGAACAGAAATTGTAGATACTGTACCTCACATGAAATACTATTTACTTACTATTCTGCATTGGGATTAATGTTTACTTTTTCTGGGAGTGATTGGGACTGTAATTTTTGATATGCCTATAATGAATTAATTAATATCTTCAGGTGCAAACTGCCTGAGGCTTACACCAAATATCTTCTTATAATTCAATGCATAAATTACCTATCTTTTTAGGTAAAATATTAACTGCACAGATCTCTTATTGTAATTCTCTAAAATGTAAAGATGATAGATGTACGAAGAATGGTATCATGCAACAGAGTAAACTCCTGATCCTGAAAGGAAGGACTGCATTGCATCTCAATTTAAGTCAGGCAATTATTAAGCAGCCGTCTTCCTTTTATTCAAGTTTAAGATAGTCAAAAGGTCATCAAGAATCACTGACAGTTTAGTTTTTGAGTAGGTGACTAAGGAGAGAGAACTGTGACCTTACTGAGAACGGCAGTGGAGTAATTCAGATAGAACAGGGTCACTAGACCATATATTAGAGGATGCATCAAACACCGGGAGAGATTTGCCTAGTCCTGGAGGCAAAATACAGAACATATTTTGTTTGGGCCCTTAAGATCATATGGGCTGGATTATTGTCTAGATGTGCTCTTGAGACTCTATCACCTGATAGGCAGAAAGAATTCCTATATGTCTGACAGGGATAAAATCAGTTATAGAAGGGTCAGACACAGTTGTAGGGTCAATTAAGGTTTGCACCATTGTGCACACAGAATAATGAAAATAAATATCATGGAAATATAAATTTACAATTTGATGTATGGTTCACTGCTGTGCTCTTGGTGGACCAAAGCTCTGTTCAGGAATATCAAATTCAAGATATCAGCAGTCAGTTATAAGTATAGCCAAATTGCATTTCCATTTTCTAGATTAAGGATCTGTGGAGTAGCAGCTGCTCCAAGCCCCAAACTATATGTTATGCATTGAAGCAAAAAGTTCCAAAAGAAGTAACAGGACTTTAGGGAGGCTCCTGCATTTCACTGAACAATGAGAATCATTAAATGTTAATTCCCTATTCTAATCAACCTGTATTGCATAGCAAACTGCGATGCCCAGTGCAAAGTATAGCTGAAGCTCTTGTTTTCCAATAATGTAAAGTTTATTTTTTCCCCCAGATATATTTATGATCGAGTGATAGGCTACTTTTTCTTTGTAACAATGTGTGCATACATTGTAACTGTACAAGTATGAAACTAAAAAATTAGATTCACATTCAAAGGAACCTAAACACATCAAAGTGTGTGTGTGTGTGTGTGTGTAAATTTTCTTATCATCTCTACTCATTTTTTCAAGTTCCATGTCTGGATTTTTATTTTATATTGACAATTTTTGGGATTCATCGTAAACATTTTTCCTTCTCACCCTGTTCCCACCTTTCCAGTGGGTGTTAGTATGATCATACTAGCCTCATATTATATACTTCTTCCTTTCTCCTGCTATTTTAAGTTTGTTCTTCATTATTTTATTCATACCCGCTTTATGCATCCCAAGGTACAACTGTCATATATGAAGGCTTAAGAAAAATGTATTCCTGGTTTTAGAAAATTATCCCTAAATTGAGTACAATATGCAGAGGCTGGATGAAAATAATAAGGATTACTCAGTATGAATGGATGGGAGTAGATGTTCTGAGACTAAAGACACAATTTTTGAGCTTGGATGCATAAGTATAAGCACTTAATTCAGTCTTTAGGGACTTAAATACCTGGCTCACAACTCAAATTTAAGTTAATGGGAATTGTATATGCTTGGCATCTTTAAAAATCAGGATACTTATTTACAGTAAATGCGTAAATATGGATATAGGTATATAACTTCAGATGTTTATTTTTTTTAAAAGGTCCCAAATGCCCTCTCACCTAAATAAAACTTGGGGTTTGATTCATGGATTTTAAATCCAGAAGGGACCAATATGACTGTCTAGTTTGACTTCTTGTATATCACAAGCCATAAAACCTTACCTAGAAATTTCTGCATCAAGCCCATCATTTGTTTGAGGTATTGGACATCTTTTAGAAAGGTGTCCAGCCTTGAGTTACAGACCGAAAACAATGAAGAATCAGCCATATCCCTCAATAATTTCTTCTGTTGGTTAATTACCTACAAAGCTAAAAATTTGAACCTTTATTTCTAGTTTGAAATTTTTTAGCTTCAGCTTCCAACCTTTGGTCTTATTATGCCTTTTTTTACTAGAGTCAAGATAGATTTCTGGTAAAAAAAAATATTTTCCCCATAAAGGTACTTGTATACTGTGATCTTCTTAACCTTCTGTTGGATAAACTAGATAAAAGCATATTTTCCAGACTTGAATTCATTCTTGAGCTCTTTTCTGAACTGTGTCAAATGTTTCAACATCCTTTTTGCAGTGTGGACACTTGAAGTGAATGCACCCTTCCAGTAATGATCTCATTAATGCCTAGAAAGAGGTAATGACACTTTCCTACTTCCACTTGTTATTCTCCTACTTATGCATCCAAGGATCACATTAACTGTTTTAGCTACAGCATGATACTGTGCGATTATACTCAGCTGGTGATCCACCATGACTTCTTGTTGTTTTCAACTTTCAAAAATTGGCCTTTTAAAAGCACCAACTAATTCTGTTTTAACAAATGAAATGAGATTGTTGTCTTGCACTTAAGGAACTATCAATTTTTAGCTCAGCAATCATCTTTAGTAAGCAAAATGAGGCTGATTATAGAATTACATCAAATTAGTTGGAATATTTCTTGTGTTAGAACGTTATCCTCCCCTCTCATATTTTTAGAAACTCCAAGTATCAGTAGCAACATGATACTTCTAGTAATTCCCCATTATGACACAATTTTACTTTCTACACATTATAGAATTTACGAGTAAGGAGCTGTTCCCTTGTTCCTGTTCCCTTGTCTCATTTTTTGGTGTAACAGAATCTCTCTAGTACTCTATCTTGCAATTTATCAGTTAGTACATTAATCCATAAGCATTCCAGTGCCCTATCCTTCTGAATTGTGAGTAAGTCTAAAAGCAAGTAATGTTATCTTTAATGTAGGATTCCACCCCTCTTCCCTTCTGACCACAATCTTTCCTAAACAGAGTGTATCCCAATGATTTTAACATTCCAGTCATGAGACTCATCCCACAGGTTTCAGTAATACCAATCAGATCATGTTACCCAGGCTTCTAGCATTAATATATGTGCAGCTAAAGAATTCCTTGTTTATAATTCTTGATGTCTTGATTCTTTACATTATGCTACCCTGAGTCTGAATTTTACCCCCTTAACAGTCTCCCAACTTGATGATAATTTAAAGCATTTCTGTCTACTGTAGCTAGTCTCCTGCCCAGAAAGTTGCTTCCCTTTCTATTGAGATGAAGGCAATCTAAGCCATATATTCTTTTCTCCCTTAGAAGGTGGTCCAATGTTCAAAAAACCCACAACCCTCTACTTTACAAAACCTGCTTAGCCAACAGTTTACCTATAGTATCTTTTTCTGTCTGTCTTCTCTCACTTGTGGGACAGGAAAGATCTCTGAGAAGCTCACCTGTACTTTTATCTCCTTTATCTCCCTTCCAGGATCCCTAATGCTTCCAATGATCTGTGAAGTGTCCTCAGAGGCAGTCATTCATGCCAATGTCTATCATAACAAACAAATCCTTGTCTGCAGTCTTCAGAATCTTGTCTGGTCCTTTTGTGACATGTACTGTTTCCATTCTAGGAAGATAGCTCATAGTCCTGCTGTCCTTTTCCTCTCAGCAAACATATTTTGTATACGCTCCTTAATATCAAGTCCTTGATGAAGATTTTCTATCTTTGGATGGTCTGGCTTTCTTTTGGGGATGATTAATGTCCTCAAGGATTGTGCTGAGCATCTCTTCAGGTGTGTCCTGTGGGGATCCATGTTCTTTTCTCTTTAGTTGAATCTTCCAGTACCTTCTCTGTGGCTGCTGCACCAAATACCTGAAAGTGGTTATATATCTCCATATGTGTTGCAATTTCTCCTGCTTCTCTTTCCTCATTTGTTCATAAACCGTCAATCCTCTTTTGTTTTCCACTCTCTCCTGTTTTCTTGAAATGAACTCATTCTCCAGTTGAGTCGTGAATGGTGCTACTTGTCTCCGGTGGTTCAAAAGCTATTCTGCCTCTTGTGCTATGCAGAGTCCTGACCTCCAATCTTCTCCTCCAGTAAAGCCATCAACTTGCACTTTGTGGTGCAAGGTCTCTATCTTCAGGGGACAGAACATGGCACATCCTTAGCAGCTCACAGTAATGATTCCATTCCTGGCCATCATTGCAACTGTAGAAAAAAGTTCCTGAACTCCATCCTGCAGACTCCCTCAGAAACTTTCCTGTTAGCCTGCTTGGGTATTACCTTGGCAACTGACTTAAATACTTAGCCTTGTTGGTTAGCTCTGCCTCCTTACTAATGGAGAGTCATTAACAACTCCCGCTTCAAACATCTGGTCTGATCAAAGACTGAATGGTCACATGGGCCTCACAGAGATCCAAACACGTGATTCACCAAGTCCCTTTACCTCCAAGCCCAGGATCCACAGCTATTCCTTAGAAACTCCCATTTTGATAAACTCTTCCTTCATTACACATCTCAGATTTGCTGTTTTGAGCGCCAAACCCTAGTATTTGTCTCCACATCAGGCCAGAGTAGAATTATCCTTCTCTAACAGTAAAATTGCCAAGTCTAAATAGAAAACTGAATGGCACCATCACAATATGCACATGCAAAAATTGAGTAACTTTGTTTTCACATTACTGTAATTCACCTCCTACTTGGCCACATTACTTGTGGTTATTGTTTCATATCTAAAATTATCGTGTAAGTTCTTCAAATCAGGGAGCACATCATGCCTTTCTGTTTGCTCTGTGAAGCATCTAGTACATTTTTGGGTGCAATATAAATAATAGAAAATAAAAACACTGCTTTGTGTTTAGTATAGAAGGAAACTCATAACCTTTTTCTTCATAGTCCTTCCCTTCCATTACTGCCCTTCAGAGTTTGCATTACAAATTAGGGATTAATCCAGTTTATCATATACTTATTTAAAAAAATGCAGTTTTCAGAGTGAGCATGGTGAAACAGCATTACTTATTAAAATGCAAGATAACAGTTCTTGTAACACAGCATAATCTCTGTGAAGTAAGGTTATGGCATCTTCTTAAACCAGACCTTGAAAAGAAAAAATGATTTAAATCTCATAAAAAATAAGGTTGGCCTTTTTCATACTTACTGAAGCCTTTGAGGCCATCACTCTCACTATTCAGGCACTGTTAACCTCTTTCTTGTCCAATAGCAATAACATATCTGACATCCATGTGAGTAAGAAGAATATTCTGTAGCTACAAGTGAACTCTGTCTATCAAAATAAAGCAACACTTTCTCCAGGCCTATCCTCTTAATTCTTGCTTTAGCACTCCTAGATATCTTGGGGCATCAAAGGAAGTCAAAACTGGAATCCTGGTAAAAACACTATATTGTCAAAAACATTTCATGTTTTTTACCAAATAAATAAATTAAGTTAGGAAAAAAACCCATCCATTTGCTCTGGAAAAATATCAATTTAAATGATTCAGGTTAAACCAGACAAAACTGGAGCTAACATTAAATTCCCCTCTTCTGTAGTGAATATGGTGACTGCAAGAACCCTTCAATGCCAACTAGAAAAGGGTTCCCTGTTCTGTAACAGGAACTCTTGTCAGGCCTGGCCAACTTCTTATACCCCCTCCCCCACTAATTTCTTAGTATTTATCTTAAAAGGGTCATGTAAGGTATCTAATAAAAGCTTTTATCATACTGATCTTCATAATCATTGAGAGATGTATGTACAGATGATATTTAAGAGTTTGTATGTACTGAAAATATGTTGAGAGACTGTTAGACGGGGCTGACAAACAGGTTTCTTTCAGACAGGAGATAAGATATGTATCTCTCTGTCAGGTGTTAATGAAGAATTGTAAGCCCATACAGTGAAAGCCCCATCTGGATACGGACTAAACAGGAATATCTGAAGATAGGTTTGAGCCAGCACCCCAGGAAAGAACCACGGGGAGCCATCTGGTTTTGGGGATGAAGACAGTGGAGTTTGGGGTATAAAAGGAAGGCAAAAAGACACCTTTTTATTCCATCACTGAGGGAGCAGAAGGGACAGCACTTTTTGTATCCATGAATAGAGGATCTCAGCCAGGTGCATTGGTGACACTGGGAGTTTGCTATAGGTGAGAAACTACTTTAGACAAGAATTTTAGCCTGTTAAAGTGAAGTTTGGACTCAAATAACAGTGTTATACTTTGCCCGGAAGTCTATATAGCAATGAAACGGCCCCTCAGCCCAAGCCCCATGAGTCCAAGTCGGCTGGCATGGACCAGCTGCAGGTGTCTAGTTGCTAGGTAGGCATACCCTGTGAGGACAGCTTACCTGGTAAGGGGCTGGGTAGTGCGGGGAGCGTTCCTAAAACTCAGGGGTTGTGTGTGTCTATCATTAGCCTGTCCAGATAAGGCAAGGTCTGTGGACACCTGGAAGTGCTTCTGTATGGCAGAGGCTGTTGCTTTCAGGGAGTGGAGCTGCTTCACACAGAGGGCAGGTAGGGGTGAGGTGCCTCACAACCTCTGGACTCCTGGGGAGCAGCACAAATACTAAGCCAAATTCTTTTCCACAAATGCAAAACCATTGAGTTGAATGCAGTTTCTTTGATGTAGCTGAGAGTATAATTTGGCTCACCCTAATCAGGTTGCTTCTCTGCACAATAATAGGAGAAGCTTTTTAAAAGATGATAGTGCCTATAGGCAACTATGTTTACATACTTCATTAGCCAAACGGGACAATGTTGAAAGTCAGTGGGATAACTCCCACTAATATTTTAGAACAACATATGAGTTATGCATTGACATTGCTCTCAGTAGGTTGAGTAAAACAAATCAGTCTGGAACAGACATTGCATCACACCCACCATTAAAAAATATATATAAATAACCCCTTAGCCAGTGGTGTGGTGACTGTTGACCAATATGCTATTCGAGATCTAAGCACATGTTTAGACTTGAAGACTGTTGTTTCCTAAGTTGATAAACACAGAAGGCCACATTCAAGACTGAGATTATAGTTGTTTTTTTGCAGTATTTTAACATATGTTGAGTGATTTTATTTTTACAGTGTCCTATTTCCTATATTTGTAAGCATACCAGAACTTCAGAACAGATTAATTATGATAGGGTATATACCAGTGTTTATACAAATATATACAATTGAAAACAATTGCTTTGAAGTAGTATTTAAAATATCAAAGTATATGAATAGGCTAAGCAAATATTTGAATGAAGAAAAGGGACACATTGATGAATGTGACAGGGATATACTCCTCCACAAGCTTTCATAAACTCTGAGATGTTCTCTGCCTAGTTTTCTGGCACTTTCAATCCCCAGTTAAAACATTTTGAGGCAGAATCTTGTCTCTGTGGTTAGTCCATGTGATGTAGCTCAGAGATTGTGGAGAAAAAGTGGATTGGCTTTGTGACAGAGTCAGTCCTGACAGACATAAGAGAGTGGTGCTAATGGGTTCCAGGAAGTGGGTGGGCGCAAGCCTGTCCACTGCTAAGGACCCTCCACCAGGCGTGAGGGAAGGATCCACAAAGTCCAGGAACTCAAATAATTATGGGAGACAACCAAAAATGTAATAGGGATAGGTGTGAAGGTCAAAAGGTCAAAAAAAGGGAACCTGAAGAAGACACTGCGCAGAGAACCCCGGACAGTGGCCACTGAGTGGTGGTATTGGGAAGTGGGTGGGCAGAAGCCCGCCAACAGCTAAAGGCCCCTCTCCCAGCCTGGGGAGGAGCTACTGAGTCCAGACCTCAACTAAAGTCGGGGGGCAACGAAGGAAAAAACAGGACGGGTGTGGGGGTCAAAGGGCCATAACTAGGGAACCTGAAGAGGACACCGAGCAGAAAACCCTGGACAACGCCCACTGAGTGGTGTAGGGCAGATGCATCAGCCCTAGAATGGTGAAGGCCCTGTTCCCTATCAGCTGAAAAAGGGTAATCTCAGGTTAAATAGAGACACCTGAGTTTAAAAATTCCTCTTCAGGTTGGAAAGAGGAGGGGATAGATGAGAGACAAGCTGCAACATAGGTACTGGCAGGAGGAAGGAAAGGCTTCCACTGAGTGGAAGGCTCTCTCCTCCCCACTGAGACAGAAACTGCTGCTTGGGGAAAGACTGGCAACTAGGAGCCAGTGTAGTAAGGCAATACCCCAGCAAGGGGGCAGGGAGAAAATGTTTGTTTTGGGTTGTTTTTGTTGTTCTTTTTTTGCTTAAGAGAACTTCTTGGGCCTATCCTGTGGCCCACTATGTAAATAGGGAAAAATAAAATCAGAATGAAGAGAAAAACCCTCTGGAGTCAAACTGATTTACTCCAGGCTCCCCACCACCTGAGGGGGAAACTCTGAGGCCAACAAGGTGAAGGAGGTACCCTGCTGCATGCTGCTGCTTTCCTTTCTCTCAGCTATGGGGCAACCACTTGAATCCCAAGGCACAACTTTTAGGATAGCTTAATGTCTGCTCTAACTTTTCTTCACTCTTTATGACCCTGTTTAACTGTTGTAGCAACCAGAAGTTTCTGAGGCATAGTCTTTCTGGCAACACACCCTTTCACCCAGCCATACCCACTGAGTAAAGAAGATATTACAACTAGACATCACCCAGGGGTTCCCTCACACTGGGGAATCTTCAAGTTGCTAAAGCACCTGGCTTTTTTGGCAAACAACTGGTGCAAAGCTGCCCTAAAATAGGGCATGATCTGGTTCTATTTCTGTAAAGCTCTTTACTTTAAATTGTCTTTAGGGGGTTTTCTTTTTCTCCCCATCATATTTTCCAATTGAAAAAATCAGAACAGAAGGCATACAGAACTTACAGGGCCATACAGAAGCTCAGAGATGTGTACCTAGGTGATATATTTATATTATGATAAATTACTGTTATAATTCCTTAAATCTATTTAGTAATTATTATTAAGTATTTCAGACACACAAACAGTTAAAAAAAGCCAAGATAGGCAACTGGCTTTTTAAACATTTAATGGATCATAACAATATGTTTCAGAGTTCTTTGATGCATTGCTGTAACAAATTATTTCCACTCTACATTTTTGACCTTTTAAATTATCTTTTGGGCCTGTTATAATTAGATCTATTTTTATAGATATTCTAAAAATAAGCACATTGTGGAGTAGATCAATTTGTCTCTCCTTTATAAGGAACTTCTGTTATCAATTTCCATTTGCTGAAAGCAATGGCAGGTGAAAAATTAAATTATAAAATAAAATTAATTTCACAGCAAGATAGAATAAGCTAGTTTCTGAAATCTTGTAGGAGACTAAGTACTTACATATTAAAATCAACCAATGAATGTAACAAATGCCATTTAGACCAAGTAGATGTATATTCACAAGTGAAACAATCTTCCTTTTAATTCAGTCCTTACTTCTCTGGAAAAGAGACTTTTCCCAGCCAATACATATTTTGTCAGTCCATAATCATAAAACTGTGACAGCAAGTCAGGTCTCTAAAGCTGTTCTGTGCTTGGAAGATAGCCTTGATGTTACTAACTTCCATTATTCAGTTTTTTCTCATTTCTCCCTTGAACAGTGAAAATATTTTCTTGTTTGTATTGTGAGCTGGAATGGCACAGAAATACTAATGAACATTGAGTAGCTTGGAGAATTACTCTTTGTATTGAATGTCCTTAAAGAAAGTAGCTTATCTTTTCTATATGTACACTACTTCTCCCACTTGGACCTGGACAAATGTCTGTTTGATAAGTGATCAAACAAAAGTACATCAGAGATCACAATGCCTTCTTCAGATAAATACTCTTCCCTTTTTTATCCATGGAAGTTCCTTCTTAAGTTATTAGTCATCCAGTGGAAAGAAGGGAAGTCACCCCCATTGCTGGTGCATCATTTTGTAGAATTCCAGTGAGCTCTGTCTGAAAACATAAGCCATGGAATCATGTTCAGGCTTTAAGAACACAATTTTTACCTTGATGTTTAGAAAGTCATTTTGTTTTCTGTGACCAACTGCACTGCATCCAGTACATCTTGTATTATGTCAGCTTCCTCAACCACCAAGTCTTTGCTGTTCTCTGTCTTCAGAATTACATTTTAAAAAGGCATACCTGATTGTGAACACCTCTCTAGATATGCTTCAGTGACAGAACTGTTAAAATAGACTTCAAAAAGTTTAGATGTTTCTTTATTTGATGAGAAGCTGGATTTCAGTACTTCATGTGACTGAGGAATTTGTTCTGCAGCAAAGATTGAGGAGAGCCCGTGACAAGACTGATAGGTACTTAATACAAACAAATAAACAGAATTTCGTAAGTCCTTTGAGCTCACTGCTTTCATTGGAAAATAAATGAACATCTTACAAATGATAACTTCTCTGTCCACTTTGAGACAGTGACAGTGGGTATAATGGAGAATGAGCAAAGCAAACCCTATATGTATCTGACTCAATTCTGAGCTGATATACACCCTGTGCAATCTCATTGACTGTGTGGGGATACTAGTAATATCAGCTAAGTACGTCACATCTTTGGGATAAAAAGCACCCTAAAGCAGTGATTTAAATATGTTCTGAAAAAGACAGAGTTGCTTCTACTTCAGACTGTTCTAAGGAAACAATTCTGTGCCCAATTTGAGACCACTGTGGCTGTTACAAAGGCTCATACCCTTTAGGTTGCTTGGCTCTCCCTGTCCCCACTGTAGTCTGTGCTGTGCCTATCTTGGCACAAGATTGTTGTGACACAGTGCTGAGATCTGACAGATGGGTCAGCACTCTGATCACTGTAGCTTCAATTAATTTCCATCAGCAATAGCTGATTGGATAATTATCCAAAGAGGATGGAGAGGTAAGAGACTAATTACCTCTCAGCTGACCAACTTAATAAAAAGCCAGGAAGTGTGTGCTAGAGTGGGGGAGGGGAGGGCTAGCTGAGCCTGGAATGAAAGTGCTCCCCAGAGAGAGGGAGACGTCCTTTCCTCTTATGGCCCCAGTGAACAGGGCCAGCTCCAGGCACCAGCATTCCAAGCTGGTGTTTGGGGTGGCAATCTGCAAGGGGTGGCAGTCCCTGTTGTTTTGCCCCCAAGCAGCGCGCCGAATTGCAGCTGCAGACAGCGAGGGGAGTCCATGTGCCCTTAGGGCAGCACGTGCGTTTCCGTGGTGGCGGCAGTTCGACAGCAGCTTCTATGTTTAGCTGTCCGCAGTAGCTTCAGCTAAACATAGAAGCTGCCGCCGAATTGCCGTCGCCGCAGAAACGCGCCTGCTGCCCTAAGGGCACACGGACTGCCCCCGCCGCCCGCGGCGGCAATTCGGTGCGCTGCTTGGGGCGGCGAAAACTGTAGCGCCGGCTCTGCTAGTGAAGAAGGTCTGAAAGAAGTAGAAATTAAAACTGCGACGTTGCACTGTACTGGTGTTGGTGGATGATTTTAGAATAACATACAGCCTGCACACAAGAAGAAGGTGAGTCTGAGCAGTTTCTGGGGGATCAGAGGACGGGAACAGAGTGTTGCCCTGTTACAACTACCCTTTGTTAAATAGCCAGGTTGTTATCTAACTGATGACCCAGCCTCTCCCGAAGTTAGCGTTGAGATCTTCTTTCTGAGGCAACTCAGCTGACCTGGGCCCCAAATTTTTAAAGCTATTTAGGCTTTGCTATGCTCAGCAATGCAATGCCTAACTGATTTAGGACCCTAAATCTTTTTTCAAATAGGATTTAGGCACCTAGAGTCTAAATCCCATTGACAGTGAAAGGGATTTAGGCTTTAAGTGCTAATTCACATTTGAAAAAAAAGATGTAGTCTCCTAAATCAGCTAGGCGTTGCAACGCTGAGCACAGAATTGATTAAATACCTTTAAAAATCTGGGCTCTGGTCCTTAAACATTGTATGGCTTTTGCCTGACATTAATTTGGTTTTTAGAGGTGCCAAAAAAGCTCCAAGAGACTGTCAAATCCCTCAGAGGATGATTTCATTGTCAGATTCGAATGAAGTTTGATAAATATAACCATGATTGTTGTCATGAGATGCTTTTACAAACTAAGGAACAAATTTGGCCTGATAAGCACAGTGATACAAGAAAGTAAAGGAACATAAGCCACTCGGTTACTCAGGAGCAGCTGCCTGCATCATAGGAAACAGGACTAGAACGGAAGCAGGTTCCACAGAGTCACTTCATGCTGCAGCTTCCTGCTTTACCTCCACCCCTTTGCCCCCCCCCATATACAAAGGGCAGTGTTGCTGTGCTGACCTATCAAGGCCTATGTGTTGCCTCCGATATAGACCTGTTGTGTTTCACTCTCTCCTTAGAGCAGTGGGGAAACTTTTATCTCTGTTTTTTTAATTATTATTTTGAAGCAGTACCCTGAAATTAACACACAATTTGGGGTGATTATACTGTGCATTCATTTGGTCAATAAATGTTGGATGTGATTGATGCCATTCACTGATTTGCAAGAGGTAAGTGAATGAATAATGCCATGTTAAAAATTAAGGAAACAGACTGCATGAAACTGCAGTAGTACCATTTCTGAACTCTACCATTGTGCTTGTGCCTTCACTTGGCAGACTGATTTTCTTGCAGACCAGACTGACTTTCTTTCAAATAGTGTGTGTGTGATGTGTATTTTTGCATGCACTGAAGCAATGTGTAATGTGGTCAGTGTTTCCTCATTGTAATTCAGTCAAGTTCAGTAACGGTTTCACTGGGTCTCCACTGTTCTCTTAACTTTTCACACAAAATAATATGCTACTCTCTGCTGCTGTGTGGCTGACTGTAACCCTGGATTTCTGCTCAAGCATATTCTTCAGAAAAGTTATTGTTTATCAGCAATCCAGCTGAGATGAAGGTAATGCTGGTAAACTTGGAGGCAGTTATTTGGAGGTCTTTGTCCTTAGATTTTCAATTAGCCTTTGTGTCTAAAAGTATTTATTTTCATGTGCAGTCAGCAAAGTCTTTGTAGCATTTTCAGTGGGACCTCATCATAATTATCCAGGCCATTGTCACTAACAAACTTCATTACTGCAATGCACTGCTGTGTCTGAAGACCACACGGAAGCTTTACCTAATGCAGAATGTAGCTTCCTGCTGAGCAGTGTTTGTTTATTTCTCCCCAGAGAGACTGTACCATTCATGCTGAGTATTCTGCACTGGCTTCCTGTTCATTTCAAGATGTTGGGTTTTGGTCAGTAACATCTTTTATGGCTTTTGTCCTAGCTGTCTGAGACTGCACCTCTCCTCATGTTCTGTCCCAGTAGCAGTGGTCAACTGGGTATTCTTGATGAAGGACAATCGACTTTGCAATTCAGTCCCTCAACTGGCCCGATCAGTTTGTTGAGCTTCTGAACAAGTTCCAAGGCTCATGTAACTCAGGTTTTTGCCTGAAAAGGTGGGTTAGAGAGGGTAGAGCTCTTCTTTTGGAGAGGTGGGAGTGAATGAATTCTTCTGAGTTCTTTAATTTAATTTTTTTGTTTAACTGATTTTAGATCTGTTTGTTTATTATTTAATTCTGTACAGGCACTAAGATGTTTGATAAGTGCATTTTAGAAATCTAAACAACTACCTGTAAAATAATCAGTACTCTTTGTGTTATGTGCAGTTCTGTGAATTAACATAACCAATGACTCCACCATGTGTTTCTCACATCAGTGGCTGTTATGTAAATTGTGAAGTAATCTTTCTATACATGATGTACTGCCTCTCTGGTAGATCCCACTAATATGATAGTGAGTGTTTCTTGAATGAACTCTATTAAAATTCCTGATTATTTGTGGATGTGTGGTTTGTTATCCATCCATAGACCAGGCAAGTGCTATTCCCAGAGATTTACAATTTATATCTAGGCACTGTGTTAATACAAATAATACTTTTAGTATACAAGATATGGTGGGATAAAAGCTTTAAACTTTAATTTTGTTCTTGATTTTTAAAAGTATAAGTTAGAATAATAGATGTTATTCTGATAGACTTTTTTGTGCATTGAAGACCCACTTCAGAAAGGTCCTAACTCTGAGCATATGAGTAGTTCCATTCAAGTTAATGGGATGACTGTGTTCCTCAAGGCCTAATTTCTTTTGTTAAATACATAAATAATAACTTCCTGTAGTTGTTAGTGGTGTTGGCAACACTTAAATTCCTAACCTAAGCAAGTATTTTTGGTTAGAGGCTTCATCACATGATATAATCTTTAATTAAATATTAATCTCTAATTCCCGGAGACTCCAGGACAATCCTGGAGGGTTGGCAATCCTAGTTTAGGTGCTTAGTGGATGCTTATAGGTGCAGTCAAGTGTTTTCACTGACGGTATACCCCATTGTGTCCTCAGACTACAGAGGGATGGATTGAAACTATGGTTAAAAAACCGGCTCTAATTAGCATGTTATCCACAGGTCATTGACATTAATGACTGTAACTACTGCCTGTCAAACTTTTGTGGCCTAATACGCTAATGAGTAGTTAATTTGCTGATCAATATATGACATAGCATACCATCACCATTTAGAACTTTTCAGGTATGTCATGTCAATGAATGTTTAGAGTGTCCTGAAGTCATGGTTTATTATCACAATACACTGTAATATGTTTAATCCACATAGGCAGAGTAACTTTACATATTAAAAATCCTTCTGGAAAGCTAAGATGACATTCAGTTGTAGCCCAACCTGCTGCTATGTGAGGAATCTGAGTTTTGGGATTCTCACTTGGCTTCTCAGTCCACAGGTAGCAGAGACTGAGGAGTGGTATGGAGAGGCTTCATGTTCAGCTTCTTGAAGAACAGATCTCCCCATATCAAATGTTGGCTATCCCTTCCAACCAACACACAGTGGTCACCATTATGAAATCAGCACTGGCCAATGGTTACCACATAGGTGCATCTGTGTTTTTCCTTTAGCCTTGTTTTTAGAATAGGAAATACCTGTGGTAACTTTGTGGTATCCAGTGAGAAGGTTTGAGTTTATAATGGACACCCCAGTTGGAGCAGCATTGACCAATGTTAGAATTGTCCATATCTCATTCTGCTCAACTGCAGGGAAAATGGGCCTTTTATGAGGTTAGGGTTGCGAGAGTGGGGCTGTTTGCAGAGAAATAGCAACATTCACTGAGGAACACTCTTAAAGGAAGAGTAATAGTTATGAGGTTTGTGCTTCAGGTATTAATGGCACCCACAAAAGAATTAATTTCTCAAAGACATTTCTGAAAAATTGTTTGCCAGTATACTACTCTCAGGATAACTAACTGGTTAATGAAGGTTTGTTGTTATGATGTCCTTCTTGTAGTTTATGGCTCATAGTGGAGATTGAGTAGGTGGCATTCTTTGAGAATTGGTCCGAACTGATTTTCTAGTTCAGAGAATATTCAGACTGTCTAATTTACTTGCACAGTTAAGTTAGCTTTAATATTTAAGTTAATTTTCTAATTTACTGCAAAATGTATACTTTTTCCCCAGTGAAGATACATAGAAATAAATTTGCAAGACACGTGATCTACAGCAGATGCTGAAAGAGACTTATTTAAAAAAAAATGTATCCACCTTTAAAAGAAAAAAAGGCAAAAACATTTTTGAAAGTCCTTTCCATGACTTTGCTAAAACTAAAAACCATTTTTAAAAACTTTTTATTTATTTATTTTTGCTAGGCTTGGAAGCACCTCTTTTCATTTGACCTACTACAAAATCTGTTTTGTTATTTTTAGAATTTGAAACATGAAATACCATGCACATCTTATACTGCATCTGCTTAAAACATATTTTTACTACCATCTGACAAACATTTGGGGGGCTTGTTTTTTATTCTTTTGGTTTAGAAGGCTTCTTGGGAGTGAGAGAGAGAAGCTTAGAGTAAACAATACCGGTTACCTAGGAGATTACCTGCTGTAGGAAATAGCTTTTCTTTGGAAAACTGCTGACCTTGGCCTGAAGTGACACAGGCATTTTATTTTTGCACATTCTGCAGACTTGTTGCGTGGAAGTGTAGATTGCCTTTTGTAGGGTGTGCACACACAGACATACACATACAAGGCTCTCTCCTGATTGAATTTTCATACAGGGCAGTTGTTTACTGTAAGTAAAGTGAGTGCTGCTTGTCTTCTTGAGAGCAAAGAACAAAGTGACTGTAAAGGTTAGCTGTGATAGTCAAAGGCTGCACTCTCTTTCTGTGGCAGCTAAGGTTTTGAAAATGGATGGATTTTCTTTCATCATAGTGTGATGGAGAAAATATCAGAGATAATTAGACAAGATACTGATATTATAAACAAAAACCTCTGTTGTGAAGAACTCTCTACTGAAATCTTAAAGCAACCATATTCTTAGTCATGCTCCTTTAAATGTAGTTGAATTGTTTAAAATAAAAAGTGTCCATTTTAATCAGCAATGATTATTTTGTTCTGTATATTGACGTATTGTATTCTGTATACGTTTTTATGCCATGCCCATCACCATAATATCTGAGCACCTTTCAGTAGTGCAACAAGCAATGATGTACTTATCTATCATGTGTTGTTTGTTCTCCCATCTTCTCCCTAGAGGGAGTGGCATGTTCAGTGGAGTGTCTCATTTTGGTTTATGTTTAAAATAAATATCCCGGTTGTTATATGTTTATATTAGAGAAGGCAAGGTGTAACAGAGTAGCTGGTTCCTTGAGCTCTCGTTTGGCATAATGAAAAGGGCGGGATTGCCTTGGTTCCTATAAATGAGACAGTCAAAAAGCAAGAGAGAGCCCAGAAGAAGAGCAGAGCAGTGTGGAGAACTTTGGAGAGGGGATGCCGCTGAAGGGATGAATGGTGAGAGTTCCCTAGTTGAGCAGTGGAGCCAGGTCAGGCTGATAACAGCAGAAAGGAGTTGGGGGTCAACTTACAACCTTTCCCATGGCCAGAAAGAGCTGGAGGCTGAGAGCAACAGGGGAAGGTGCCTGGTAGGTCTCTGGGCTGGAGAGCTTAAGACTAAGGGCCCAAGAGGGCTGAAGTCTGGGGAATAATGGGGGGGGTGAGCCTGCTTATGTCTCTTGGCAAGAGGCAAGAGCTGGAACCATAACTGGGAGGGAAACAGGATGAATGTAAGCACCCTAAGCTGAGGTGTGATGAGAGATGTTGGTGCCGCATGATGAAAAACGCCACAGGTGTTGATGGACTGTTGGGATTTGAAAGAGCTAATGTACTATTTGGACTGTGCTGGGGAATTCCGGATAATGGCTGTGAGACGTTTGTTATGATTTTCATGCATGGGACATTTGTAATAAATAAATCCTGCAAGTGTGATTTAGGCTCAGAAAGCTTGTATGGGGTTACCGGGATGTCCTGTAGAAAGGGGAAACAAACAGATGCACCAGTCATTCTGTGACCTGTCACAATCTCGGGTCCCAGGAAGAGGCCATCTTAGGATAGTATGATGGAGAATGCAGACAAGCTATCTGCCCTGGGGAAGCGAGGAATAGTTACTGTCCAGAAGAGGGAAATAGAGGAATGGGACTTGCCCAACTGTATAAATGAATTGTGGGCAACAGGAACATGTAAGGTGGATCTGCCCCTGCATGCATCATGATTGTAAGGTCTGCCCCACTACAGAGGCTCTCATGAAAGGTGGGGAAGCCAAGTCTCTTAAAGATATGGTGTTTTTTGGTGGTAAGAGGACCCAACTGTAATGGGATTGAAATGAAGGACTGCAGGGGCCAGTTTGGACAAGGGGAAAACAAGGCCTCAAGGGTAGTATGTTTTGATTGTGGGAAAACAGGACACATCAAAAGATGTTGCCCTGAAAAAAATCTCAAACTTTAGGAAGCAGGACAGCTTTGGAGAAGCCAGGCTTCACAGTAATTGGCAAACTTCGACTAGCTATGGAAACAGTTCTGGGGACCTCAGTTTAGAGGTGGGAAATCAGTCAGGGTTTTCCAACTTCTCTCTTGATGCAGGAGAAAACCAAACTGTGGACCCAGTCCTGAAGGGAGAGAACCTTTGGGGAATGCCCATATTTTTCTTTATGAGAGCAAAACATACCTGGGGACCTGAAAAGATTCTGTTGGAGAAGAGCCCAATGAGATGCTCTGAGGGTGTCAGGGGACCGGGGTCTGGGCAGTCATGCTTAGTGGCTGGAGCAAGAGTCTGTAGCCAGGAATAGGAGCCTAGGGTCAGAGCTAGAGTGAGATGCCACAGCCAAAATTTGGATCTGTAGTCAGAAGTCAGGAATTGGAACTGTAGGTCAAAGCCAAGTTACGTGGAGTGAGGTGGAACAAGGCGGGGAAGAAGCAGGCACAGGAGATAGCAAAGCTGTGGGCAAATGCTTTGAGCAGCAACCAAACTGCTGCTGCTAGGCTTAAGAGCAAGTGCGTTAACTTCCTCAGGCAGTCAGATGGGGCTTTCTGTCACCAGGTCTAGGTGATGTGCTTGTTAGGCTGTCAGGAATCTGAGCAGGTTCAGCTGAAGGGCCTTATTCCTGACAGCAGGACAACAGAATTTCCTGACTGGGGTTGGCAGAGAACGGGTGAAACTTGTTTCACACAATCTGCAAACTCAGGGAAATGCTGATAACCAGAACCTTGGTATGAGCACCAAACACCTTCACAAACTACAGAATCAGATTAAAGCAACAAAGAGTCCTGTGGCACCTTATTGACTAACGGATGTATTGGAGCATAAGCTTTCGTGGGTTAATACCCACTTCGTCAGACGCATCAGATGAAGGCTCTTTGGCAGAAACTGGCTGATAGGACAAAAACACTTGAAGCCAAGACTTGGGAAATAAGTCAGAGGTGTTCCCAGAATTTGGAGGGGCTGGCTGAGCAATGAGAATGGACTAAGCAAATAAAGGTAGTCCTTGGAAAGGTGAGGATGCTTTTACAAAGCAAAGGTGGCGATGTTCCATTTTTAAGACTCCTAGTGCAGAAGGAAGTACACTACGAGTCAGTGGGCATAATTGGGCCAGGGTGCCTTGTAGCACAGAATATCAGGGTTGGAAGGGACCTCAGGAGGTCATGTAGTCCAACCCCCTGCTCAAAGCAGGACCAATCCCTAGACAGATTTTTGCCCCAGATCCTGACTGATCTCATAACACTGGGTTTAGCAGGCCAATGCTCAAACCACTGAGCTATCCCTATACATAAATAGAGAGGAAAGTGCAAGACAAAAGCTGCAGTAGGAGAAGGTGATGACAGACACCAAAGAGAAGTCTAAGGGTATCTCTACATAGCCAGCAGTAGCCTCTCAGCCTGGATCAACAGACTTGGGCTTGCACTACCATTTTAACAATAGCCATGTAGACAGCACTTTTAAATTTTAAATTGTGGGTTGGTTCGGAGCTTGGGAGTTTCAGTCCTAGCCACATATCTTGCAGGAAGCTTGAGAAAGACTCCACTGATCTGCAAGAGCAGAGTGGTGAGCTGCAGGCTCAGATGACAGAATTCAAAAGAGAGCTGTCAGAGAAGGAAGTGGAATGACAAACACTCTTGGCTAAGCTGGAAGAGGAAGCAACCCAGAAGGCAGTCTGTGAGCTAGGTTCTCACATCACTGGACTTCAGGGACACCTGGAATCTGAGTAAGCAGCCAGGGACAAAATGGAAACCCAGAAGTAGGAGCTGAGGGAGGATCTGGAGGCACTGCAAATAGAGCTAGAAGACACATTAGACTCCCCTGTTGCACAGTGGAAACTCAGGGCAAAATGAGAACATGAACTGGTTCTTCTGAGGAAGACCCTGAATGATGAAGCAAAGACCCATGAGGCACAAATCCAGAAGATGAGGCAGACATTCACAAGCTGTGAAGGAGCTGGCGGAACAACTGTAACAAACCAAGTATCAGAGGGGTAGCCGTGTTAGTCTGGATCTGTAAAAGCAGCAAAGAATCCTGTGGCACCTTATAGACTAACAGACGTTTTGCAGCATGAGCTTTCGTGGGTGAATACCCACTTCTTCGGATGCAAGTCCGAATGACTTGCATCCGAAGAAGTGGGTATTCACCCACGAAAGCTCATGCTGCAAAACGTCTGTTAGTCTATAAGGTGCCACAGGATTCTTTGCTGCTGTAACAAACCAAGTGGGTGACAGTTTGCACTGAGAAAGCAAAGCAGGCTCTGAACAGTGAATTTAGAAAACTATCCACTGAAGCAAAGATACTTCGGTAGCGCAAAGAAGACTCGAACACAAGCAGAAGTCCAGCTCCAAGAGCCACAGGAAAATTTACTAAGTGAGAGAGCGTGACTTGAGCTGGCTGAGAAATCCACCAGACTACAGGTTGAGCTAGGCAATGTCATACATCTAGAGAGTCGATCAGAAAGCAGGCCATTCAAGTCAGCAGAGAATTTGGTTTCCTTAGAATCTCAGCTTCAGAATACCCAGGAGTGGTTACAGAAGGAGATGCGCTGAGATCTGTGCCTCAGAATTAAGCTAAGTCAGATGAAGGAGGAGAAGAATGGCTCCAAAGACCAGTAGAAAGATAGGGGGTGAGATCGTGAGGTCCACTTGTTGACTGAGAATCAGTCTCTCCCACCTGTGGAAGTGGAAGAGCAAACCCATGAAGAAAAGAGAGTAGTGAAAGGACACAGTGAGTCTACAGGGGGAGATGTTATTCACAGACCAGCGGGGGTGGAAGAAGAACAGAAGTGAGTTCAGTTAAATGAAATCCGAAAAGCCTCAGGCAAGGCTGTGCAGACCTTAGTTTTTGGAAACTACAAGAGGGGTCTGGATATTCTTGTAGACATAGTGCTTACTGGGGTGCATGTGTATACATCTTAGAAGGCTCTGCCCCAAAGAGTTGAGAAATGGCTTTAGACAAATGAAATCAGAGTAACTGCATGCCATCATTAACTGCTTCACAGGGAGCCCAAGGACTGGACGTTCAGAACTTTATAAATTATGACATGCCAAGAACTCTTAAACTACATGATATATAAAGTGCATTGGACATAGTGCTGGATGAGCTTTGGTCACGTGTTTTGTGAGTGGCAAGACTCAGGCTATCGACTAAGTTTTATGGGACCTTTTGGAGTCAGTGGAAGATGTGCCCACTTGGTTTTAGAATTTGACCAAAAGATGACCACGGAGTCTCTCTTTGAGTATAGGAAGGCTGGGAGTGGGGGGAGTGGGGAAGAAGTATGTTATAGGGTGACTGGCCCCTATAAGAGGGAACAGGGTCCAGTGCACCTGAACTGATTACTTGCTGCCCAGTTGGGCTGAAGGGTGTTATGAAGGGAGAGACAGATGCAGATGGGTGCTGGCAGATACCTGCAGACACTAGGGAGTAAGGAGGCTCCTGCAGGTCTCTGTGATAGCATGGGAAGACGCTCATGGAGAAGGCCAAACTTCCAGGCAAGAGGTGCTGGGAGAGCAGAAAGACAGACCCTCAGAAAGGAGAGGGTGCCCCAGGTTGGGACTGGGGCAAAGGGAAATAACTTTAAAGAGAGAACAGACCCTCAGGGAAGATGAGCTGGGCCCTGGTTCTTTTTTACAGTGCAACAAACAAGTGATGTCATATTGACTATTATTATCTTAGATAAAACCAGGTTTTGGCTGGTTTGGGGTTGATCCCCACTTACACAGGACCATAGTCTAAGATACCACTGATATGTTAGAGGTCACTGCCAGTTTATCACAAAACAACTTTTCTTTGTTAGAATCAGTTTGTAACCACCTTCTATAATTTAGAGGCCTGTTTTCCAGAAACCTTTTTATCTCATTAGCCATATTCCAAGCTCAGTATCCTCCTCAAAACTTCTCTTGCTAGGTGCTACA
This sequence comes from Mauremys reevesii, assembly GCF_016161935.1. Taxonomy (NCBI): domain Eukaryota; kingdom Metazoa; phylum Chordata; order Testudines; family Geoemydidae; genus Mauremys; species Mauremys reevesii. The sequence goes on from NC_052625.1 coordinate 90,357,080, forward strand.
TTGCTCCTAACTTCTAAATTTTATTATTTTCAAGCCCTTGTTACATTTGAAAATTACCTACATTTTACACAAACTGCAAAGCACATATATTTTCTTTAGACAAACTAATTTAACCTTTTTATATACCAATCTAATCCTACAGTATTGACCTAACCCAGGGGTTCTCAAACTGGTGGTCTGGAGCCCTGAGGGAGTTGCAAGGTTATTACATGGGGGGTTGTGAACTGTCGGCCTCCACCCTCAACCCCGCTTTGCCTCCAGCATGTATAATGGTGTTAAATATATAAATGTGTTTTTAATGTATAAGGTGTGGGGGGGTCACACTCAGAGGCTTGCTATGTGAAAGGGGTCACCAGTACAAATGTTTGAGAACCACTGAATTCTAACCAGATGATTTTTTCCCCTTTATACTATTATATAGCATATTTACGCCATATTCAAGAACATTTTGGCCATACAGTTACACAAAGTTACGGAAACTTGGCATCTCAAATTACTCTTTGTTTCCCTGCTATACATTTCTGCTGTTAAGAGAGAGCCTGTGTGGGAAAGAACAGTGATCAGAAAGCTGTTGAAACATTGTGGCTTTTAGCAATTTACAGTGCTGGCCATTTGAAAAAGCTAACACTGCTTAAGATTTGTAAGTGTAATTACGTCAGTTTTCTCTTATACTTACAATAAGAGATAAGACTGGTAGCTTTATGGCAGCAATTGGCAAATGTTGAAGTTTTAATTCTTCTGCCGTCCATGGGACAGTTTTGAAACCTAGAGGAAAAAGGATCTCAGTAATAACAACTGCTATAATAGACCTGTTATGGTTATGTGAATACAAACATTTATGAGGTCAAATTCATCTAGTTGGCTCAGGTAAGTGCAAACTGCACAAGCCTGGCCTGCTGCACCCCATGGGGGATTCAATACAAGAAGAGCAGATAGTGTCTCTGCTTAAGAACATAAGAACGGTCATATTAGGTCAGACCAAAGGTCCATCTAGCCCAGTATCCTGTCTTCTGACAGTGGCCAATGCCAGGTGCTTCAGAGGAATGAACAGATAATCAAGTGATCCATCCCCTCGCCCATTCCCAGCTTCTGGCAAACAGAGGCTAGGGACAACGTGCCTGTCCATCCTGGGTAATAGCCATTAATGGACCTATCCTCCATGAATTTATCGAATTCTTTTTTTAACTCTGTTATAGTCTTGGCCTTCACAACATCTTCTGGCAAAGTGTTCCACAGGTTGACTGTGTGTTGTGTGAATAAATACTTGTTTTAAACTTGCTGCCTATTAATTTCATTTGATGACCCCTAGCTCTTATGTTATGAGAAGGGGTATACAACACTTATTTACTTTCTTCACACTGGTCATGATTTTGTAGACCTCTGTCATATCCCCCTTTAGTCATCTTTTTTCCAAGCTGAAAAGTCCTAGTCTTATTAATCTCTCCTCATACGGAAGCCATTCCATACCCATTAATTTTTTTGTTGCCTTTTTTCTGTACCTTTTCCAATTCCAGTATATCTTCTTTTAAGATGGGGCGATCAGATTTGCATGTGAGATTCAGTCTTTAATTATCTAGTTATTTAGTTTGTATTAGTGTGTCCATTAAAGATATATAGTTGAGATAGCCAAAACTGAGAGGTGAAATTTCAATAGTAGGAAAACAATTGTCATAAGAAATTATACAATTTTGCAATAATTTCTCCCAAATAAAATCTTGTTCCCTTGCTAACCTCCAAAATACACTATAAAACAGCGTGCATTATATTTTGATATGTTTATTTCAAGAAATTGATATGGTCAAATGCATGGCTGATTACAAACAACCCATAAAAACACATACTGGAAGGATAAATAATGTCATCAACACATTTTTGCAAACTCGACTTGTAGTATGGTAGAACAAATAAACTGTAGCATATGGTGCATTCTTAACCATTCCTCTCATCTGAATGAGAAAGGATCCCACAATTAAAGTTTACAGTGCAGCTTTGGGGATCCTTTTTTTAGATACTGATCCTGGAAATGCTTGCTTATGTGAGTAGTTTTACTCTCAAAAATAGTCCCATTGCCTTTATACAGTATTATAAACTATACAGTTAGATAACTGACTTAATATGAATAAAGTTTTTTACTCATTTGTGTGTTTGCAGAATCAGGCCCTTGTGTTGTATTTGGAATTTTCTGTTCAAGTCAAGTTGTTTTGCTTGTGATATGTATGGTGGCCTCTGACTCTCAGTCATATCTTTGTTTTTACAATTTTATTATACGGTTTTGATTTAGGCACGTCTATATGTACTTTTTAAATCATGCATTTGGTTTATGTAAAGGGAAGATAAATTAGTTTTACATTAAATACATTTTGTGATAGGAATTAATTTCCCATTTATAATTCTGGCTGTGAGTAAATAGCATAAAGACTGCCTATCATAAACTATCAGTAAACTTTGAACTGCCAGATGGCAACATTGTTCTTCACAGTTTTGAACTGTCCCTCCTCCCCCTCAGTTTCAGTGGGTTACTGTGAACATTTGTCTTGTCTGTTCATATTCTATTGTGCAAAGGTTCTGCTATTGTATCAATCCATTTTAGTGGGTTTTTTTTAAAGAATCTGCTCTGATAAAGGTGAATGTGTTCTGGGTTAGTAAATATGTTCTTTGCTATTTAAATATTCTGGGCTACCTTGGCTCTGAATTATACCTGTTTCTTCTGTTGGAAACCAGGGTGCAAAGTCCCTGGTAGCATAAAGTCCTTTGCAGTTGGAGGGAATGTAGTGACTGCTATCACCCCTCTGATGGGAGGCCCAAAGGCAGCCCGAATAGCCTGAGAAGTATGTGATACTGGCTGGGGAGGGGACAAGGTTACATCAGCTAAGGGATTTATGATGCAGTATATCCCTGCTATATATTCTGCCAGTAGGGCCTCTTTTGGAAGCTTTCCATAAATCATCTGGAAAAGGGGTGAACAGTGAGGTGGCAAAATTTGCAGACAATATAAAGTTACTCAAGATAGTTAAGTCCAAAGCTGACTGCAAAGAAAGAAGTTCTGCAACAGCCTTCCATGGGGAGCAGAGGGGCAGAAAACCTAACTGGCTTTAAGAACGAGCTTGATAAGTTTATGGAGAGAGTGGTATGATGAGACTGCCTACAATGGCATGTAGCCGATCTGCGACTGCTAGCAGCAAATATCTCCAATGGACGGTGATGGGACACTAGATGGGGAGGGCTCCGAGTTACTACAGAGAATTCTTTCCCAGGTGTCTGGCTGGTGAGTCTTGCCCAAATGCTCAAGGTCTAACAGATCGCCATATTTGGGGTGGGCAAGGAATTTTCCCCTGGGTCAGATTGGAAAGACCCTGGAGGTTTTCGCTTTCCTGTGCAGGATGGGGACAGGTCACTTGCTGGTTTAAACTAGTGTAAATGGTGGGTTCTCTCTTGAAGTCTTGATTTGAGGACTTCAGTAACTCAGCCAGAGGTTAGAGGTCTATTATAGGAGTGGATGGGTGAGGTTCTGTGGCCTGCAATGGGCAGGAGGTCAGACTGGATGATCATGATGATCCCTTCTGGCCTCTAAGTCTATGAGTCTGATATCTAGCTATAGTCTACTCTATCAGCTCTCGAACCACCGTTTCCCTAAAGGGATACAAGCTCACTCCACTAGAGCTCAAGCAACAACCACAGTGTCTCTTCAGGACGTACCCTCCTAGACCTCTGTAAAGTGGCCACATGGAGTTCCATCCACATGTTTGCAAGGCATTATGTCCTGGTGCAGGACTTGGCTGGGACTACTAGAAGAAAAAGAAGACGTTACTTACCTGTAACTGAATGTTCTTTAAGATGTGTGGTCCCTATCTGTATGCCACTACCCACTCTCCTTCCCCTCTGCTTTGGATCTCGCCGGATTCATGGTAGAGAAGGAACTGAAGAGGGGGTCAGTCTGCCTTACCCTTTGTCGCCTTGGTGAGAGGCACAAGGTGAGCCAGGGTGCATGTGCGGATCAATGGACACTACTTACAAATTCTCTGACTCTGAGCGCATGGTGCGCATGCATAACCTACAGTGGAATACAGATAGCTACCACACATCTCAAAGAACCTCCAGTTACAGGTAAATAACCTCCTCATGCATGCTTAGCAAGGAGATTTTAAAAGCTCTCTGTCCACCATCCTCTGACTATCAGAAGCTGTCAAAAGTGAAATAGGACTGGCTTGTGAATGTGGACAGCAAAAGGCAAAGCACTCCCTCTCCATAGAAGGGGCAAATATCACCTCTGTTTTTTTCTCTGATTTCTTCCCCCCAGCATTCTCAACTTATTTAGACTGTGCCACAGCCAGTTTTCTCTCATGCATGTCCTGCATCACCTATAGATGATTATTATCATGACAATAGTATTTTAGTTCAACTCTCACTATCTGCTGAATGTCTTCATGTACACACTGAACAGGAGGGGTGACAACAGAACACTGAGGGCCCGTACAAGAGAGCCGTAGGGTTAGATGAATATGGGCTTAACACTGTCCTTACCATTTTTCATAGGCTGTCAGTAGGTCAGGATGACTTGTGAGGACAATGAAAGGAAAAGAGGGTTTAGGATCAACAGTGCTGATAGGTGAGAACTGAAAACTGAAGTCAACCTTTATGTCCAACCAGACTATTGTTAATATGGTCAATTAGCTGAGCAATATTCTGTCTCTGAGCTCTGAACTGGACCAATTCTCGTGGCCTCTGTGAGTGGACAATTGAAATGTTTCAGACAATTTCAGCCTCCGCTGGACAGGATTTTGCTGTAAACAGTAGAGGGCTTCCGGAGTATTGTATAGAATTGACCATGGAGTTGATGTCTTTTATAAGGAATACATGTGCAGGGCTAAAGCTTATGGAAGGAGTAATACAGAGTTTGTTAGACTGTTCCTGGATGTTGCCACTGTGGACTTTTTATTAAGCTTAAGATATAACTCCACAAGGGATATTTTGATATGGACTGTATTGTAACTCCAGCTGTGAAATGTGTGTGTTCTATTTCTTTTCCATTTTTAGGTTATTTCTGTAATTATTTTCAGATTCTGATCACTGTCTTTGCCCCAAGTGCTTGTTAGTATGATTGAAAAAGAAACAAACCACACAAACCTGTAATCTCAAACAATTTTTCCTGCCAAAAGAGGCACAGACTGAGGATCTGATGTAAAATACTATGTGAGTTACCCTCCCTCTTTGAGCCCCTTTGGTAACTTAAATTGGCATAAAAATTCAAATCTGATTGCCAGAGCAAATTAAGCTTTGAGTATGGGTTTGATTCTCTACAGGAAACACTTGATAACAAATTTAAACAGTTGGATTCTACTTTAAAAGAGACTGATGGGAAAGTGTAAGTCCTAGAAATCAGCACTGATGTTCAGGATAAGATGATTATGATGCATTTTAAATAGCTTTTCTAATACTGAGACTTCATTTGTGGCTCAAGTAATTCAAACTATGCTTCCAATATAAAAAATCAGAATTTACTTCATAAGTGATTTAACTGTAACCTGCTGACTGAATTTGACACATCAGTTCCGTTTGGTTATAGCAGACTTGACTAGATTTCATTTTTATTAACAATTGATATTTCAGTTCAACACAAAGGTTAGAGTTGATCAGAAAAAATAATTCTAAATGAAATTTTGATGCAAAAGTAGTGGAAAAGTCACACTTTTCTCAGACCAGTTCTAATAAGCATTAACTCTTTAGGGTTTCTTATGTAAAAGGCATATGTTCCCATTATGAAGTCAACATTTACTTAGTTACTCATCTCTGAGATATGTGGATACTCTTTTTATCTGCTTAGGAAAATAACTGCTGTGTCTCAAATACCATTTTGGAGTAATTGTGCAGGCAGAGGTTGACTTTTCATGGGAACCACTAGACAGCATTAACTTCAAAGTTGTTAGATTGTACTATGGAAAAATAGAAATGTGAGAAATGAAGTGGACTATACTGAGAATAAAATGCATGTAAACAATATTTATCATGGAAATATCATACTCTGAGGACTGATATAATTACTGAACTGACTGTAGAAATGGTACCCTAATTTTTGGTAAGAACCACCACTTAGAGAGAGATGAGGGAATAATACTTATTGTGATTACCCTTAGATGGGAAAGGCAAGTGACAAATGCACTCGTAGAGATGAGAAGATTGGTTTAGCACAAATTATTTTCCTGAATGGTTAAAACAGTAGAGTCTGGATAGTAGAAGTTGAAAGATTCCCAGAGCAGTTGTATCCTTATTTTCAGCCTGGTTCTTCCAATGGATAGGGAAAGAGTAATGCAGAATGAACTGTATTTCTAAACCAAGGAAGTCCTATGAAGATGTTATACGTGTACATGTTCTCTCCAGAGGCCAGATGTTGTAATTTCCACTTTGTGTATTTAATAATCCATAGTTTAAAGAGAAAAAGTTGTTCCAATTATTGTTTGAATTTTAATTGTATCTTCTGTGTTTAGATTGCAATACAATTTATTAACTGAAAAGGAATTACTATTTTTGTAATAGACAATAGATATGCATGCTGAATGCACAAACTTAAAAAAGGATTATTTTATAAATAACTGATTATCACATAAAATAGTGACAATTCTCTCAGAAATAGGTTGTGAAGGAGGTTAGTTTGATCATTAATAACCTTGGCAATACCATGTTAGACTGCTGATTGAGACCGAAGTGCTTAATGCAGCTGTCTCTATCATATTTCTTAAACATTTATGTTTGGCCAATGAATTGCCAAGAGCTGACTTATAGAAAAGATTTCCTTAAGTAAAGATAATTGATACATAAAATATTACACTGGTTTTACAATGTGATTAATAAACAGATTTTGTGCTCGATATTACAGTTGCCACAAGCTATAATTGGGATTACTTGACACTTTTCATTATAAAACCCCATTTTCAGTCGCTTATAACTTTGCCAAACTTTAATGACTCAGACTGAAATTTTTCATGGCAGATGTCTGCCTCAGGTTTAAATTCCCTGGAAAATTTCAGCTTAAACAGCTCAGTGGTTTCTGAGAATGAAGTTAGGGAAATATAAATGTTGTTTTCCCCAATTTAAAAAATCCATACAACTGTTTAACAGATACCTCCATGCTTTGGCGAAAGGATTTGAAATTTGGTTATGGGGTGGGTCTTGTTGTGGTGTCAGGAATGGGCCTTTTGTCATTCCTGGGGAAATCTGCCCAAATATGGCAGTTATGCACCTCTGAAAATCTCAGTTCTTTCACACTAGCTGAAGTCTCTGAAGAGTCTGCCTATACTGAGCATGTTCCATCCCCTCCCAGCTCCTACTTGCTGACTGGACTGCATATGCATCCTTCCTATGGAGTTGACTGAGTGTGCTCCAGCCCAGGGCTGCAGGGGCTTGGTAGGATTTTCACTTCAGTTGCTCCTCAGATCTGCTGAGAGCTACTGTGGCACCTGCCACCAGAAATTGGGAGCTGAAAGAAACTCTCTTGATATGCCATCATGTGCCAGCAATGCCCCTCTGCCATGTACATTGGCCAAACCAGACAGTCTCTACGCAAAAGAATAAATGGACACAAATCTGACATCAGGAATCATAACATTCAAAAACCAGTGGGAGAACACTTCAACCTCTCTAACCACTCAGTGACAGACTTGAAGGCGGCAATTTTGCAACAAAAAAACTTCAAAAACAGACTCCAAAGAGAGACTGCTGAATTTAAATTAATATGCAAATTAGATACAATTAACTTAGGTTTAAACAGAGACTGGGAATGGTTGGGTCATTACACTAATTGAATCTATTTCCCCATGTTAAGTTCTCCTCACACCTTCTATGGGTCATCTCGATTATCACTTCAAAGGGTTTTTTTTCTCCTGATGATAGCTCATCTCAATTGATTGGACTCTTACAGTTGGTATGCTTACTTCCACCTTTTCATGTTCTCTGTATGTATAAATATCTCCTGTCTGTGTGTTCCACTCTATGCATCCGAAGAAGTGAGCTGTAGCCCACAAAAGCTTATGCTGAAATAAATTTGTTAGTCTCTAAGGTGCCACAAGTACTCCTGTTCTCTCTCCTATATTCTTAGTGCTCCTTATGCTGGCATGTAGGCTGGGAGCAGAAGAGGAAGCCGACTGTAATGCAGAGGAGTGAGGAGGTGGGTTTGGGGGGAGAGGTGGCAAAGGGGGAAAGCGAGGCAAGGGGTGTGGAGGAGATTTGGACAAAGAGCCGAGAGAGGGATGTGTGGGTGGGGAAGGGGATGAGTGGATGGAGGTGGGACTGGGGCTGCATTGGGATGAGAGTGATTGGTGGGGGCAGGTACTGGAACAATGACAAGGACAGGCTGGAATCATAAGGAGTCTGGCTTATGAGGGATGTGCAGAAGGTTCTGTAACTACTAGAACACAAACTCCTCAGTACCTGGAACAGAACCCAGGAATCCTGAGTGTCAGCATTTCTTTGCTGTCAGCACATAGCTGTGAAATCCACTGGCAAAATCTACTTCATCTCCCTCTAGTGCTGGCCCATGTAGAAGATGGCAATCTGCTACCGCCATCACCTCCTTGGTTAGCTCAAATGGCAGAGGCCTGGGTTGGAGCTAAAGGTTTTATCTCTGCTGATGAACCATGTACAAGTCAATATGATTGTTTTGTTTTGTTTTGTTTTATTTTATTTTGGGGGAGGTCAATTTGCTTTTTTAAGAAAAAATACAAAATGCTGTATAAAAATCTCTATTAAAAATGTTAAGATTGCAAAGTGCAGCACTCAAATGTTAGGACATTCTGGACTTAAATTTGCTTCTGCAACCTTAATTTGGCCACCTGGGACATGTGCATTTATAATTAAGGTTAAGATTCTGTCATTAGTATTTTTAGTAAAAGCTAGGGACAGGCCACAGGCAATAAACAAAATATCATGGAAAACCTGTGACCTGACTTTTACTAAACATACACTGGTGTTGGGGGTGGGGAGAACAGCTGGGACTTGCAGCTGCTCCAACCCCCCTGCTGCTCCCGCTCCAGAGGGCTGACCCAATGCCAGCCACTGTTCTGGTGGCCCTGGGGCTGGCCTTTGGGCCTGCCCTAGAATAAGTCCTAGAGTCATGGAATCTGTGACCTCCATGACAGAATTGTATCCTTAATTATAGTTGTCTTAATTACATGATCATCTACTATTTTTTCCCACAGCTCCCTTGCTTCATTCTGTGCACAGGCAGCCTGGTGCTCAAGGAATGAATCAGGCTTGTGTAATCAACGAAACTGTCTATCGGACTTCTGCTTCATTTGTTTTAGAAGTAGGAATGTGTATATAGTGAATAAGGAAGGGAACTGCAGGAAGACAAGGACCAGTTACATGGTTAAGGGAGGTGAATGTTGCCCTGGAGAACTGAATTATATCCCTGCCTCTGCCACAGAGTTCCTGTGTGATTCTGAGCAAGTCACTGAAACCAGATTTTTCACAGGTGGTCACTAATTATGTATCTTGAATTTTCTGGGTGCTCGATTTGACACTCTGGCATGTGATTTATAGAATTGCTGAGCTCTCACAGCTGCAACTACAGCCAATGTGGGCTGTGCTTTGAACATAAAAAGTGATATATAATGCTAAGCTCTCTGAAAAAATCAGGCTATAGCTTTGCAGATTGGGCACACAAAAATTAGCTGATTCTTTTGACACTCTCTCTGTGCTTCAATTCCCCATCTGTAAAATGGGAATAATACCTTCTCCTCTCATGGGGTTGTTGTGAAAATAAATTCATTACTTTTTGTAAAGCACTCAAATGTTATAGGGAGGTACACAGTAGTAAAGCCCTGAGGAAATTGTTAATTCTGTCACTAGAGCAGTGTTTGAATGATATGGAGCAAATATTGTGTGGGGACACACACTGAATAAGGATAAATAAAATATGGAATAGTTGCTCTTTCAATGAGCAAAAGGTTACAAAAGAGATCTGCTGAAGAACCAGGAATAGAATCCACATCTCCTGATTCCAAACCCTGCTTTTAGCCAAAAATACCATCCTTTACTGTGTTATTGATATAATGTTCATTACATAAGAGTGGTTTTGATATCTTTAACTGAATAAGTTGTATTATAACAGAAATCATAGAAACATAGTGTGTGGCAGCAGAGTCCATAGGACCAGCTAGTGCATGGCAGGCTCCTGTGCGGCAGATTTACTCCCCATCTTGCCAGGTTACTAAGTCTCCATGTGGACAAGGCCTTAAAAGGACAAAAAACCCCATAGTTTATGGGGAGAAGAGAACATTAATATGTCTGCAGAGTAAATGAAACATTTTCTAGCAAAGTTACATAAATTTACACTACTGTTTGAATCAGCAGTAGGTCAAAGTTCACTGTGGCAGTACTTGGGTCCACATGGCGATTTAGTGCATGGCAGGCCAGTGTGTTGTGTAGTCACACCCCAGCTTGCTGTGCACAAAGTCTCCATGCCAACGAGCCCTTAAACATTTGAATTGTAATTTTCATTACTGAATGACAAAGAAAGTATGGAAAACTTGAATACAGTGTGTTAACTTCCTTCCCTTTATTGGGCACCTCTCTCAAAAATATGATTTAAAGGAGTGTTTTAATTCTTTCTTTCTCTCCCATAAAGGTCAAAGTTGATATATTAACTGAGACCAAGCATACACTATCTTTACAGCCTTCATGAGGAATTGGCAAAGGAGGCTCAGCCTATAGAGCTTTTATCAAGAATATCAGACCTTTCTTCTTCTTAGCCTGAGGCATTCTGAGAAGGGCAGTGGGTTCAGACAATCACTGCTCAGACAGAAAGCAGATATTGGAGAAAGACTCATATTTCTTTAATATTTTTATGCCTCTTTTGTCTGTTGTCAAATTAAATGCATTTTGTACTTCATAAAGGCATTTAAACTGAGTTACTCAACTCCTTATTGCCATTCTTCTAGCTAAAGGATGTTTCAGCTTAGCGTAGAGTTCAGCTTAATTATCAGCAGTCTATTAACAAGACTTACTATACAATATTCCATGTCTCCTGGGTCATCAGTTTTTTCCCTGCACCCCATAAAGGCATCGGTTTGAAAGTTCACATTTCTGACAGCTTATGTGAACTGCTGTGCAGTCCTTTTCACTTCACGTCCTACAGCAGAGACCCTATGAATCTGAAAATCTGGGAGTGTGGGGGACTTGTCAGTGGAAATTTTTATGAAACATGTTTGTAATATACACAGTATCCTTTTGGTCTCATTTCCACTGATTATTCTATTTTATAGATAGCTGATGAGCTCCTGGGTTTTTTTGTATAACTCTTTCTTACAAACTGGAAAATATAATGAAAGAAATTATGATGTTCTTAATTGCAACCAAATGTTGGCCAAAAAAATTGTTTTTTGTTTAGGCTTTACATTAGCAGTGGCAGATGAATGTTTAGTGTGATTGCAGTCTCCTCAGTCATAAGGTTAGTAGTGACATTCTAGTAGTGCATTTATGGATCTCTTATGAAATAATTCTGGGCTTGATTATAATAAGGCCCATTGGCTACTCTTGGCCTTAGCTTGGCAATTTGATTCAGGAGCCAAACGTTTTGGGGGATTTTTTTGTTTTGTTTTCCTTCGAGGGGCTCAGTTTCAAATCTCCCCTACTTCATTAATGCCCTCATGGTCATTTATGGAAAGTGGCCCAAACTATCCATAATAAAATTCTAGGAATATCACTCTGAAGATTAAAATGTCTGAGTACTGTGAAGCGATGGAAACAGATACAGGCATGGTTGAGAGCTCTTTTTGTTCAGAATATCACCAGGTTCAGTCACGTTTGGGAGTTGTGGTCTATCATCATCCATTTTTAAAAATCTCAGCCATTTTGACTTTATGGATCACACGTGTGCGGTGTACAGCTATAGTAAGGTGTAGATCTATGCCATACCAAGAGTCCTAAACCATTGTGATATCAAAGGTAACTCAGCCAAACACCACCCTTATTTGACTGCTTATTTGCATGCAACACATTTCATTGGTTGTATGTGGAAGACTGTACCAATTGGGGGGGGGGGAGCTGGGGCTGGTCTAATGGCGGTTCTTTAAAACCACCCACACAATAACCCCAAACATACACTGCTCCTCATAGCAGCACACACCCTTCATTTATCACCAGCAAAAATCAACACAAATCTTCCGTGATTGTTAGTGTATGGGGTAACTCTGAAGCCCTGAACATGTGTTGAGTCAGTGTGAAGCGATGGAAACAGATACAGGCATGGTTGAGAGCTCTTTTTGTTCAGATTATCACCAGGTTCACTCCTCAATGGGCAATGTCATAGGCAGATGGACTGCTGGAACATGACTTCATGAATTACATCCATGCGACAGCACAGGCTTTCAGCTACTAGGTATACTATAAAAGAATACTCCAAATTAATAGATGCCTTTTTAACACACTGACTCATACATAGTAATCAATAGGAAAATACTGTAATGTACCAACCTGTTTTAAACAAGAACCAAAAAGTAGAGGAAAAATAAAAATTAACAAAATAAAATCAAAAGTAAAGAACCTCTTAAAATTCACCATCGGTGAAATTCTGCCCCATGCAGAGCTTGATTGATGCAAAATCCCTGTGCTCGCCTCTTACACAGAAGGAAATTCATTCCTGGTATTAGCACTGCTCTTGATGTGCGGGGAAGAAGCATATTGCCAAATCACCAGTGCTGCTGTTTTGGGTAATGTATGCTCATTGTGATTCCATTGCTGGTATCATTTGATCACCCTGCTTTTTACACACAGCCATATATTTATATCCCTAATGAATGTTTTAGCTAAAAATTGTTGGTAGTTGGACTGGTGCCAAATGGATTGTAATAGCCTTGTCTGAAGAGGAGAATTTAAAAACTGAATTTGACACCCAAATGTAAAGGAATTTGATTTAATCCTATTCCCAATATCTCTACTTGATAAAACTACCACATAATTTAGTCTTAATTAGTCGTACCCACCTCCTAAGTGACCAGGTTTACCATAACAGATATGTGAAAGGTTGGGATTGAAATGCTTTTACAGGGTGGTGTAGAGAAAATTCATCATGCTTGTCTGAAAAAAAGTGACTCAAGCTAGTGCTATGAATCCCTGACTTCATAATTGGTAAATTTACTCAAAAACATTGAAGGAAAAGAAGTTCAGTTTCTTATTTCCCTAGGACTACATGAAGAACAAAATGTAATCTTTTCTAAACCACATTTTAAGTACATGTGGGATTTATTCTGCAGTATAAATCATTGCTGTTTTTTTTTTAAGTATACTCAAAATCTTGGTTCATACATGTTTTGCACAACTTACTGATGTATACAGTAAATTGGATGCTTAAATATCATCCTGTAAATGTACCCTATGTAAGATCCTTTTAAATCACTGGGGTGCACACAATATAATATAGTATAAACTCAGTGACATTGATTTTTCATGCAGAGTGGGGTGGGTTTTTTCAAGCTCTTGCAGTTTTGTTAATGCAGAATTACACAATCTTCAGAAAACTTACTGTAAATTCAGGCAGTTTGTATGAATTCACCACAGTTTGCAGCCGATGGCACAATATAATGATAGTTGAAGTCTGCACTCATACAGGGAACAGTTAGAATGACACAATACAGAGGGGGAGCTCAGTGACACTACCTTGAAAAATGAATATTTCTTCCAGAGCCTGTCTGCTCTTATGCATTTCCAGGGTCTGACTTCCTATGGTTATAACTCACTGTGCTGATTTCCTTTTTTCAGTCACTTGGCTGTATCTAGAAGACCCATAAGTGATTTTATCTTCTATTCACTCAACAATTGGGGGTGTTTCTCATATTTGAAGAAGTGCAAACTTTCTTTTGCCCAAGTCCTATGTAAAAGGTTTCCCCCTTTTTGTAAAACTCCTAAGGATAGATCATTTCTGTTAAATTTTGGCACCTTATGTGATAGACATGAGGTTCATGGAGGGTAGGTATTAGTAACCATGAGCTTTTTTTCCCTGTACCTCTGAAGATATAGTCTCAGTGGTACATAAGTGATAGCAGGAGTGAAGAGAGTGAAGAAAATATATGTGAAAACAGTGTCAATTCTTTTCTATGTTAACAAGTCCTGCCAAAGAGATGGCATTTGCAGTGGTAAGCAGGGGTACATAATTACCTGGGTCCTATGCCTGAAGGCAAGAGCCTAATATATAGTATTCACTCCAGTAAGAGAAAAAAATGACCACAAAACTACCCACTTTAGAACTTCAGTGCAGCACTAAATTTTGTAACACATTCTCAGTAACCCACTCTCACACAGACATACGCAAGCAACCAAAACCAAATTATACTTAATCAAGGTGTTCCTACTACGGGATGGAAATGCAGGCAGAAATATTATTGTTGCTATTTTCAAATACTTGGGAAGTGATCAAATATCCTTTGTAGATAGTCCACAGGAGCCTTCCTTATTGAAGGTTCTCAGAAGGATGCCATATATAACATAGTACAAATTAAGGATAATAGCATAGAGTGATGTTAAAAATGTGGTAGTTCAAGCCTGGATTAACCACTAGGCTTAATAGCAATGTGCATAGGGCTCTTGGCTTTGGGGATTGTGCAATTTGGCACAATGTGCTCATCATGCACAGGCTGAAGAGTCTGAGGAGAAGCAGACTGTGACAGTAGTCCTTAGGCAGCAGTCTGCTCCTTCAGGAGGAAGAATACGGACCTCACACAGCCAATCCCCACTCTCTTCAAGCATAGATCCACTCATATGTGCCAGGATGTGGAGGGTCACTTCACCACACCAGTTCTTGGAGCAAATTGGGCCTTTCACCTCCTCTGCTGTTCATCTCTCCTGGTCTTCAGGAGGACTTCAAGTAAAATACAGCAGGAGGGTGTTTAGTTTTGGCCACTGGAAATTAATGACTGCTTGTCTGAAAGAGAGTCCCAGCAATTCCATGGCAAACCTAGGGGATTGAACCCAAGAGACCTGACAACCTAATGGGAACAGTTACACAGCATACATGAAGACTTTACATTAAACATACAGAGTAGGATGTTCACTCCTGGCCCCTGTACACTGGATAAAAGGATGCTAAAAGTCCTCGATCCAGCAGGGGAAGAGCTCTAGCTGGTAGAAGAATTTTGGAGAGAGTTCTGAGCTATCCTTTCAAAGGCGCCTCACAAGCCCTGGTGTAGAGGTTGTGCTGGGGGCATGAGAGGTATGTCGGCCTTGGGGAGGCTACTATAGTTTAGACTGCCTCCCAGGGCTGTCTAAATTACTCCGGGAGTTGCTTTAGTCCCCGGGGGCAGCCCAGAATTGGGAAGGTGCAAATTGGCTTAATAGAGGACATAGTTGCCTGTAATGCAGGACACATTTGCATAAAATTTTCTGATTTATATGGTTAAATTTGATGCTTAAAATATCACCTGATAAATATATATTATGTATAAATGTATCTTATGTAAATCCTTGTAAACCACTACTTTATAAATATCCGAAACGAGATTACATTGATCTTTGGCTGCAGCTGAGGACATAGTTGAGCCCATGGTTTTTATATCCTGAAAACAAAGCAGAATAGTTTTTAGTAAAGTATGTGTGTGATGCTGTATTTACCCACACAGGAGGTGAATTGGTTAATGCAGACCTGAGGCCAATTAAGATACCTGGTTGCACTTGGCCAGGCCCAAATAAGATGAGTCTCAGCTGGATGGGGATCCAGGTGGTGTCGATAAAGGGGGGAAGTAGAAGTGTGGTGAGAGAGACGGGCAGAAACTAGTAGTTTCTTTCTGGATAGTAGAGAGCACAGGAACTTTAGGAGGGAGTTTATACCCTGGCCGCTTTGGGAGAGGGATAGGCGGGGTGTAGGGGACCTTTGAAGCCCAACTGACAGGCAGAATGCTCTGTGGAAGTGTTTGGAATTGAGGATCCTGTCAAAGGCAAGATTCCAGGGAGGTGGTCCCTGATAGTGTTCTGCAGAAGAGTTGGGGAGGACCCAGGATGGTTTAAAAATACAAATCCAGGAGAGGGACTGAAGTTGCTTTTGTTGTAGTTTGTGTTTTGCTTTTGTAGCTTTGTTAAAATGCTCCATAGAGAAGCCCTGAAGCCACTGCTCTGACAAGAGTGGAACGAAAGAGGAACCCTGGAGGGACAGATGATGTCATATTAACGACCTGTGTTGTGTGGAACATTGTCCATGTGACATTGATACCCCAGAAGTGACTTGTGGAGGGCCAAGTCTTGAGAAAAGAGACCCCCACAGGACTGGAGTAACTGTTGGCAGGAAGTGCTAGATGATGAATGGGTTGCTATACCAGGCTCCCCCACTCCCAATAAGAGCTGAACTTGCAGTGAGTGCACTTTTTCATTTTGTGTGTGTGTGTGTGTATTCTCCATTGTGTATAACGAGTCATGTAACACTCAACATACCACATGCATCAGTATGTGCATTCCAGTCACTTTTGCAACTATTTAGGGATTTCATTCACAGGATATGATTTACAGTACTGTGCATTCCTTCCATTTTGTACCTTTTTGTTTCTTTGAGGAGGCTCTCAGGAGGCAAGCTTCGTAACTGGGTTATTTTCATTATGTTGCTGCTCTACTTTCAACATGGCCATTATAAAGCACTTTTTTTCTGCAATTTTTCTATCCCAACCATAAATGCTTTCTCTGAGCTAACACATGGCTCATAGGCTCTAAACCTAGGAGTGAATTCTCTAGATTTTAAATAAGTCCTATATTT
Source organism: Mauremys reevesii (assembly GCF_016161935.1). NCBI lineage: Eukaryota > Metazoa > Chordata > Testudines > Geoemydidae > Mauremys > Mauremys reevesii. The sequence continues at coordinate 90,373,803 of NC_052625.1, forward strand.
TTATTATAATCATTTTTTTAAAATTGTGGTTTACTCTATGGGTTTCTTGCTCCTAGTACACTGTATATTTTCTAAGGCTAATTGTGTTCTTTTGTTATTTGAAATAATACTTCCAAAATGCCTTTCAGTAGATATCATAGTGTTTTGTAAATATAGTTATGAGTGACAACACACCTTTGCAGGAAGTCTTTTAAAGAATTTTTCATAAATTGATAAACCGAAGGGATAGGGAGGTAAGTGATTTTTCCATAGTGACAAAGAAAGTCAAGTGTAGAGCTGGGAATATAACCCAGGATTCTTGACTGCCAATCCTTTGCTCTAACCTCTAGACAACATTTCCTACATCCCAGAGGTTGAAATATGAAATGGGTAAGTTACTTCTGAAAATGTTCATGAGGAGATTTTTACATGTGACTAGAACAAAATAGCCACCACAGAAATAACCCCCCCAAAATAGAATGCATCATTCTTGTTGGCAGATAGCTATTAGCTTTATTGGTTTGTCTGACAGCATTGTTTTTACAGCTCTGTTTTTACAACCTGTGAGAGTTGTGACTTTCAGAATATAGTCACTGTTCTGGATTTGCTTCTTAGTATTCGTGATAGTTTCATCAGTCTGATTGCAGGCATGTATTGGAATATTAATTCTCTATCTCCTTCCGTTTGATTTTGGGTGCATACTGAGGTCTATATGAAGTCCATTTTGACAACAGTCATCTACTTGTACTCCACAAAGAGTAGATTGTAGGCTTTCTATAGCCTGCTCTCACATTCTCACTGTATATTTCTTCATCAAACTTACAGACTCAGAAGGAAGTTCTATTCTTTCTCAACAGAAAGGATAGGGAATATTAGAGCTGGCGATAGGCATAAACAGACTAAGCAATTGCTTAGGGCCCCAAGCGGCTCAAGGGGGCCCCATATTAATTATTAATGTGTGTTATGCAGAGGGGGACACAAAATATTCCTGCTTAGGGCCCTCAGTGGGCTAGCGCCGCCTCTGGGGAGCAACAAGAACTTGTAAAGCCATTAAACCAATATACTAGATTTTGCACTTTTTTGTCTGTGAGGGCATAGTTTATGATTGTTGGCAGTGCTTGCAATAAAACAAACAGATAAAAATAGTATTAAATTCTGTGCCAAAGAAATAACGATGCTTTAAAAAAAAAAAAGGCACAAGACTCTACGTCTAAAGCCATTTCATGTGTTTTAGAGCTCGCCATTTTTATTGCTCAATATTTCTTTTTGCTTGTGGACAAAAACAAGGTATATTACTATTGGGTGAATCACTTTTACCAAAAGTTTTCTTTCTGTTCTGTATTTTCTATGCCCTTAACCTCCCTGCTTTGGAATACTGGGTGGTCAATATTCCTTTACTTGTATAAATAGAGTGACCACAGTACTCCATGGTATTGGGGAAGTGAAGTAGTAAAGCAAGCAGAAACTCACAGGACTGAATTAAAATAACAAATCTAATTTGTTTCACTCAAACAAAAAAGTCAATGAATTAATGCAAAGATTGAAGAACTATATATAAAAGAAACAAGGTTTAAAATAGAGGCCCCAGTGCAGCAAGATACGTAAGCAAAAGCCTAACTCTGAGCATGTGAGTAGTTTCACTGACTTTAATGGGCTATTCACGTGCCTACAGTTAAGTTTGTGCTTAAGTACTTTGCTGAATTGGGGCCAGAGAAGGGGGGAAAAACAGAAAGGCAAAAGCTCATCCAAAAGGGGCCTTGAAAATACTTTCTCCCTAGGGATCAAATTCCAGCCTTATGGAACACTATGCGGCCATGATTTAACCCCAAGTAACTGTTGGCTATATGTAGTATAAACACATGCCAGCGTACACACTCTCTCTCTCTCTCTCTCTCTCTCTCTCTCTCTCTCTGAAACCAAACCCTATCAAAACAAAACACTACACCAGCGGTTCTCAAACTGTGGGTCGGGACACCAAAGTGGGTCACCACCCTGTTTTAATGGGGTCACCAGGACTGGCATTAAACTTGCTGGGACCAAAGCCCAGCCCCACTGCCCAGAGCCAAAACCCAAGGACTTCAGCCCTGGGTGGTGGGGCTCAGGTTACAGGCTCCCCTGCCTGGGGCTATAGCCCTGAGGCTTGGGCTTTGCGTCCCTCCCCCCAGGGTGGTGGCAATCAGGCTTTGGCCCCCTCACTCGAGGCAGCAGGGCTCAGGCAGGCTCAGGCTTCGTGCAATAATTTTTGTTGTCAGAAGGGGGTCACGGTGCTATGAAGTTTGAGAACCCTGCACTACACTATTGTGAAGGAACATATGCCCCACACTGGCAAATATAGGGTTAACAGGGAGTCTGAGGGACGAATTAGTCCAGTCTGTGGCAGCAGGAGGGGAGATGCTAATTGACAATTAGACCCAGCTGGAGAGAACCAGACTGGGTGGTTCTGGTAAAGGAAGGACTGCAGGGCCAAAGGAGGAGACCTGAGAGAGCAGAGCTGTGGTAGGGAGCTTGTACCCTGGGCCTGAAAGGAGATGGCAGCAGGGGCTAAGTGTCTCTAGGCAGCTGCCAGAGAGGCTTGGGGATACACTGAGAAAGCTCCTTAGCAACAGACTGAGAAAAGCCGCAGGGAGACAAAACTGGAGGGTGCAGCTCTACGATAGATGTTTGCAAGCAGGTAAAGGTAGGAAGCAGCCTGGGGAACCAGCAAGGGAACACTAGAAACAGACTCTTGCTGCTTATCACAAGGGCTCTGGGCTGGAGCCCGGAGCAGGGAGCAGGCCTGGGGTCCCTGCCAGGCACTCACAGGAAGGGCAATGTAAGCCTCAGGAGTAGAGCGGCAAGGACAGTTAAGCTCAGATCATGGCTGAAGGCCTGCTACATGGGCACTAAGCCTTTGGGTGTTTGGTTGGACTTTGCAGTTACCCTGGAAGCAGTGAGGCTCTAAGCCTCCTGGCAGGAGGGCTGAGTTGCAAGAAGGAACCAAATACTGAGTGGCCCAAGGAGCTGCCCCCGGAGGGCAATGGACTAAAGGCAGCTGCTGTGCCATGACCACCAATGAGGAGGCACACCAGCCAGTAATGGATCCCTCTACACTCAAGGTTCCCAGATTATTTTTAGCTGTGTTCTCCCCCCCACCCCATGGGAGTTACATAACAGTGCTCCCTTGTGACTCCTATCCATCTGAGGCAGAAAGTGACTCACTGAGCAGTGTGAACAGCTCCTTCCTGGCACGGTGGCAGGACCTGGCTGGCACAATTTCCCGAGGAGCCCATGGCAGCATGTAGTGGACCAAGGCTCCTTCCCCTTCCCTCCTTACTGCCCAGAACCTTTCATTCTCATAGGGTCCGGTGGGTTTAAAATAGGAAGGGCTGTGGCTGGCTGGGTGTCCAGGGCAGGGCACCAGTGGTGAGAACATTCGCCCACTCCCTGACTGCTGCAGACCCCCTGTGTGCTCTCCCTGCAGCTGCCCTGCCTAGCCAGGTCACCTCACTGGCTGCAGCCCTATGGTCCACCAGGCCTACCCCTGATATCTCATTGTGGATCTCTCTGCCCCTCCCCTGCCCCTGGGGATGAGCCCCACAAACCAGCATTCAACACTATACCCACAATCTTCCTTTTCGGGAGAGGATGAAAGGGAACAACTTGCACAACAGATGTTAGTCATGTTGCTTAATGGACTACTGGAAAGCACTCCAATACTGGGCTGATGAGGGTGATATAAGAAGCTATATAGTATAAAACTAGTCTAGAATAATTTAACTCAAATATAGTGGTTAATGTAAAATGTGTTCTTAGTTAGGGAGCTGGAGCTTCTTGTTAGTGTCACTGGTAATACTATATTATATAGGCTTCCATCATCACAGAAATAAGACCAGTCTTCACTTATTTAGAGCCAGGAATTATAAATTCTATCTTTAGCTTTCATATGACAGTAACTTTTTTTGTGATGAAAGAGCATTAATATGTTACAGTGTGTAGCATTGTGCATCATAATGCCCAGACCTCTGTGGTGTAATGTAATACTTTTCCTCTATGGATCCAGAAAATCATACTGTGTACCACTAATATTGAAACTCTGCAGTATGGGGGATATGGTCTTCATTGGGTTTTTTTTTACAAAGAACAAAATATTTGCCTAGCAAGGAGTTTTTGCTGGGAATTCATTCTAAATCATTTGTAATGAATACCTCCCTTTACTGCTGGCAGTGGTGATTTTTTTTCCTGCTGTCTCAAATGTCAACTAGACTAAGATAAAGAGAAAACATGAGCTACAGGTATGTAATCTTCTCTTTATCTCTCCTTCAATATTTCAGGAGTTTTATTTTAAATGTGGAGCACACCCAACTTCTGACAGTGAAACATCTGTGGCTTTGAACCTCATTACAACAAACACCCAGCATATCACATGTATAACATGTACAGATATTAGGTAAGTACTGTGTAAAGTATCACAGACACACAATTTCAGTGCTTCAGAGTACTTATTTTTGCAGAAGTGTTTCTTTTTCCTGTTTTTCTTTCCTGCATTTTCTACTACTTTTGTTAATGATAGACTATGCATTAATTTTTTTCTAATTTTGTTCTTCTGTTTTGCCAACATAACAAGATCCACATTTTGTAGACACAGTTGAAATGCAGGTGCAGCTCTGATTACTTGTGCCACTATCTTGTCCACTTCGAGCAGTTGTTCAAGGGCACAAGTGATCAGATTTGTACCCGTAATTCATTTTTGGAGCATACAATTTTGGGCCAAATTTCTGAGTGCAAGAAATGTTCCCTATAAAAAGGGAAACTGAGCCTTATGCTAGACCCCTCCTCCTTTCTTTAATTGTTTAATATGGCTAAGCAAAATTCCTTTTGATGCAAGATCTAACTTACAAACTGGCCACAGTTTGTGATATTCAATATCATAAATTAGAAAAACACTAACTGTAAATATGTGGATTAAAAATCAGTTGCTTGTCAGTGATTTTAATACAAACAATCAAATGATTTATAACAAACTTTCCAGTAATTGATTTCAAGTGTCTGGTGCATCTGATTGAAAATTTGTTATATCTTATCCCTCAATTTTGTCTTTAATTGACTTTGTGATCTTAAAGAAAAAAAGTAATGTAATGTGCTTATTAGGGAAGCAAGGATGCTGGTACGATTACTTTCTGATTATTAAATTGAAGTGGCCTCCAAACAAAGCTAGTCATTAGATATCCTATTTTTTTCTGCATATTTTCCCAGTGCATGTGCATCTATTTATGAGAAATATTGGAGAAGCATCACATAACTGATAACACCATGCTATTCCCTATAAATAATTATTATATCTCAGCATTGAGTGGTCTGCAGCTTGCAAGTGTAGATATGTGCATGTTTTCAAAATATGCAAAGCCAGGGTTCTTATAAGAGATCATGAAGGGTGAGTTAAACTATCACCAAATAGTTTGTCTAGGACTAAAAAGGGATTTTGATAAATGAATTCCTGGTTGAAGATAATGGGATGTTCTTACCTCATCCCAGACACAGTGCAATATACTACATTAAGCTGTTTTTCAGTGCTTGCATGCTGCTGCATTGATTGAGTCTGACCGGTTGCTGATAGTAGTTAACTGAAGAAAATGAGTATTACTGATAGGCTAAAAGATAAGTGTGCTTTGAAAAGAATAGTATGGTGTCCATCACTTCACATATATTTGGGATTTATAACAGTGTCATCTGTCTCTTTTAAAATTCGTCTTGCATGCACTCTGTAGTTTATTACTTTAATAACTTGTCCCAGTGGTTAGCCACTAATGCCACTCCATAGGTAAGGTTATGATTGTGAGCCCTACTCAATCCCCCCATAAAATCGACAAACAAAGGAATATCAACATCAAATTTGGCGGGTTAGTTGTAGGGTTCCAGTATAATTTTTCTATCAAATTTGAAGTGAGGGTTTCCTGAATTATGACACACTTAAAACACAGCTGTTCACTTGAGTTCATGGAAGTCTTCTAATATCATCTCCCCACTTTGTAACAAAAATCCAAATGAAGGAAAGAGATAAAACTTTGTTTACTGCAGTTGGGTAGTTGAGTTCTAGTGCCCAGGGCCAAAATTAGCTGATTAAACTGTAATTTTAAAATTATTAATATTACAAATTGTAGTGTCAGAAAGGCATGTCTGCACCCACTGTTTTAAACAGAGCATCAAACAAATGCTGGAGACCTAAGCTTTAAATGTTTTTAAAAAGTAAGTTTCTAGCCCTTTTTCCTGAAGACGTAGATCTCCAAATATGGACTGTTCACTACAAGGGGTGAGGTGAGGAGGGGTAGAGGCTGGTTCGGTCAATGGAAAATGGAGAATTTTGGCACCCAAGCTAGAATTAATCAGATAAGCAGAAACAATCGACCAGAACTAGAGCACAGCGTGGAAGACATTGTTTATAGATACATTTATTGAATGTATCCATTTGACAAGGAATTACTGGGGGGCGGGTAATGCCTCCTCACTATACTCCCCCTAGTTCCCGCTTAGCCCCAGAATTTCTGTCCTGCTGATCTCTTAAGGTTCTCACTTGCTTTGATTTTCAAACATTTGCAGGAGCGGTGATGGGCATATTTTGGGAGAGTGCCAGCATACCAGTGGTCAGGGCAGGAGATCAATAGGTTGGGGGGAAGGGAAGCATGATGAGAGAGCACTCCACCCATTCTGAAGACCTGAGTGGGTTTGACATGGGACTGCTCACCCTCTGAAAACCTTAGTAGACTTGCTGGGAAACCTCACCTTTCACAGCCTTAATGGTTTCACTGAGATGCCTCACAAGCATCACCACCCTTCAACCCTTCTGCCCTCTTCACCTTATTATGCTTTGCAGATCATATTGTTTGAAACTTCCTGGAGGACACGCGAAGTCCCAGAGGTCTGGAGAAGGGCAAACATAGTACTTATAATTAAAAAGAGGAACAAATAGGACCCAGGGAATTATAGACTAGTCAGCCTAGTTTGCTGTCAAACTGGGAATCATATGTGGGGGGTCCCACAGGGTTCTGTCCTGGGTCTGGGACTATTTAATATTTTCATGAATGACTTGGATAATGAAGTGAAGAGTATGCTTATAAAATTTGCAGATGATGCCAAGCCAGAGAGGGGATGGAGTTGCAAGTATTTTGGAGTACAGGGTTAGAATTCAAAATGACCATGACAAATTGGGGAATTGGTCTGAAATGAACAAGATGAAATTCAATAAAGACAAGTATACATGTAGGAAGGTAAAATCAAATAAGAACTACAAAATGGGGAATAACTGGATAAGCAGCAGTATGTCATGAAAGGATTTTGGGTTTATAATGGATCACAAATAGAATATGGGCCAGCAACAGGATGCAGTTGCAAAAAAGGCAAATATTCTGGGATGTATTAACAGGAATGTCATATTTAAGAAATGGGAGGTAATTGTTCCTCTCTACATGGCGCTAGCGGGCCTCAGGTGAAGTACCGTGTCTAGTTTTGGTCACCACACTTTAGGACTAATTAGAGAGAGTCCAGAGGAGAGCAACACACATAATGATATGTTTAGAAAACCTGACCTATGAGGAAAGGTTTAAAAAAAACCATGGGCATGTTGAGTCTTCAGAAAAGCAGATTGAAGGGGAGACCTAATAACAGTCTTCAAATATGTTAAGGCTGTTATAAAGAGGATGGTGATTAATTGTTCTCCATGTCAGCTGAAGGTAGGACAAGAAGTTTAATGGGCTTAATCTGCAATAAAGGAGATTTAGGTGAGATTAAAAAAAATCATTCTAACTATATAGGTAGTTAAGTACTGGAATAGGTTTCCCAGTGAAGTGGTTGAATCCCCATCACTAGAGCTTTTTAAGAACAGGTTAGACAAACCTCTGTCAGGTACTATTGTGGAGAAGGATTTGGAACAGCCCTCTGAGAGAAGGGATCAGAAGGCGACCCCATCAGCCGGAAGGCATTGGATGCATTGTCCTAGGGATGGGGCTTCCATGAACACCACTCCCAAGAGGAGGAGATGGGTGGTGGTGGTTGGGGTCTCCCTCCTAAGGGGGATGGAGTCATCTATCTGCTAGCCAGACCAGGAGACTCGAGAAGTGTGCTGCTTGCTTGGAGCTAGAATCCAGGATGTGACGGAGTGTCTGCCAAGACTGATCAAGACCTCAGACTGCTACCACTTCCTACTTCTACACATGGGCCCCAATGATACTGCCAAGAATGACCTTGAGCTGATCACTGCAGACTACATGGCTCTGGGAAGAAGGATAAACGAGTTTGAGGTGCAAGTCGTGTTCTCATCCAGCCTCCTGTTGAAGGAAAAGGCCCAGGTAGGGACCATCGAATTGTGGAGGTGAATCCATGGTTACACAGACGGTGTCAGAGAGAGGGCTTTGGATTCTTCGACCATGGCATGTTGTTCTGGGAAGAAAGATTGCTAGGAAGAGATGGGACCCACCTAACGAAGAGAGAGAAGAGCATCTTCGCAGGCAGGCTTGCTAACCTAGTGAAAAGGCTTTAAAGTAGGTTTGCTGGGGGATGGTGACCTAAGCCCAGAGATAAGTGGGGAAGTGGGATACGGGGAGGAAACACAAGGAGGAGGGTACAAGACGAGAAGCCTCCTGATTCATACTGAGAAATTTGGGCAATTGGCTAGTTATCTTAGGTCAGAGGTGAAAGTAAGCTGGTTTGGTCCGGTACGGCGTACTGGCAAGAGCCAGTGCACCATGTTGGACCGCACCGGCTTCCACCGCGGGGATTGAAAGGGCTCTCGGCTGCTCACGGCTGCGGGCAGCCCAGAGCCCTTTGAATCCCGGCTGCGGCTCCGGCGGTTGGGCAGGGGCCAGGATTTTTAGGGCTCAAAGCTCCCCGCGGCTGTGGGCAGCCCGGAGTTCTTTGAATCCCGGCCACAGCTGGGATTTAAAGGGCTCAGAGCTCCCTGCGGCTGCGAGCAGCCCAGAGCCCTTTGAATCCCCGTCGCGACTCTGGAGGCCGGGCAGGGGCCGGGATTTAAAGGGCTCAAAGCTCCCAGGCAGCCCAGAGCCCTTTAAATCCCTGCCCGGCTGAGATTTAAAGGTCTCAGAGCTCCCCGCCGCTGCGAGCAGCCCAGAGCCCTTTGAATACCTGCCGCGGCTCCGGCGGCCGGGCAGGGGCCGGGATTTAAACAGCTCAAAGCTCCCCGCAGCTGTGGGCAGCCCAGAGCCCTTTAAATCCCGGCGGTGGCTGAGATTTAAAGGGCTCAGAGCTCCCTGGGGCTGCGGGCAGCCCAGAGCCCTTTGAATCCCGGCCACAGCTCTGGCGGCCAGGCTGGGGCCAGGATTTAAAGGGCTCGGGACTCCCCTCAGGGGCAGGAGCTCTGGGCCCTTTAAACCCCTGCCTCAGCCCCGCAAAGCTCGGGGTTCCCCCCGGCAGCCGGAGCCCCAGGCCCTTTAATTTGCCCCTGAGCCCTGGGAGGCTCCCAGCCACCTCTTCAGCTGGGAGCCCCTGGTTGATTTAAAGGCCCCGGGCCTTTAAATCTTGAGGGGCCACGCCTCTTCCGGATGAGGCCATGCCCCCCTCAGGACTCCGGCAGTACCGGTAAGTCCTGTAAGTTAGTTTCACGCCTGTCTTGGGTGCTTGTACACGAACGCAAGAAGCCTGGGAAACAAGTAGGAAGAATTGGAAGTCCTGGCACAATCAAGGAACTATGATGTCATTGGAATAGCAGAAACTTGGTGGGGCAGTTCACATGACTGGAGCACTATCATGGATGGGTATAAACTGTTCAGGAAGGACACGTATGGGAGGAAAGGTGGAGGAGTTGCATTGTGTGTAAGAAAGTAATATGATTGCTCAGCGCTCCAGTATGTAACTGGAGAAAAGCCTGTTGGGAGTCTTTGGGTTAAGTTTAGAGGCAAGAGCAACAAGGGTGATGTCGAGGTGGGCGTGTGCTATAGACCACCGGATCAGAAGGATGAGGTAGATGAGGCTTTCTTTGGACAGCTAACTGAAGTTTCCAAATCACCAGCTCTGGTTCTAATGAGGGACTTCAATCACCCTGACATCTGCTGGGAGAGCAATGCACAGAAAATCCAGGACGTTTTTAGCGTGTGTTGGGGACAACTTCCTGGTACAAGTGCTCGAAGATCCAACTAGGGGCTGTGCTCCTCTTGACCTGCTGCTTACAACAGGAAAGAATTGTTAGGGGAAGTAGAAGTGGGTGGCAATCTAGGCAGCAGTGACCATGAGATGGTTGAGTTCATGATCCTGACAAAAGGAAGAAAGGAGAGTAGCAAAATACCAGCTTGGCTTAACAGTGAAATCTTTGGTGAGCTTAAACTAAAAAAGGAAGCTTACAAGAAGTGGAAATTTGGACAGATGACTGGGGGGAGCATGAAAATATTGCTAGAGCATGCAGAGGTGTAATCAGGAAGGCCAAGGCATGACTGGAGTTTACAGCTAGCAAGGGATGTGAAGGGTAACAAGAAGGGTTTTACAGGTATGTTAGCAATAAGAAGGTGGTCAGGGAAAGTGTGGGACTCTTACTGAATGGGGGAGGCAACGTAGTGACAGATGATGTGGAAAAAGCTGAAGTACTCAATCCTTTTTTTGCCTCGGTCTTCACAGACAAGGTCAGTTCCCAGACTGCTGCACTGGGCAACACAGTATGGGGAGGAGGTGCGCAGAACAGGTTAAGGACTATTTAGAAAAGCTGAACATGCACAAGTCCATGGGTCCAGATCTATTGCATCCACAGGTGCGGAGAGAGTTGGCTGACGTGATTACAGAGCCATTGGCCGTTATCTTTGAAAATTCGTGGCGATTGGGGGAAGTCCCGGACGATTGGAAAAAGGAAAATATAGTGCCCATATTTTAAAAAGGGAAGAAAGAGAACCCGGGGAACTACAGACCGGTCAGCCTCACTTCAGTCCCTGGCAAAATCATGGAGCAGATCCTCAAGGAATCCATTTTGAAGCGCTTGGAGGAGAGGAAGGTGATCAGGAACAGTCAACATGGATTCACCAGGGGCAGGTCATGCCTGACCAACCTGATTGCCTTCTGTGATGAGATAACTGGCTCTGTGGATATGGGGAAAGCGGTGGATGTGATATATCTTGAGTTTAGTAAAGCTTTTGATACGGTCTCCCACAGTATTCTTGCCAGCAAGTTAAAGAAGTACGGATTGGATGAATGGACTATAAGGTGGCTAGAAAGCTGGCTAGATTGTCGGGCTCAACAGGTAGTGATCAACAGCTTGATGTTTAGTTGGCAGCAGGTATCAAGCGGAGTGCCCCAGGGGTTGGTCCTGGGGCCGGTTTTGTTCAACATCTTTATTAATGATCTGGATAGTGGGATGGCGTGGACTGCACTCTCAGCAAGTTCTCAGATGTCACTAAGCTGGGGGGAGAGGTAGATACGCTAGAGGGTAGGGATAGGGTCCAGAGAGACCTAGACAAATTGGAGGATTGAGCCAAAATAAATCTGATGAGGTTCAACAAGGACAAGTGCAGAATCCTGCACTTAGGAAGGAAGAATCCCATGCACCGCTACAGGCTGGGGACCAACTGGCTAAGCAGCAGTTCTGCAGAAAAGGACCTGGGGATTACAATGGACAAGAAGCTGGTTATGAATCAACAGTGTGCCCTTGTTGCCAAGAAGGCCAATGGCATATTGGGCTGTATTAGTAGGAGCATTGCCAGCAGATCAAGGGAAGTGATTATTCCCCTCTATTTGGCGCTGGTGAGGCCACACCTGGAGTACTGTGTCCAGTTTTGGTCTCCCCACTACAGAAGAGTTGTGGACAAATTGGAGACAGTCCAGTGGAGGTCAACAAATATGATTAGGGTGCTGGGGCACATGACTTATGAGGAGAGGCTGAGGGAACTGGAGTTATTTAGTCTGAGAAGAGAAGAGTGAGGGGGGAATTGATAGCGGCCTTCAACTACCTGAAGGGGGCTTCCAAAGAAGGTGGAGCTAGGCTGTTCTAGGTGGCAGATTACAGAACAAGAAGCAATGGTCTCAAGTTGCAGTGAGGAAGGTCTAGGTTGGATATTAGGAAACACTATTTCACTAGGAGAGTGGTGAAGCACTGGAATGGGTAAGCTAGGGAGGTGGTGGAATCTCCATCCTTAGAGGTTTTTAAGCCTCGGCTTGACAAAGCCCTGGCTGGGATGATTTAGCTGGTGTTGGTCCTTCATTGAGCAAGAGATTGGACTAGATGACCTCCTGAGGTCTCTTCCAGCCCTAATATTCTATGGTGTAATTTTACTTGGTCCTGCCTCTGCATGGGGGACTGGATTAGAAGACCTCTCAAGGTTTCTTCCAAATCTACATTTCTGTGATTCTGTAATTGTTCCTAAATAGCATTGCCAGCCCTTGAGGAACCTAGCTGAGAGTGTGTGGAGGCTGAGAATCCTGTTTAGTCTTGTTGGGTGCTGACTATCTGATTTTATCTGATCAGACATGAACAAGGTTCCTAAAGCTTGTCAGGGGAAGAGAGGAATGGAAGGCATACTTGGCCAGTGAGCAGCATACTGAAGGGCTGGGTCCCCAGTAGCTTCTGAAGAGCCATCGAAGCAAACTTCATAAGGCTTGTGGGATGCCTTCCTGGCAACCTTATGAGAATGATACAAAGGTGGAGGAGGAAGCATTCCCCTCTCCTGTGCTCTCCTTAGGTCCATGCAAAAGAACACCCATGCCTTATGAGGGCCCCATGAACCTCCTAATGTCTGAGGAGTAGAGAGTCCTCCAATGAGCTTCTGAAGACTCGTCAGGGATATGATGTATTTAACCAGTCAGAACCCCGTTTCTGTGTACCTCGTAAGGTCTGCTCTGCCTTAGCAGACTGGAGGAAGTTCATAGGAAGTGGGGAATGCTCTTCCAGCTTCTCCTCTCCCCACTCCCACACTAGAACCATTTGTAAGAAAACCAAATAAGTTCCTAGCCAAATATAATTATTATATGTTCCCTGAATTTTAACTTTTCTTTAATAAATAAGAGTAAAACCCTTACAAACCAAAACAAACCTTGCCCCACTATGACCAGGGAATTCAGAATTAAGGTTAAATTTACAATAAACCTAAACATTTTAAAGTACAAAATTAGACGTTTAAGGAAGCTAAACTATATTGATGCTGCCCCCAATCCATATGCCAACTTCCCATCCTATCTGTTTTGAAAATGCTGACCAAAAAGCAGTGTAGAATGGTGATGGATAGTCAAGATGGAGGATCCTCTTGCTACAGTTAACTCAGGCACTTACTCAGGTGTTTCCCCTAATCCCCCTCCCATCCACACATGCAATACTCTCACCCATGTTCAATGGTGCTTTCAACCCAGCCCTATAGTGTGGGGGGGCGACTTACCCCCCACACTAGGCTAAGCCAAGTGCTGATCACCTGAATTAAATCTGCAGTGAAGACATACTGTGTGTTCCAGCCAGGTCAGAGTGGCCTATTCAGGACTAGTCATGCCCCAGGTCTCCCGGCACAGGGCCGAGGAATCAGCAGGAGGAGTGAAAGAGGCTGTCTCACTCCCCAGGACACCTTCCATTGCGGTCAGGGAGCACCAGGAGGTTAGGGGAGATGAAGTTAACCTTGCAGACACACATCAATACACTGAGTGTTGATTACTTTTCAGGCATTAGATTTCAAAACTTGTAGAAACGCAGGAAACAGTTGACTCCCAAGCATTTTTCTTTCCCATTGAATTGTGGGAGAACTGGTCTGTCCTTCTGAGGGAAGGGAAATTGTGGGAAGGCTTTTGATTACTATCAGCACTCAGATGATTTATCCTGTGCCTTTACTGCAAAGTGGGCAGGTGAAAGGAGCATACAGCCTATATCTGACGATGGACCAGCTAGGCTGGGTTGAAAGCACCATTGAACATGGGTGAGAATCCCAAGCATTTGTAAGTATGGACATTTATATTTGAGGTACCCAGATGACCTTAACTCTGCTTCTATAATGAAGGTTTGAAATAATGAAATGCTTAGACTACAGTATCCACCCATAATACTTTCATTTTATCACTGACCACCAAGACAAGAAAAATTTACTTTCAAACATACTATGGTTGTGTCAACTCTGGCTTGCTTTGTTGTCATTATACACTTCACAGAAGAAAAGCTGTTTTTCAAATTGTTGATTAAATTAATAGCATACTAAATGTAATTGTCCACCACTCTTTCTTAAGGAGTCAATCCTGTGAGCTATGGAGGGCAGGCAGTTATCTAAGTACCATTAGACACAGAATTTGTGTGTCAATAACAGATACATAAAACCATTTATAAATTCTATCTGAGGCACATTTTTGATGTTCCACTTGCAAGCTGCATAAGTACAGTGCCTTCTCAAAATTTAAAATGTCCTGGTCTGTAGTCTGTGGATTCCTGAGACTTTAGAAAAACTCCACCCAAATTTAACACATTTTACAAAGGACTAAAGACAGTAAGATGGGAGGCAGGGATCAGTGGAGGGCAGAGGTAACTATGACCTTCCATACTTCCAAATATTTGGGTTTTTTGGTAAAATCTTCATTTCCTGAGTTTCTAAATCTTTCTTTTAACTCTAATGTTCTTGGAAGGCTAATAAAAACATAAAACATTTATATATATCTACAACCTTAATTTCACCTTAACTAAGATTTTTGGGTAGGGATTTATTAATGACTTTTTGTAGTAGTCACTTGTCACTACATAGCTGAGGTCTGAGAATTGCTGACCCAGTGAGCTCTACTGTCATGTTGTATTTTACCATTCTATATAGTTAGTGCACTGCATGCAGGGCACTTTAAGCCCCAAGAAGCTTGGCACAGACTGTGTATGCTACCTTAACTCAGCATGCAGTGCAAAGCTCATGAAAAAAATCTTATTTAAAGCAGCAGTACACTCTGATATGCAGAAAAATACAAAGTAGAAGTAATGTTTAAACCCATCACCAATTTTAGTCTCAAGCTTGCATTAGGCACACTGTCTATTTGCCCTGGGTTTATATCTGATATTCATATTTTCATGCAGCTCTGACCGACAGTGAAATACTTCAGAACCAAAACCTCTTGCAGAGTTATGCTAAATCCATAGGCAGTATTCCAGGTAGTGTTATATTTGTCAATGCTTTCTGCTTATCTACAGCAGAGTGAAAGTGTGAGTTGGCAGTCTTTATGCATGCATTTTTTTCCTGTGGCATTCAAGGTGTTGGGCTGCTAGTTTATGTCTTTGAAGAAGCTCTTAATGGGTTGAGCAAACAGCAGAAACTTGAAACAAGCACCGAAACTGGGCAATCCTTAAGGGAAAATCTGCTTTTGTCAACTGTTTCCAGTAGAAATAACATCAAAAGGGTTATGAGTACCCCTGGGTAACTGTAAATCAGGCTCAGAAATAACAACAATGTTAAGCAATATAAAAATAAAATGTACAGAGCAAAAGTGCCTCACGTCATCTTTCACAAACTAGGTAGTGTACAATTCCTAAAGGCACCATTATTTTTAGCATTTTAAGAGATGTGCAGGTATAAAAGATATATAGGGCTTGCCATTATTTAGTACAAAGGAAGAATTCCCCAGAAGGAGAGGTATTTGCTGTTGCATTGATCAAAGTTTACATTTTTTATTTTACAAACACTCATTTCATAATCCTGAAGATATATATTTAAAAAGAGAGAAAAAAATGAAAAATAAAATTGTTCCCAGGTTAGGTTTTTGTCAGTAAGCAGGGAATTTTTTTAATGCACTCCTAATACTGGAGCCAGCGTGATTGCTTGACTTCACTAGTGGTAGTAGTTAGAATTGCAAGTACAAGATGTTCTTACCTTCAAGGATAAATGGAAGGTAAACACCTTGTCATAATTCCTTGCAGCCAAATCATTTCAAATTGTGCCAAACTTCACAGGCAGGAAAGGATTGGAAAAGGTCAGTACTTGGATAGAAAGAACTCAAAGGAAAACTGCTGTAGGAAGTACTGTTTTAGATGGAATAGGTATCGCTCTTCTCCCTGAGTCAATAATGAACTAATGCTTCAGCATGATATTAGGGACACTCAGCTTGCTAATCCAACTCTGCTGGGACTACATCTAGCATCCAAAACCTCTGAGGAGCTTTCAACTGGATACTTTGTTTAAAAAGGAAAAAATGCTTAAAAATTATTTCCCTCCTCTAACTTTTTGAATGTTTCCCTCCTTGATTACTTTGTTCTAAGGGCCAGGATGAGAAATCTTGGATCACAAACAGGTTTAAGGTGCAATGTTTCACAAACCATCAGCGCTAGAAACATCTGCATTCTCTAAAGATACCAACTGTGCAGGATTCTCACTCTTTGGGATCTTACCTGCATATCACAAGACTGTTGGAACTCCCCTGCAATAAGGATTTTCTTCACCCTTAATTACCGTATTAGGGGAGTAGAATGTGACTCAGACCCCTTACTGGCTGTGGTATGCTACCCACTAAGGAATATAAGCACTGAGGTTAGATATCTCAGCATTGTTTGATAGAAAAGATCTTTTAGAGATTTAAAGAAATTATTCATATTTTGTTTTTCTTTTTTTCTGTGGACAACCTGGCTTATAGAAATTTGTGCAATATTAATAATAGGGGATGGATATATAGTCAAATACTATGTTGAAGCTTTTGAGACATGATGTATTTTTTCTAAATACTTCTCGCAGAAAATGTGACAAAATGTACACGTGGTGGCTGTACTGAGAGAGACACTCAAGTCACAAAACTCCGATCCTCATCTGGATTCCAAATACCACACCGAATTCCAAAACATCCAGTTCAAAGATTTTGGCTCAACTGTTCTAAGCACAGGGGCCATTTGCAAAATTCAGATTCTGATATGGTCTGTGTTTGGATTTCAAACACTTATAAAGTTAAGGAGATTTTGGCTTAAGGTTTTGGTTCAGGCTTGTTTTTGCTGTTATAAGAGCAGAGTTTCACTAGAGACCTTATATTCCCTGCTGAGATCAAACCACAGCCTGAATCCATTAAAAGAAGGTCACTTACGTTGTTTCAGGAAGAGCAAATAGTGCATTGTTCTATCCTTATAACCCTTGCTTTAGTTTCTCTTGAGGTACAGATTTCATTAGAGCCTAGAATTGCCACTAGAACTGGCATAAGCCTAGTGAGTTGTCAAATCTATATTTAGGTCTACGTTTTTCAAGTGTATTTTCACTCCCTGTGGCCTATTTGGTTTCTGTGGTCAGTCTGTCTCAAAATGTGCATGTTAAATACTTTTGTGCTTATGTACCTTGAGAAGTTAAAAGGGGGTTAAAAAAATTGCATTAAGTATTAAATCTTCTTTTCCTAAGTACTGTGACCAAAAGCAACAAGTCTAACACTTTCCCTTTTAATGCTCCTCTTGAAATTAATGGGATTTCTTAAAAATCAATTAGGTAAAATAACAAATTCATCAAACATCAAACTAAGAACTGTTACTAATTGGGTTAGGCCTCCAAAATGCATTCAGTGAAAGCACAAAATAATACAGATTATTCAGCTGTAATGTTTGGGAACAGATACCTACAAAAATATAGAGAAAACATTTTATTGACATTGATACTTTGAAATGTGAACCATGTCCAATTTAATGCCAGTAAGTGACCTTCATTTCTCCGATGGCAAACTCCGTGGGTTTTGGAGGCAAGCAGCTGCATCAGCAGGACTTCCTGAAGATGTTAGAAGTGCTTATGCGTGAAATTCAGCTGCCTTATCTTTTCATCTCACTTTCACTGCTGGTATGTAGTAGTACCCACTGGCAGTGACTGGTCAGCATTGCAATTCCTGCTGTTTTGCCTCTGAATCTTTTAAGATTAGCATTGCCCTTGCATCCAAATGCTGTACTGCTTAACATCCAGTCTCTTCTAACCTCTAGTAAAGCATTGTGAGAAAAAGCTACTGTAGTGTTAGCTTGTAAATGTCCTTCATTGGCAGTGGTTAAGGTAAGCAGAGGGTGGGTGAGAGGGAGGAAGGAGCTTAGCTCTTTCTCCTCTGTTGAAAGCAGAGGGAGAGCTCCCCCTCCTCTTCCTAGTTCAAATGAACAGCACTCCCCCATAACTCCCCCTTCGTCCTCACCTGGTGCAGTGAGAGACCCTTAAAGTACTGCTCACTAGGCTGTACTTGACTTAGGGCATGGAGGAAGGAGGCCTGTAGGTGGCATTGTTTGCCACAGGTGTAAAAAGAAGCACCTTGAATTACTTGTTACATTTTTTTAATTTTTACTTTTGAAATCTGATTCAAAATAAAAAGAAAATCCACATACAAGTGTTGCAAAAATATTGAGCAACAGTCTCTGCAATTTGTTATAGCTATATTGATGCAAGATATACTGCTCTTCTCTCAAGCTGGATTTTTATCATTAGTTTCACATGAAGCCTGCAGAATGCAGAGTATATTGACAGTAATAAGTGGACTTCTAATTACATGTGTATCTTAACAATTAAGCTTCTTCTCTGCAATTATTATTTCTGGCACAGATTTTAGAGAGAACTATTTTTGCAGGCTCTTCTGCTTATATGTATTTCATAAAGTGTACTACATATGACAGATAATTTAATTAATAACATTTTCCAGGTGGGAGTATATCTGTCTGAAAGTCGTCAGTTATCTGGATCTATCATATAAAAGATTTGGTGGTATAAAAGAACCCAAGATTGGAGTTAGGGGTGATCTCTTAAACTTTTGTGAGAATATCTATCAGCATGACTGTATTCAAAGTATGATCAGTCATTGGTAGTTATTAGTCACTGTTATTTCATTTCTTAAAGCAATGCAGATTTTTTTTACAGAAATGTAAAATAATTACTTTAAACTATGTCACTCTGCTTGTTATTTTTTATCATAATCTTTTACATTTTCAAGATTAGTAAGCCCCACAATTTGACCTGTGTTATTGTTCTAGACATTTGTGAGTGAATATAGTTATTTGTGGTTTTCTTATCAATAGTCAACGTTCCATAGTCAATGTTCTATTTATGAAAAAAAAAATGCTTCTTCACGTAAAGCTGGCTCTGCTCCAGTCCAAGTTTGCAATAGCTGAATATTATCATCTTCTGATAGCTGTTTAGTGGCCTTTCTCAAATGAACTTGGAGGTCAGCATCCACCTTCTAAAAAAGACACTGCCACCAATTGATACTAGTTGCCAACCTTGATGACTGTCTTAGAAAAGAGACTAAGGACTGAATGATCAAGGAGACTGAATGACTTAGAGATATTCCCTCCAGGACTAGGTTGATGTATACTGAAAGAGCTTTGTTGAGGGAACTTGCACTGTTGCTGTCTCCTGATATGCTATATATGCTGATATGTGGTGTTTAGCTAACTAATGTACATGAATAAACAAAGGGCTGTTGAACCAGCACCTTTCACCAGGACTAAATTCATTTTAAAATATGACTATCTGTAGCTTACTGTGAGAAGATATGACAATTCCCTGCATATCCCGGGCAGGCTTATTGAGTTAAGTTTAAATATCTTTGGTGTTCATTGTATTAAATGCAGAGTTTATGAATTATTGTTTCCAGGGTTGTATGTAACCTCTATATGGTGGAGATGTCATTTGAGGCCTGGAAGTTTGAAAGACTATTGAAAATGTGCCAGAAAAGAACAGATTTTGGGGACAATAAATGTTAAGTGGATTTCCTGGGGGATTCCCTGGGGTAAGGTTATTGCAAATTACCCAACTCCAGTTATGCAAAAATCCAGTTTCTTGACACTAGGCCTTTAGGGAAAGGGTCTCTGTCTGCTGATTTCTTGTTACCGAAGGCCAGGATCAAAGGCCTGAGGTGTCTAGAGAAATGGCTGCTCTTCCTAGCCTTAGTTCTACTTCTGAATCTGAGACAGTCATGAACTCATACCCCTGACACCTACCAGAACCCAAGATTGGAGATAGGGGTGATCTCTGGTAAGCTTTTTAGCATGCATGTAGGTTCTTTTATTGTTTTTAATGTTTTCTCTGTAATGCTTTCACATTAAGAATTCATGTGCTTGCTTAGAGAAAGCTGTGTGGTAATTTATAACTGTGGGCAGTACAAGGGTCATAGCCTCTGGAGAGGAAGCAAAGCACAGATGCCAGTCTGGCTTGCTGGGGTATCACAGTATAAAACCATGGGGCTGTGCAGCCTTGAAACCCCAGTCAGGAGGGAGTGAGACATGCCTTGGCCCAATAGAGGTGATGGCTGAAGAACCAGGAGCCTAAAGTGGGAGCCCTTGGTGGACTATGGAGGGAGAATACAGGGAAATTACCCCCAAACTGTGATACTAACCATTTGTGAACTACAACACTAAGAAAGTGAATGTGATGGGGGAAAAAAACATACTAAGATAGCAGTTTTCAGTTTCATACTTCCAAGGGAGAGTATAGGACAGTGAGAAGTGTTTAGAAAGAATATGACAAATGTCTGTCCTCTAAAAAAGATCACTATTATAATAAGTCATTAATGAAATATCATCTAGTAATAGTAATGTCTGTTTTATTGATGAGTTGTTGATCGATAATGCAGATAAATGTCATTTTGCAAGTATACATGCAAATAGCTGGAAATAATAAACTCTTAATTTTAACGCATGAACATTTTTTTGAATGTAGCATAGCTAAGACATTGGTTGTAATATATAAATAACAATAAGTACTAAATGAATTATTTTTAATGTGTATCTAATTTTATATATAATATATTTAAATATTCTATTTTGTTATTGATGACAATTTCTGTAGCGCTTGTATAAGGACTATTGTGTGAAGGTTACAATGGAAGAAGCAAGATGAAAGAAAGATATTTAAAAAAAAAATGCCACTCGAAGGAACAGAAAGAATTGGGCTTCACAGACAATGCCTTAAAAGAGGGACCCTAAAAAAATAAAAGCAGTGAGAGTAGCTTGAGGAAAAAATGGAAAAGACTTACAATATACAGAATACAGAGGAAGTATTTCTGCTCCCAACTTCTGGCCTTAAAGCGTTGCTCACACAAAAAACTCCCACCATTTGGGGAAAGATTTATAATCAAACTTGAGCTCCATATGAGCTGTACCAATGGAGGCTGGTCGGCAGATATGCCGAATCAGTGTAGGTACCGGCTGTCTTAGCCATGATCCTTCTCAGCCAGGCGCACCCACTTTGGGGGCAGTATAACCCTGCCCCTCATCCAACCCATCCACTAAGTCCCCAACAAAGGAGAAGTTGTACCTGTTTTTGCTTTGCACAAAGTACTCATGCAGACTGCTTTGAAATTTAATGACACTTGTCAAGGCTGATTCCCCACTCTGGCACTTCAAGTGCTGAAGGTGGGGGCCCATAAGAATTCTAAAAATTAATACTGGCCACTCCAGGCTGGTATTAAACTCCCAAGGTTACAACTTTTCTCTGACCTTGGATGGGTAGATGTTGCTATCATCCAAATGCAAAACCCCTTGGAACCCAGGAAGGTGCACTTGGGAAGTCCTTCCTGTGGGGTACCCTCAAACCCTTTCACCCCCCCCAGGGAAGAGCTGAGAAAGGAAAACAAAGAAAGTTGCCACCAGCTAACTAAAAAAATGTGCACAAACCTCTTAGGACACCAAAAATCCAATCCTGTTCTTTAAAAAGGTAGATTTTATTAAAAACAAAAAGTAAGTAAGTACATCCGGAACTTAGGCTTTTGCTAAATTTAAACAAACAAAAATTAAACATGAAGAATAACCTTCTTAAGGTCCAGCTTAAAGGTTACAATCAAAACAAAAAACATTTGGGGTTAGCACAGAGGAGTCCACAAGCCAGTAAGAAATAAACAAAAATAAACCTAATCACGTTTTTTTTAGACATTTTCTGATTTGTGAGTAGGTTTTAGGTATGATCTGATGATTTCCATACCTAACAAAAAGCTTTTTACATCATAGTCCCAGCCCTGTCTTCGCTCTGCCCCCTCTTTCTCTCTCTGGAGAACCACCACACCCAGACAAAGGGAAGTTTCTTTCCCAGTTTTAAAAATGTAGCCGTCCATTGGCTCTTTTGGTTAGGTGCCCACTCCTTTCCTTTTACCTGTGGACTTTTTAACCCTTTACAGGTAAAGCAAGTAGAAAACAGCTACTAAGAGGGATTTTATAGCTAACTGGCTGGCTGGGTGTCCATAAAAGAGAGCCCCCGCCCCTTTCATTTATAACAACACTATATTAACTCTCCATAATAATTTCCCTCTTCCTTTTCAGCACTGCTAATGCCCACAAAGGGCAAGAATGTGTCAGTTATAAGAAAAAATTCTTTCAGTTATCACTACTGAACAATATATTCAATTGAGTATATTTGGTTTTAAGAAGTTTTGTTTTAGTCCAGTCTAATCAAGTGTTGATTATGAGAGAAATGTGCTCCACTGGGAGAAAAGAAAAGAGAGGGGGAAATCCTAGAAGCCTCGGTGAACTAAAGATCAGAGAGTGCTGCAGGAACTAACTGAAGCAAAAGGCATAAACAACAGCAACCAAATCCTACAAAGTGCATTGCCAAAGATGAACATTTTGCCCTTTAACTCCTAATTTATGGAAGCTGACTAGGTAAGACATAATTAGCTACTATGAAAGAAAGCATCTTCAATACATTTCTGACAAAATGTCATCATGCATTTTGTGTAATACAACAGCCAATGGATTGCTAATTGGATAGTTGGCCTCTTAGATTTCTACTTATTAAATGGACTACAAGATTCAGTATTACTATAACTTTAGACATATTGAAAAAAGCAAATATTTGTCTTTAGGTTGAGATAAAGAGTAGTAAATGAATTTTTGCTTTTTAATAGAGCTTATCTTTGTAAGGTGTTTTTAAAGATCTTATGAAATAGTAGCCTGATCATATCTCTTACATCTGAACATGTCATCAGTGTTGTTACTGTGCCACACCAAATACAGTGATTTACTTTGGCGAGAGATTAAATTTATTTGTAAAATTGGATGGATTGGATTAACAAAATAGAGATAGAAGACTGTTTGGGGTGCAAATAACAAAAAACAAAGAGCCAAACAAGCAGTCTAAAACCTAAAACTGTACACTGCAGAATAGCTTTAATCCAGAGAAAAGCTGGGCAAAAATTGGACATGTTAACATCAGGTAAAAGTCCCACTTTCCAATGACCAGGATTAAAAATTTGAAGTACTAATAAAATAGATAAGGTGGCAGCATGCACAAGTAACTTTATCAAGTGTTGGTATGCATTTCAAGGGAGTTACTTAATGATTCAAGTTGGAGCAATAGCTGTTGTCCAAGGAGATTTCAGTACTGTCTGCTCGATTCTTCAGGATAATAGCTTCAGTAGATTTTTTTTTATGATATTCTGTTAAAGGCTAGTACAGAGCAACGTTTTAGGAAAATCACAAAATCCATGAAATTTGATGGCTGCTATACACACACTGCTTTTCACAGATTTTTTTTGAATAATGTGCTAATCTGAGATCCTGGAACTGTAAGTTTGGCTTCATCAGTTTCAAAGCCACATGGATACATATTTTGCTTGGGGGAATAAGGCAGGGGAGGAGGCTGTGGTATGTTTGTGTGAAAAACCTGTTCAGGACCTAAACGTCTTTTTCATGTCATTTTCTGTGTTACAAATGGGTGTGCTTCCTAGTTTTATTTTTCTATAAACTATGGCATAGAATAAACTGGTAATACAGTGATGTCAACTCAATGCAATGTTAGTGAAAAATTGTTCACTTAAGTTGCTCTGTTGATACTTAGAAACAACTCAGACATCAATAAAGCCCTGAGTGAGTTATGGGCCGGTAATGACCTCAAAGGCAATTGATTGATAGACTTGTCATGATATTTATCGTATCGAAATCAAATTTTTTCTTAGTAATTTGTGCAGCATCACTGCTTTTCTTTTTGTTGTTGTGATATGATACAGTAGATTATTTCTCCCAAGGCATCTAAGCATGTATTTAGCTCTAGTAGACTCTAGCCTCTATCAAAAATATGATCCGATGAACTTCCAAGGTTTGTTTATCTCTTCCTGATGTGTTTCAAACTTGCTCTTTTATTTATATACACTTCTATTTAAAAACAGACTAAATATTAAAAATTGACTAATGATTTTGGATGTATCCATTTTGGAGGCCCAACATGGACCTCCTTAAAGGCACCTAATTTACAGTGTGAGGATCACCCACCCTCTGAAAATCAGGCCCTTTTAAGGTGGCTCAGGTTGGACACCTAAATACACTTATCTACTTTTGAAAATGTAGATTGTAGTAAGATGAGGCCCTGAAACATAAACTCTTGTGTCAGAGGCCCAGTCTGAAGCCTGAACCAAAGTACTTCCAGGCATTGCTAAGCAAAAGCTGGACTGTGAGCCAGAGGCAGGCCCCACTCACAGAAGTTGGCAAGAAGAGGGCTGCTAGAAGCAGGTGTATCCACACATAAGAGCTAATAAGAGGAACTTGTGCCAAAATAGCATCAGAATACTCCATAGAGATAACAAGGAACAAGCAGGTGCATATTAAAGACAGGGTCAAAAGGACAGCATGATGGATAGATTGATCATGTCGGTTCAAACAAAAGAGGGAGACAGCCCCCCGTGAATCAAGGGGCTGTACCTCAATATATCAGTAGGGATGAGTAATCTGTCCTGTAACTGTATAAAAGTAGGTCCCAGAGTGCACATCTTTGTTTGGCCTAGGGGGCAATGGAAAGTCCCACCACCAACTGAGCCGATCCATTGCCAGGGGGCACAAATTCTTAGTATGCTTTGTAGAGTCTACGGGAAACTACTACTGTGCTTTGTTTGACAATAAACCTGGCTTGGGTTCCTTCGTACCTTACTAGAGTCTGTGGTCTTTGGGGGTTCTCTCAGGGTCTGGTGTGTCAGCTATCTGTGCAGAACCGGGGTAGAACACAGAGGGAACATGCTCACAGCTGACTGTTATCATCATCGAACAAGAGCAGAGCACCACACCAGTAGCTACTGACAACATAGACCAGTTACTTCATGCTGTTTTAATAATTCCCGCTGCAGGAATTATCTGTATATCCAGTAAAGCTGTGCCAAATTCAATGTTTCTGTTTCTGAAGAATTTTACACAAAAGATATTGTGTAATTTCTTATCATACAGATTTAATTTAAGATGACATTTTTAAGATATACTAGCTTCAGAGCAAAACCTGCATCTTGCCATATTATTGAAATCGGGTTAATTTCCACCCTGAGACTGGACACTTAAAATAGGCCTGATTTCTCTTCATGCAGTGCAAAATCTAATCACTCACCCTTAAGCTAACCTGTCCTACACCCAGGGAATCTTTGCTATATGGCACTGTGCAGGGAACCCCTGTGGAGGTGGGCCCTGTTAGCTGTGTTCAGGAAAACTACAGCAGCTGCATTCTGGACTTGGTCCTGCACATCAAATGATCTGTTTAGCCTATCACCATGGTATCAAATGGTAACAAAATGCCATAAGCACACAGGCAATAAAAAGTTGATATTCTATATTACCTCTTTGTAAATGCCACTGGGGTAACTGCACCAGAATCTCTAGAAGAGCCAGATCAGGGGCTTAAATTTACCTCTGTATGCTCAGTCACAAAGTCATTCTGCAGGTGGGAGTGGTAAGAGAACCTTCCTCTGTGGTGGAAACCAAAGCTAAGCCACAGATTAGCACAAAAAAAAGGTGTGGGGGCATTATTTTCCCTGTTGTTGCAAAAGTGCAAGACAATGGTGCTTCAGTGCTGAAGGGAGCAAGAAACTAATGTTTTTGCTTAGGCAGGGCCTCCCATCTTAGTGCAGCAACCCATGGGTTTGTCTACACTGTGTGATGTACTACGTTGCATGATACAGTACCATACTCATGGCTGGCCTGTGTCAGGTGATTCAGGCTCGTGGGGCTTGGAGTAAGGGGCTGTTTAATTGTGGTGTAGACATTTGGGCTTGGGTTGGAGCCTGGGCTCTGGGACCAGGGGAAGAGTTGATATAAAATAGTAATAACCTTTACATTTGTATTTTACTCTCTTGCTGACTCCAAGATACTGTGATCAAGCAAGGTTCATGCTGCATTAGGGAGACTGTCTGCAGACATCTAGAGATTTAATACAAATTAAGAGGAGGACATTAAGGGAATGATCCTTCTCCTACTGGGATGGTGGTGATAGATTAGTAAGCCTTGTCCACAAGAAAAAATTATGCCAGTTTAACTAAATGTGTAATTTTAAACTGATTTTAATATATTGGGCAAATCTCTGTGTGAACATGCTTATTTTGGTTTGAGGGTGGTTTATTTTGGTTTAGTTTAAACCAGTTACTTAAAAGCTTAATCTGAACTGCACTGTCTTTTTTTAGATAAATAAGTGTCCACACAAGGGTTTGCACAAGTTTAAGTAAATGACTTCAAAATAACACCTATAGTTAAACTGGTGCAACTGTCTCATGTAGACAAGATCTAACTTACTGAGGTAGTGAACTGATGGTGCAGTTGGGAATCCTTATGGAATGGTCTTATATAAATTAAAAATGATTACATCAATAGGGGAAGTTAACCTCACCAGAATCTCTGGGGTGGAGGGACTGTAGGGGAAACATGCCCAACTCCCCTGATGAAATGAAGAATTGACAGGAAGCTCTGGGAGGCATTGCATTTCTGTGATGTAAATTGTTACAGGCAGTCCTGGGCCTTAATGGTCCTATGTGCCTGTAAAGCAAAATAGTGTATTTGCATTATTTTGCATGATATATTTGACCTTCTTTAGTCCTGTCCCATCTCCCCCAATACAATCTTCAGTTTTCCTGCTCACAATGTATTATACTTTTTAAAAGGTTTTCCCCACCCCAATAGTTACTATCTCTTTTTCACTTGGTACAGGAGCCAAAGATGCCCAGATCTTTGCAGTGTAGGACTGAAAGGGATGTTTTCAAGTTGCTGAGTGCCAAGTAATTTTATCTTAAAATTACTAAAATTTTTAGTGTAGAGAGGCGAGACATGGTAGGCCAAATCTTAATAATTCTCTCTTTTTAATGACATCTGGGGATGTGACTGACTGTGACTGACTGTGCATACCTTGGGGGATACCTCCATTAAAAACAATCAAAATAATCCTAGTTATTACCTATGACAATTTTATTACAGAAAGGAGAAAAATACTGAAGCCGAAACGAGCATTAATGGTTACTTCAGTTACAATCTTCTTCGTATGTCTGTCCTTGGAGAGCTGTTTACAAAGAGGATGCCTTTGAGAGCAGGCTCTCCTCTAGTGGAGGTGCTCTTTTCTTCTTAAGTTAGTGAATTGTATTATTCCTCCAAATTAGTAGTGAGTCCTACATGTGTCACAGGAGCTCAGGTCAGCTGCCTAGGGCTTGTGCTGGAAGGCAAAGAATAGCAGTGTAGTTGGTTGAGCTTGGGCTGGAGCCTGGGCTGTGAAACCCGCCAAGGAAGCGCGAGCCCAAATGTCTACACTACTATTCTTAGCCTCACAGCATGAGCCCTGTAAGTCAGAGTCAGTTGACAGACTTGCTGCTGCAGTGTTTTGTTTTGTTTGGTTGATTTTTTGCTGTGTAGACATACCCTAAGATAACTAAAACAGTTTATGGATGGGCAAAAGATCTTCATTTAAGGGTAGGTGAATTCTTTTTGGTATACACTGATAAATAGTTAAAGGTAAGTAATCTTAACTAAGTCTATGAAACCATGGAAAGTATTTAAATCGTTTTCTTAAAAGAAGCTACTCAAGGAGTTGTTTTGAGACTGGCAAATTAATGAATATTAAGAATCCTAAATCGGAACATTTCCAATACATTTACAATTTGCAGTTAAAACTTCTATTAAATATTTTATACAAAGCACAAATCACAATAACCAAAGCTTATATACATCTTTAAAAACACAGTATCAAAGAAAATAGTATAGAAAGTTAAAGCAAGATAGATGTTGTTATAAATAAGCTGCATTTTAGAGTCTGTAAAAACACATTTGAGGTAATAAAGTAGGTGTTATCTTCGTTTGACACTCTGGGAGTCTGTCACTAATTCACAGAAGGCTGATTTTGTAGGAAACTCCTTAGCTTAAACATTTCATATAGTTAAATGAGCAACCCTGTGTTATTTCTGTACATCTCTTGCCTGTGAAAATCATTGTACATATTCCTTAAAGTTCAGTAAAGGCACAGGCAAGTTTATAATAACCTTTTATAAGAATAAAGTAAAATAATTTTTAATAATGATTTTGCATCAATATTGAGTTCTAGCCTTATAGTTAAAAATGGAATATAAATACAATAATGTATTGCTTTCCTGGCAGGAGAATACCATTTGCATTTTTCTATATGCAAATTCTGTTTCTTTTCCTCTTGCTGTTTTGTGTATGTCTGTACTTCAAGCTGGGGGTGTGATTCCCACCTTGAGGAGAGATAGGTATGCTGGCTCTGACTCAGCTAGCACACTAAAAATAGAGTGTAGCTGCGGTGGTGCAAGTGGCAGGTGGAGCAAGCTGCCCCCAAGTACATACATAGTGCACTAGCTCGATCAAAGCTAGCGTAGGTATGACTCCTCAAGCTAGTAATTATACCCCCAGCTCAAAGTGTAGACATATTCTGTGGTAGCAGGAACAAGAAGGCACAGCAAATCCACCTTTCCAAAAGGTACATTTCTCTGTGGTCACTGCAAGGAGTATCACCAAACAGTTACCATGAAACTCAGAATTAGACGGTTAGTAAATATTGAAGAGCAGACTGCACCCAGAGATGTTACTTCTGGTAGTTCAAAAGTCATGAGTCACATTTCAGAATTCATGAGATGGGCTTAAAAATAATGATTTTTTTTTGTTTGCTCGCTGATTCTAAAGCCTTTAGGATTCACTCTTTCCTCTCTAACCATAATGGCTAGACATTTATTTCATTTTTTGAAATGGAAGCTGAGATTCTCCAGTGCCAATATTCCAGCATCTGGAGTTTCAAAAAAAAAAACCCTACCAAATATTGGGAGATTGACAATATAATTATGAGATGTAGCACCACTGGATTCCAGCCTCATCACAGATGGTGATTTGTTGTCCATCCTTCAAAACTCACCCTCACAGGACAGACAACAGTGGGGATTAGCTGATTGAAGGCAATTTGATTGCTAGCACAGGTAAAGTTAAGTGTGTGTATAAGGTAGTGGTGGGCAACCTATGGGCTACACACGGACCATCAGGGTAATCTGCTGGCAGACTGCGATACAGTGTTTATATTGACCATCTGCAGGCACAACCTCCTGCAGCTCCTAGTGGCTGCAGTTCGTTGTTTGCGGCCAATGGGAGCTGCAGGAAGTGGCGGCCCGCACACGGGCCACAGGTTGCCCACCACTGGTATAAGGCATTGTGAGATTGCGACTTAAGTAGTTACTCACAAAGAGAAAGTTCCCCACTCAGAAGGAAAGTTGTCCCCGCAGCTGTGTAATCTGGCAAACCCAAGTAGCTTCTAAGGGCGTGTGGCCATGAAGACTGCTTAATGATTGGCAGGGCCTTTCCTCATGATTTTTCCCCACTACTTTTATTATAGTCTCTGATTATTTCCCACCCTAAAATATATATGACCTTTGTATGCAAACTTTGTTTCCAACTTCTGTTTGAAGTTTATTGTCTTAGTAATACTAATTCAAACATTCATTTCTAGTAACTTGGTGTGATAACCTTCCCCCACTTCTCAAGTCAAAGCTTATCTTATATTTATTTAGGGCCAACTCCAAGAAATGGGGCATAGGTAACTGTGTTGCCCCAGGAACAGTGAAGAGACCAAATTGTGATTTGGTTTTTCAGTTTCCCTCTTGCTCCATGGGGAAAATAAACCATGCCAACCTTTCTCTCCCTGCCCCATTCGGCGTAGCTTACTCCTCCCAATACAACAGTGTAGCCGCACAGGCCAGCCCCACCCCTTCCTGTCCATTCCCTACCCACATGTATGGGAAAGCAAATAGTACCTTCTGGCGGCAGTTGCTCTCTTCCCTGGCATTATGTTCTGTGATGTGAAGAGTTCATGCATGGAGTATGGGGTTGTGTCTGCCTTTACATGGCCCTGCACAGATGTGTAGGCTGATCCATAATTGAACCATTAGAGCTTGATCCTGCAAACAGTTTTTGAATGTTCTTCATGAATGAGTGTTTGAGGATTAAGCCATAGTCTTCAAGATTACATATTTTCATATTGGTCAACTGTAATTATTCCAGAAATAAATACCCAGAATAGATGCATGCCCCAGGTTCTCTTGCCTTTAGTCAAGACCTTGGGAGCTGATCACCAAACTTCTAAGTGCACAAGACTTCATAAAAAGTAGTGAAGCATATACAGGCCCTTGCGGAGTACTTACAGTATGTCACTGCCTCTCCGGGTCATTCTGTTCTCTTTAGTGCTGTTAGAAGATTTAGCTCATGGCAATATCTAGTGCTTATTTTTTTAAAATTTTCTTTCTGTATCATAGATTTTATACCATATCCTGTTCTGGAATCCCTGCCATGTTTCTAATAGATAGATGTCTCTAAGAATATTATAACTAGCATTTCCAATTATTTATATATTTAGGTTTGTTATACTATTGGTTTTACAATGTGACAAATCACAGTACAGCTAGAAAGATGAAAAGTTTAGGCAGGTTGGAATATGGAACCTAGATGGAAGAGCTATCTGCTATCTTAAAGGTATGCAGAATGCTGAGAAATGTTCTCTTTGCTCAATAGCATTTTAGTCTGTCAGTAATACTGTACAATAATTCTTGAACACCACCTGACCAATTCCAAAATTTCAGAGAATGTTCTAGACGGCAATCCTATTGATTTTTGATTGAAAACTGTAAAACAGTAAAATGTGGCCATGAAGGCTGCTTTCCACTGGTGTAAATAAGAGGAAAATCAGGTCTGCATAGTGCCCATTTAGTGCTGAAAGCAGAGGAATATCTCTGGTTCCCCTTACTGCTACCTACATGTAGGAAGCAACTTAATTTTCTGCCCTCCTACTGGGTGTACAGCTTGGCCTGCATACAAAATGAAGGGTGCGATTCACTATCTACTACTGTATTCTGAAGGGCCTCAAGGTCTTCCTTATTCTCCTGGGTCAGAGATAGAATAATTCATTTCCTGTTTCTTAAATTAGATATTTCAGATGGGTGTTGTCAAAGACAGAGCACAATCAATTCAGAAGTTTTTCTGTGAGCAAAAATCACTACAGAGACCACTTCTTTGAGTTTAACGTTTTCTCTTTCATAATACACCTCTGCCCCGATATAACGTGACCCGATATAACACAAATTTGGATATAACGTGGTAAAGCAGCACTCCCGGGGGGAGGCGGCCTGGGCACTCTGGCGGATCAAAGCAAGTTCGATATAACGCGGTTTCACCTATAACGCAGTAAAAAAATTTGGCTCTCGAGGACAGCATTATATCGGGGTAGAGGTGTGCTAAAACCTTGACTTGAGATGTTGCACTCCTCATGCCCAGACTGTTCATTTCAAGTAAATAATATCTTTAAATTAATTAATTTAAAGTAATAAAGACAGGCCAAAGAAATTGATCCTCATTAAGGACTAATCCATTAGATAAATTTGTAGAGGGCAGAGAGTTTAGAGTCATGTATGAGCCTTCGAAATATCTCATTGAGGAGCCAGAGACGGATTATATAAAAACTCCTCTGTATTGGAAAAAAAATAAAATAAAAAGAGGAAAAGGGTAGAAACTATAAAATAAGTGATTGTCACCTGGTTTAAGGAATTATCTGTACTATAAATTAGCATGTAAGTATTAAAAGTCCTTGCCTAGACCTTGCCTTTTGCCTGCTCTCATGTTCTAACTTGATGTAACTAAATTCTGAGAAATCCTGGCTACTTGGCTCAGTTCTCCTTAAAGGAAGCAATTACCCCTTTCACCTCTACTCTAAAGAATTAAAATCTATTATTCATACAAAAAGCCTCCCCAATGAACTTCATTTACAATGAGTAGACCATAGCTCATCACCAACCTTGAATGCAACATTTCTCGTAGATATACCACATTCTTTAATTTACCATGGTAGAAATTCCAGTAGACGCTCTTCTAAATCTTTTCACTGATTTCTTTTGGAAACGACTGTAGGGCCTATAGTCTCTGAAACCAGTAGACTCACATATCCACTGCTCTTTGACAGCTACTGTTGCCACCTGTCTTTTTAAACAGAGCTTCTTGTCTTTCCTCTCAATCTCTCTCACCACCTGCTTTCTCTGTTATCACTATTGAAAACTCCATGTTGTCATTGTCTCTCAGGCTCACATCTCGGTGGCATCCTTGTCTGCAATCTTTCCCTAAATCCTTCCCTTTCTTCCTGCATAATATCACCATTTGCTGTCTCTCTCCGTGTTAAAAATCCTTGTTCATCCTTTGGTCATCTTTTGCTTTGATCACTGTAACCTCTTCCTCTCTTCTTTCTAGTCCGTCCAAAATTCTACAGCTAAAATCATGTTCCTCTTCTGATGCTCTCACAATATGACTTTCTCCTGCAATTAAGGTGACCAGATGTCCTGATTTTATAGGGGCAGTCCTGATTTTTGGGTCTTTTTCTTATATAGGCTCCTATTACACACACACCCCTGCCCCCGCCCCAATTTTTCAAACTTGCTGTCTGGTCACCCTACCTACAATTTAGAGAGAACTTTTAAATGCATTCATTGTGGTTTGCAGTTTATCAGCATTAAGCGGTTTTGTTTGTTTTTTAAATTTCTGATTGGAGAAAGTCAGTTCAGTGTTATAAATTTAATGCTGGACTTGTATTTGCTCTTTCTTTTTCATGGCTATTTTCTCCATAGTAATTTCATCAGAAGCTCATTTGGAAGGAATGCAGTACTAATCAAGGGGTTGGGGAATGAAAAATCCCTTTAGTTTGATAATAAACATAGTTGCTAAAATTCATGTAGAAGTGCATGCAGTAAGTCAGGGCTCCTCCTATAATTTCATTTCTTGAATTATATTTTTCTACCTATTTCTTCAGATTGGAAGATTTTTGCTCATATTATACTTTTTTCCCCCAGAAGTGTAATTTTCTCTCCCTTCTTTGTTTATGCTCATATCTCTTACATACTGCATCAACGGGCACACAGTAGGCACAGTGGTGCTTATCTGTTGGAATTTTGGGGGGAAAGGAAATGGTGGACCAGCAGTTGGGCTTTACTAATGGTAATAATCTCCGTGGATCAGTTTAGCTTAAAAAGGAGGTGGCTATTAATGGGTATGATCGGCAACACGTATCCCTCAAGGGAGATGCTTTGATTGCTTCATCATGGCTTTATAAACTTTATAATGTAAGCTAGGTAGTTGGCTTCAAGGTCAGATCTGCGTGAGGGCACAACACTCAATAGGGGGCTTCTGTAGAGCATAGAATTCCAATTTACAGACGAGTACTTTTCCTTTTTAATACAGTGAATAAAATTCAATGTTTGAATAGTTTTTTATCTTGTTTATTCATTGGAGTCTTTCAGCCATCATCCTCACCCTGACTTGTCAAGCCAATTTAATAGGAACTATTAACACATGTTCTCATGTGAACACAAACCTTTCAAATACAAACACTTCAGCACCTCACAATCTCCCACCTAAACATGCAGCCGCTCTGGTATTTCCATACTATGGGGAATTGCTTGGGTGTTAATTAGGTCTTCTGTTTCTTGACATTAATTTCCCCAAAAAATGAGTTGGAGAGGGGTGTGTTTGTATCCAATATCTTTATTACAGTGCTTAAAGAACTATTTTAAAGTGCTTTTTGGCATCTTATATCATCGCTAGAGCTGTATGAAGCTTATCAGTTTTGGTTTGTATGCATTTAAGCAAACCCTTCTGTTGGATTCAGTTTTTGGTTTCATCCTCCCCAACAGTTTCGCTTTGTGGTACAACCCCCTTCTCTCTCCATTTCTGTCAAAGATCACAAAAACAATTCACTGAAGTTTGTCTGTACCATATTGGACAGGCTTACCCAATGGGTGCGAAACACTAATTTGCCTAAATCTGGGTTTTATTATGAAATTATATCACAGCTACAATTTTTGCTTCAGATCTTTGTCCTGAGACATCATCCCTATGCTGTTCCCTGGTGACAAATAGAGATCACAACAAAGCTGATGTCTGGGGCCATAGAATTCAGAGACATCACAAAATTAGGATCGATATTGGAAGGAGGATTTAGGTTTTAAAGGTGAAGCTTGGTTTAGACTCTGAGAAGTTAAACCCTTAGAAGTAATTAGTTTAGGTTTATTCATGTTCCCTAGGCTTTAATGTCAGCCCTGATCTTTTCCACTGTTGTGCCTCTAAACCGAGAATGGATTATGTTGACTATAGACAAAATTAATCTCTATCATATGTAACCTGAGGATAAAAGGTCAAAATGTAAATATATATATTTTACTTTTTTTTGAAGGCTTATAAAGTATATGTACCCTTTGGAACTTCGTAAATACTATATATATTGATAGTTTGTCGCAGTATTAAATGGATCACTGAAGGGAGGGAAAATATTAACCTTTCATTAACTTAATGTTAGAAATCTAATATTGTTCCCACTGAAGTCACTAGCAAAGTTCCCATGACTTCAGTGGGCCAAATTAGTGCTAGGTCAATGACCCATTCACTTACTAAAAAATAAAAATTAATAGGACCCATCCTGTATGTTGCTGTGTAGTCCTCAATTCTCATAGGCTTAAATGCCAACAAAGAGCAATTAGCATCCAAAGGAGTCTTTCAGTCCCTCATAGGATTGCATAGATTTTTTTTAAAGGAATAAAGTATTTATTTATTTATTTATTTTCTTTGGCATGCAATGCCATAAAGAAAATGGTCATAGCTTATACTAAAGTTACACGTATAAACAATCTATAAAGATTAATAAATGTTTAATAGATACTTTAATAACTGGCTAATCAATTATTTGAGACAGAGTCCATTAGGTCAATAGGTTGCATTTAACCATATCTTGTAATCATCTGTAACACCTTCTACAGATGTGTTACAACCGTTGATAACACATGCGACTCGTGTCTGTAATTGGTTATAATGTCTAGGCTTCGTTCATTAACTCTTTATAAATGAAACCTTACTATAAATTGTATCCAAGAAAATTGTAATGATCTGAGAGGTGGACTGGTAACTTTTATATCCTGAATTACTATGTGTGCCTAATGTTGTTCTCTTTCTCTTATGTTGGTAGTTTGTCTGGTTTAAAATGGAGAAGTTATGTGTAAGGATTTAAGCTTTATGTTAAGTTTAGATTACTTGTATTTCACATTTTTTCTGGCTTGCTTGCTCACATAACAAATATATTATCCTTTAGGCCAGTGTTTCCCAAACTTGTGATGCAGCTTGTGTAGGGAAAGCCCCTGGCGGGCCGGGTCAGTTTGTTTACCTGCCCCATCTTCAGGTTTGGCCAATGAAGGCTCTCAGTGGCCGCGGTTTGCTGCTTCAGGCCAATGGGAGCTGCTGGAAGTGGCGGCCAGTAAGTCTCTTGGCCCTCGCTAGCATACAGTACAGTACTGTAGTTGGGAGGTGCCCCGCCTTACCCCACACAAGCACATCCCACTGGCACTGGAGACATTGAGGCAGGCAAGGAGGCTGAAGGTGCTGTAAGCTAGGAGAAGCACGTTGTGCAGCAGCAGCGGCAGCTTCCCCTACTCTGCAAGCACCAGGGGCAGGGGGCTCAACCCTTGGACCACCCATTCCAACCCTTCCCCCAAGTCCCCACCCTTAACCCGCTTCTTCTCCCCTCCCCCCCGCCCCTTTACTCTGCCTGCCGTGTCCTCGCTCCCCCCGCCCCCTCCTGAACATCTCAAGCCATCTGATTGCCGCGGGCAGGAGATGGGCGGGAGGAGGGGAAGGTGCTGATCTGCGGGGTCTGCCGGCAGGCATGAGGTGCTCTGTGGGTGAGGGGGAGCGTAGGGGAGCTAATGGGGGGCTGCAAGCTGTGAACAAAGCAGGCAGCCAAACGACATTATAGTGAAGCATTGCACAACTTTAATGTTCTGTAATTGAGCAGGGACATAAGATCGAAACAACGTTAAGCGAGAGGACATTAAGTGAGGAGTTACTGTATTAGGCTTAAACATGCGTGTTTTTGCTTTGTTTTGCTTGGTGACTGACTTTGTTCTGTCTGTTATTACTTGAAACCACTTGAATCCTACTTCTTATACTTAATAAAATCACTTTTGTTTATTAATGAACCTAGAATAAGTGATTAATACCTGGGGGAGCAAAAGCTGTGCATATCCCTCTATCAGTGTTATAGAGGGCGGACAATTTATGAGTTTACCCTGTATAAGCTTTATACAGTGTAAAATGGATTTTTTGGGGGTTTGTATCCCATAGGGAGCTGGGTGTCTGGGTCCTGGAGTCAAGTGACCTGCTGAGTGGTTTTTAGTTAATGTCTGCAGCTTTGGGGGCATGGACCAGACCTGGGTCTGTGTTGCAGCAGGCTAGCATGTCTGGCTCAACAAGGCAGGGTTCTGGAGTCCCCAGCTGGCAGAGAAAATGGGCTCAGAGGTAATTCCAGCATGTCAGGTGACAGTCCCAAGGGGCTCTCTGTGACCGAGCCACGTCACAACTATATACTGCTTTATACAGCACCAAATATACAGATATTTGATATCTTTTCATTTTTAATTGCCTAATAGGTCATCCTTTCCACCTAAGCATGTCTATTTATATCTGGCAACCCTTTGATGTCCTCTTCCCATCCCCATCCCCTTTTTTTTCTCTCAGGCTCTGAAGAAAACTTAGACTAAGAGCTTTCTTAGATACCCAGGGCAGGAAAAAGGGGAGGAGGAAGAGAATGTTTTGCCGCCATTCAGCCCTTTATTTAGTTTCTCATTTTAAAAGAAAAAAGTTCCATTCTGCTGTTTCATGTGTACAATAACAATAGTGTGATGGAAAAACAAACTATACTTTCACCTCTGACAAGCACACTGCAATAGGTTAAAAGAAAATACAGGTTCATCCAACATGAGCAATACAGGTTAGTATTGTACTGACCCAAGTTTTAAACACTAATCTTAAATAGTTGCCCTTGTCATACGGGCAGAGCATGCTATAAAAATGGTAATCTCAAAAGAAAATGGATCCAGTTAGCATTTTTTGATTTCCTGTATGTGTGGATAATTCTTGTAGTGAAAAGGGGGCATTTTCAGTTAACTGTGTATGAATCTTATTTTTAAACATTGCATTTCCCACTTATTTTTGCTGTTAGTTTTGATTTTGCCCTCAAAACTGTATTTACTGTAATCAAAATGCATCACTTTTTGCTAAGGGTTCTATTCTACAAAGTGCTGAGTACACCACACCCAGTCTAGCACACCACTTAAGCATATGCTTAATCTCAAGCATATGAGCAGTTCATTTGATGATAATAGGACTAATATGCTTTAAATTAAGCACATGTGATTAAGCATAAGCTGATGTGGTGGATTGGGGTCAGGGTCCTTAACACCTTAAATAATGGAGGATTGCATATCCCCACGCCTCCATTTTCAAACACAGCTGGGGCCAGCTCCTTCACCAAAAGCACAGGGATAGTCATATTCGCTTTTATCCAGAGTCGTATTAGTCATTTTCTGAATTCACCTCTAGCGTATTGTCTTTGGTCATCATCATCACTCCCATAACCGCATTGGTCATTTGGGCACCATCACTGATGAGCAATCCACCAATTGTCTCCACCCCTGACAATTGTGTGTCAGTGCTTGAGTCTCCCCAAAGTCCCTTCTTGTCCGCTCTTTTATATTGTCAGCCCATCTCTTCATCTGTCTACCTCTTCTTCTCTTCCCTCGTACTATCCCTTGGAGGATGATCTTGGATAGGCCAGATGATCTTGTTACATGGACGTACCACTTCAGCTTGCACTTCTTCATGGTTATCAGGAGGTCTTCATCTCACCTAGCGCACTGGGTGATGAATTGCAGACCTCTTCTTTAGTGATGTGGTCAAAGTAGGAGATGCCCAGAATTTTACGGAAGCATCTCATCTCTACTACAGTATTTTCCATTCCATTCCATTCTGCCATAAGGGTCCATGTCTCGCACACATGCAGAAAAATGGAGATGACCAATGCCTGCAGCAGTTTCAGTTTGGATTCCAGGGAGATGGTCTTATTCCTCCAGATTTGGCTTTAGCTTTGCCACTGCTGCTGCTGTTTGCACAGTTCTTGCCCGAATTTCTTCCTTGGATCCTTCATCAGTGATGGTTGCCCCCAAATACTTGAAATGTTTCACTGTCTCCAGCTCTTGTCCACTGACAGTAATATGTGAGCTGATCCCATCACATTTGTTTGTCATGAGCTTGGTTTTCTCTGCACTGATTTCCATGTCATATTTTGTGGAGGTTTCATCCAGTCATTTCACAAGGTTAGCAAGTTCATCTTCGCTGCCTGCCAGGCCATCAATGTCATCAGCGAACTGAATATTTGAGATTGTTTGCCCCCCAATGCTGACTCTGCATATGTGATCTTCTAGGGCATCAGTCATTGTGCGTTCCATGTAGATGTTGAACAGTGTGGGTGAAAGAAGGCAGCCTTGCTGGACTCCAGCAGTGGTGCGAAACCACTCTGCTATTGTGCCATGACGAGAACAGCACTGCTGGCCTTAACATACAGTTGTTTAATGGTAAGAATAAGCTTACAACCAACCTTGTACTTCTTCATGGTTGTCCAGAGAGCTTTGTGCCATACTCTGTCAAACGCCTTCTTTAAGTCAACAAAGACGTGGTAGATGTCCTGCTGGTGTTATAAGTACTTCTCACATAGAACGCAAAGGTTGAAAATCTGTTCTTTGGTACTTCTTCCAGCATGAAAGCAGCCTGTTCTTCAGCGATGATATTCTCTGCTTGTGGCTTCAATCTGTTCAATATGACTTTCAACATCACTTTGCTGAGATGGCTAATTAAGCTTATGGTCCGGTAATTTTGACACAATTACAGGTTGCCTTTTTTGGCAGAGTGATAAGTGACTGTGTCCGCATGGATGGCCACTCACCAGTCTGCCAGATCTTGTTGCAGATCTTGGTGAGTACATCTATTACTATTTCTCCTTCAAATTTCATCAGTTCAGCTGGGATGTTGTCAATACCTTTTAGCTTTTCCGTTCTTGAGTGATTTCACAGATGTCTCCACTTCTTCACTTAGTATTGGAAAGTCATCCTCCTCTGTTGAATCTGGGCTGTCTAAGACACTAGGATCTCCATTTGTCTGGTAGTTGTACAGATCAGAGCAGTAGTTTGTCCACCTATTGATGATGTCCCTTTCTTCCATAAGACTGTTCCCTTCTTTGTCTTGAATTGCATTAGCTTTGGTCCATCTTTTCTTCTTCAGATTTTTTACAACCTGGAAGGCTCGTTTGCTATTTTTATTATCGATACACTCTTCAGTTTTAGAGCATTGTTTTCAATCCATATCTCCTTGGCCATCTTCATTCCTTTCTTGATCTTTCTGCCAATCGCTCTATATTTATCAGCTCCCTCAGTGCTGTTCTTGTCTCTCTTAAGTTCTCTTCTAATGTCACACATTTGTAGTATTTCATTTGTGACCCATGGTTTTGTCTTTTTACGATGTTTCCCAAGGATGTCCATTGCTGCCTCATTCATTACAGCGTGGAAATTGTTAGTCATTGTTTCTACGCCTTCTGCTAGAGCAAGCAACGGGGCAAATTTTCCACCAATCATTGCTTGGAATGACTCTACAATGTTTTGGTCTCTGAGTCTTTCTAAGTCAAACTTGTTTCTGTTGAACTTTGGCTTGACGATTTTCCTTAGTCGCAGCCACAAATGTAGCATCACAAGGTTGTGATCACTTCCAATATCAGCACTGGGGAAGCTCCTTATTTTAGCTCTGTTAATCCCAGAACGAAATCGGTTTTGCACCATGATGTAGTCGATCTGGCTGTGATGTAGACCATTAGGTGCATGCCATGTTGATCATCTGGATGCTTTATGTGCTCCTAATGTGTTTGCAAGAACCAGATTGTTATAGCTGGCAAACTCCAAAAGTCTCAGTCTTCTTTCATTGGTTACTGCATTACAGAAAGGGCCACAATAATCTTGCCAATCTGCCTGTGTGTCAGTACCCACTTTAGCATTCCAATCTCCTTGTACAATCAGGATATCTTTCTTGTGTACCTTATCAATGATGTCTTGGAGCTGACTGTAAAAATCTTCAATTTGCTCATCGTCATAGTCTGTTATAGAGGCGTAGACTTGTACCACTGTGATATTAAATGGTACTGCCTTTAGACACATGGAAATAATCCTGCTGGACATTGGCAGCATCCTAATACTGAATTCTGGATATCTTTATGCACAAGAAATCCTACACTGTTGACATGTTTGTCCTCTCCACTGTAATAGTGTACATTGCTTTATTCTGTTAGTACCTCTCCAAAGTTCTTCCATCTGACCTCAGAGATTCCTAGGAGGTGCCAGGTGTATTGTTTCATTTCATCAGTTCAGGAGTTCTTTCAACCTCCCTATTTGTCTCAATGTCCTTACATTCCATGTGGATATGGTGATTTAATCTTGTCTTTGGTAGTAGCAGATTAATGTAGGATGGTTGGAGTTTGGGCACCAGAGTCAAAGGGGGTACTGATACAGCACAGGCAGTTCTTAAATCAGGATTTTGACTGATTGTTACCAGCTTCCTTGTTCTGGGTAGATTTCAATAGATGAGACGATCAAGATAAGAAGCAGGAAAAAGGTGAAGATCCATTTGGGGTGGGGGAATGAGGTGGCTGTAAGCAAATGTCTGCCTTGGGAACCCCAATATTTTGGTAGGTCTTACCCCCCATTGTCTATGATGTTTTACCTGATTTTTAGGCACTCCTTGCTGCTTTCATGTGACACGAGATTTTTCTCATAGCGAATTACATTGTGGTGGTGCGCCCAAGGAAAGCAGTCCAAGAAACCAGTGACTTTGAGGAAGGGGCAGGTTAGGCTGGAAGTAAAATTCTCAAGAACACCTACGTGAATTAGGACCCAGAGTCCCATTTTCAAAAGTGGCTTACGCACTTAGGAACCTGAGACTCCTAAGTCACTTTTGAAAATGGGACTTTGCATCCTAATTCACTTAGTTAGTTCTGAAAAGTTTACTCTTCATTTTATTTATTTATATTGTAAAGGCATATAGGGTCCCCAGTCAGGAACCAGGGTCTCATTGCGCTAGGTACAGACTTGCAGTACAAAGTCAATCTCTACCCCCAAATAGTTTATAATATTGGTTACTGCAAGACCCAATAGGAGAATGTAAACAGATGAGAGGGTGGGGAAAGTCATTAAAACAAGCAAGGCTTGGTGATACTTGGCCTCATTTGGGTAGTCTGTTAAGTGATATTACTAGCTGAATTGCTATACTTCTCCCATTCAGT
The DNA here is from genome assembly GCF_016161935.1 of Mauremys reevesii. Taxonomy (NCBI): domain Eukaryota; kingdom Metazoa; phylum Chordata; order Testudines; family Geoemydidae; genus Mauremys; species Mauremys reevesii. The sequence goes on from NC_052625.1 coordinate 90,415,067, forward strand.
GTTTTATTGCTTTCTATGTCTAAACTGCTGAGCGAATGGGAGAAGAAGAGACAAGGAAAGAAGAATGAAAGAAGGAATCTAACCCAAAGTATGTGTATCTGCATGTGCATGGGGAAGGTGATTTGCAGACTTCAGCAATTGGAATAACATGTTGCATTGTTTAAACTACCGAGCAGATTGTTTTATAGATGTACACATGCGCCATCTGCGATCCAACATATCACAGCAGTATCAAACTGCCATCAAGGCTGACTATGAGTTGTTTTCCTACAGACTGTACCCTTTCCCTTCTTGACCACGTTGCTACGTGGCAATATCTAGGCATAGCCTGAACCAGTATTGTTTGAGCTTAAATCAAACCACAGATCCCATAGTTAAATGTTCATACTTGTTCCTTGTACATTTGACAACAGCTTTTTCTGCACAGAGAAGTGATTCACTTAGACGTGGCATTCCTGAATTGTCATAGGGCATATGCTACACATGCTTGGACAATACATAACTGATCTTTTGTAGGCTGTGTGCACTGTCTTATATAAAGATTTTCATGCCTTTGGTCTAAGGTGCTTGGTGTAATGGATTAGTACACTTAGTGCTTTCAACTCTGGAAACTTACCTACCAAATCCTGCTAAGGCCACCAATGAAATACGAGTTTGGTGATCTCATGCTGGTCCTTAGTCCACATCACTGAATGATGACAGACCTTGACACATGTTCAATCTTTGCTAAAGAGAGGCTCAGAAATGTAATAGGTGGGATGCTGAACATCAGGGTCAATTGTGTGGGGAAACTCACAGCTTGTTTGCTGCAGTATGATAGGCTTTAGCATGTGCCCTTACTCTCTGAAAAGTATAATCCTTTCTGTGGATAAAAAATAACTTTGTGGCCGTAGAATTGAGGCATATCTAGGTTTCTGAAATATGGCAGCTAATAGGCTAGTGGTTGCAGAATTTTAGGCAGCTACTTCTAATCATTGCCACAGCCAGTGGAAGGTGGTAATATCAGAAAGTGTGTAGGCAAGTCTGACACACTGTTCCTGTTTTCTCTGTTCAGCTGTCGTGTGTGTGTGTGTGTATGTTTTCTGTTCATTCCCTTTTTGTCTCAGTCTGAGTTTTGTTCACAGAACAGTGCGGGGTATATGTGGACAAAACACAGCAGGCAGAGCTTGCTCTTCTTGCTCGGACCCCAGACTTTTCTGGGCTCACGATTTTCTTAGTCTTGACACAAAACTTGCCTTTACAAGCTCCAGATTTCCAGTGGCCCTGGGATTGTTTTGTGTGTTACATATTGTGTAAAGCGTGGTGTAATAGCTGGCATTGCAAAGCAGTTTAAAAAAAAAAGGTGTTAATTGCCAATCCAATTGTCACTATCAGTTTGTCAGTGTGATCACTGTGTGCTTGTTAGAGTAGAAGTTTTTGGCAGAATTCAGTGTAATGGGTATCTGAGGAAAACTAAAATCCCTTAAATGCTGCTAGAGAAACATTAAAGTATCTGGACACAGTGCTTGTGAATAGGGATTCTTCAGTGACTGTACTGACATCTCTGAAACTGAGTCATCCAATGACAACTTATTGTTGACAAAAAATGCTAGGTAATGGAATGAGTGGTTTGAGCAGTTTAGCCAGTATTAAGGTTGCCTGACATTGTGGTTGGGCTGTGACTGTGACAGTCTTTTGTTGAAAAACGTAAGTCTACTCAGTCTGAGTTCCCCTATATCAGTTGCTTCCTTCATGTGCTGAAAGGAATTCTAGAAGGCTTGTCTTGCTTTCCCTTCTGCATGTGTGACACATAATGCATGCAAGGGACAGTGGGTCGGTCTTTCTTTCATAACTGCTTATTCTTTAGCCCCTTTAAAAGTGATTTTGAACAATGTGCATTGCAATCATCCAGAGTTCTGCACATAGTATTCTGTGGGTTGTGAATGGAGGAGGAGCTAGAAAAGGTTGTGAGATAAGAAGGAGTGTTTTTATGCACTTTTTTAAAAAAAGAATGTCTATAATATCATGGTGGTTCTTGGTGGCCAGTGTTGCTAGCTCAAAATGGGTATGATAGCACAGAAGCTGCTAACGTGGCTAGCTTTCTTCCTACCCAAGGGCTTTCTGGAGGAAGCAGAGTACCAGAAAACCCTGTGATGCAGTTTAGAGTACTTAGAGAGGCCATATGTAGGGGCCTGTGTGTTGTGAGTTCAGATCCCCCACTTTTTAATTTTTGAATAAGGTTTATTATTAATATTTATTATTATTTATTATTAAGTAGCGAGAAGGAGGTTATGGGAGAAGGTGAGTTGTGAGCTAGACTAGGTCAGTCTGGGAGCCATGGTGGGGTTTTGAGGTGTTTCGTCTCCCTGATTTGAGCAGAAACCAAGAGTGGGGGCAGCTATTTAAGGAACTTGGGGTTCTCCCCCATGACTAAGAAAGAAAAGATGAGCAGACATTAGTTCAGGGGTGAGGATGCTAGCAGTTAGCATGGCAGGACCTTGATTTTAGTGCTGAGAACCAATATTATGAACTTACCATCATAATAGATCCATCCATTTAGTGGTCAGATATTTTCACAAAGCATGGAATTAAAAAAAAATTAATTCTTGATTAAAGTACTGTAAGCTTAGTACAGCTCAGTAACACTGACAGCTTAGTGAACTAGGAGAAAACCTGACAACTACTCAAATGCTTGCTGGGTCCAAAGGGTTTTAAAGCCAGTCAGAAAGATCTACTGAAATGTGTGTCTCTAAACATTATTGATAGTTCATGAAGCCAGAAGAAGAAATTTTTTCTCCTATCATGAAATCTATTTTGAACACATAATAATCCAAATCCATTATCTCTGGAGGAGGTATGTTGAGATGCCAATTTCCAGTGCACAAATTATTTGAATTGTTGAGTTACCTTCAAGCCAGTGATGTCCAGGAGTTCTGTTTGACTATCATATCAGTACCATATTTGAACAGGTGTTCCATATGTGGAACTGTTCTGCATGGTGAACAGTTTGGTGATTCTGGCCCCACCACTTGGACAGAGTCTTTTTATTTGTGAGAAATTTCCAAGTTATTTTATGGATAAAATCACAGAACCAACCCGAGCTTTTTTGCTTCTGTGGGATCAGAGCAATTATATAAGGGGGCAAATTCAGAATCCTCTACTTAAGATTTAGACTGTGTTGCTCTTGGAGTGTTGGGGTGTGTAGAGCGACTACCATTGTGTTCGATCCATGTCCTTCCTGGCTGGCTACAGCTATCAGGGAGACAATGAGGTCACTATTGGTTGAGATTTTCGATACCACCCTTTAACCAACTAAACTGTGTATGGCATCTGCCAGAGAAGACTTCAGCTATAACTGAAGCTATAACTGACCCCTATTCTCACTCTCCTTATTACTTTGCATCTTTTTCACACTGTTTTATGTATTTAATTTAGCACCAATTGGAATGTTTGTTTTTAATATCCTGATTATTTTTCTTTCTTCCCACTTTACAGGGGAAATGTTTTATTTATTTATGTATTTGTTTATTGGGCTTCTGAAAAAATAAAACACCCTCCCCAATACCTTCTCCATCCAGGATTTAGCAAAAATCCCTATTGTCTATTGTGTCTGTTCCCAAGTAAAATTTAAGCACCACATAACATTTTTCAATTAAGTGTGTTCTTTCCCTTAGCTTGCTGAACTGTTTTTAAAAGCTTTGTATTTTACATTGACTCAGTATGTTCACCTTATGTGTCAAGTACCTCTTCAACTCATTCTGCCATGAAACTCCTAGCTTAATGCTTCAACTTCTGTCTGGGCACACCAGAGCTCTGGCTCATTTATGCTTCTGATTGACAGCTTTCAGCTTTTATGTGTGTGTTTAATAATTTAATTAGAAGGGGTTGTGGAGGGAACAATTTGCATGTTGATTTTGAGAGTCCATTTGTATTCATTGACATGATTTTAAATGCCAGCTATATGGATTTTCAGTGCTGGTTCACTGTTATTGAAAACTGTTCGACTCCTGCCTCCAGATAGATTTATTTTATTTTAGAAAAAATAAAATATAAATAAATTTTCTTGAATGACCCCTTCTGGGGAAAGAATAATTTCATGGGAACTTAACATATAGCTTTGTGGCTGTAGTTCTTCTTACAATGTGCACCAGTATGTGTTTCATGACTGTTAAAATGGCTTTGCTTTTCAAGACAATAAAATAAATAATTCATGAAAAAGGGAGGAGGTGTTGCCTTATATATTAAAAATGTACACACTTGGACTGAGGTGGAGATGGACATAGGAGACGGAAGTGTTGAGAGTCTCTGGGTTAGGCTAAAAGGGGTAAAAAACAAGGGTGATGTCGTGCTAGGAGTCTACTACAGGCCACCTAACCAGGTGGAAGAGGTGGATGAGGCTTTTTTTAAACAACTAAAAGCCTTTTAAATCATCCAAAGCCCAAAATTTGGTGGTGATGGGGGACTTCAACTATCCAGATATATGTTGGGAAAATAACACAGCGGGGCACAGAACATCCAATACGTTCTTGGACTGCATTGCAGACAACTTTTTATTTCAGAAGGTTGAAAAAGCTACTAGGGGGAAGCTGTTCTAGACTTTATTTTAACAAATAGGGAGGAACTCGTTGAGAATTTGAAAGTAGAAGGCAGCTTGGGTGAAAGTGATCATGAAAACATAGAGTTCGCAATATAGGCAAACAACACAGGAATGCAGGGGCAAGATTAGAAAGGCAAAGGCACAAAATGAACTCAAACTAGCTACAGGAATAAAGGGAAACAAGAAGACTTTTTATCAATACGTTAGAAGCAAGAGGAAGACCAAGGAGAGGGTAGGCCCACTGCTCAGTGAGGAGGGAGAAACAGTAACAGGAAACTTGGAAATGGCAGAGATGCTTAATGACTTCTTTGTTTCGGTCTTCACCGAGAAGTCTGAAGGAATGCTTAACATAGTGAATGGTAATGGGAAGGGGGTAGGTTTAGAAGATAAAATAAAAAAGAACAAGTTAAAAATCACTTAGAAAAGTTAGATGCCTGCAAGTCACCAGGTCCTGATGAAATGCATCCTAGAATACTCAAGGAGTTAATAGAGGAGGTATCTGAGCCTCTAGCTATTATCTTTGGAAAATCATGGGAGACGGGAAAGATTCCAGAAGACTGGAAAAGGGCAAATATAGTGCCCATCTATAAAAAGGGAAATAAAAACAACCCAGGAAACTACAGACCAGTTAGTTTAACTTCTGTGCCAGGAAAGATAATGGAGCAAGTAATTAAGGAAATCATCTGCAAACACTTGGAACGTGGTAAGGTGATAAGGAATAGCCTGCATGGATTTGTAAAGAACAAATCATGTCAAACCAATCTGATAGCTTTCTTTGATAGGATAACGAGTCTTGTGGAGAAGGGAGAAGCGGTAGATGTGGTATACCTAGACTTTAGTAAGGCATTTGATACGGTCTCGCATGTTATTCTTATCAATAAACTAGGCAAATACAATTAGATGGGGCTACTATAAGGTGGGTGCATAACTGGCTGGATAACTGTACTCAGAGAGTAGTTATTAATGGTTCCCAATCCTGCTGGAAAGGTATAACAAGTGGGGTTCCGCAGGGGTCTATTTTGGGACCGGCTCTGTTCAATATCTTCATCAACGACTTAGATATTGGTATAGAAAATATGCTTATTAAGTTGGCAGATGATACCAAACTGGGAGGGATTGCAACTGCTTTGGAGGATAGGGTCATAATTCAAAATGATCTGGACAAATTGGAGAAATGGTCTGAGGTAAACAGGATGAAGTTTAACAAAGACAAATGCAAAGTGCTCCACTTAGGAAGGAACAATCAGTTTCACACATACAGAATGGGAAGAGACTGTCTAGGAAGGAATACGGCAGAAAGGGATCTAGGGGTTATAGTGGACCACAAGCTAAATATGAGTCAACAGTGTGATGCTGTTGCAAAAAAGCAAACATGATTCTGGGATGCATTAACAGGTGTGTTGTGAGCAAGATACGAGAAGTCATTCTTCCGCTCTACTCTGCGCTGGTTAGACCTCAACCGGAGTATTGTGTCCAGTTCCAGGCACCGCATTTCAAGAAAGACGTGGAGAAATTGGAGAGGGTCCAGAGAAGATCAACTAACTTGTAGTTAGTTTGCCACTGGTCATCATAGTGTGCGTAAGAATCTACACTTCTTTAAAGTCTTTTTTTACTCCTCTCCTTTTCCCCCCTAAGTTTAACTTTCTATTTTTCTCAGCAGTCTTGTCCTTTGTATCCTCTTTGCCACTGCCTTTTATTTTAATAGAGAATTTTTACATGCTGGTAGCAACTTTTACCTTGGATCTCAAAATACTTTACAAACCTTAGTTACATGAAGTAGATAAGTATTGTACATATGGAGAAGCTGAAACAAGGTTTGGTGGTAATGGCTAGCCCCAAGTCATTCTTTCAGTCAGTGGCAGAGCCACAAATAGAATTTAGCAGCTGTAACTCTGTTCCCTTTCTAACGGTTAGGAATACCTTCCTCTTAGATCGTAATCTCCCATCTTTTCCATCTGCCTTTTATATTGTCTCTCTTTTTTGGGCTTTATCTCCTTTTTATTTACTGCCTTTTCAGACCTAGTTTATTTCTCTGCTTGTTTTTACTCTTTTTTTGCCTAGTATTGTATGAATGATTTGAGCCAGGAGAGGGTACAGTGCTTTGAATCTAGAATTGAATCCCAACCGTTTATTTTATTTACAGCCTTTAACTCTATTTGCCCTGAGTGCATGAGAATTAATTCTGCATGAATCTTCCTCATAGCTTGCAGTCTTGATGGTGGCAAAAAAGTGATCCTGGGTCTAAATTTGACCAACTATGGAACTACTGTTGACAAAAATTTGCTCATATTTCAGTTGTGAAATTCCAATAAATGTTTTACTTTTTTCTCTTTTATCTTCAAATATCTTCAAAGTGTTCCCACTGTGACTTTTGCCCACTTTTTGATGCTTATAAGAGTACTTACCTTTTTTTTTTTTTGGCCATCATTTGAATGTCACTGCAGAACTCGAGTGCTCATTTGAAACATGTACATAGTAACATAATTAGGATTGCCAGATGTCCTATCTGAACAGATAGGGTTCTGTTCCCCGCTCTCCCTCCCTAAGTCCTTATAAGAATCTGGAATACCCTGAGAAACATAGATGCTACTGCCCGGTGCTAGCTAATTATTTTTGAAAGTTGGCCTTCTTACTCCTATGGCCTTTTACATTAGAAATGCACCAGAAGGAGACTGTTTGTTTGGATTTAGGCATTGGTATTGAATCCCAAAAAGGTGAAAAGCTTTGCATTCCAACAGTGTGGAAGTATGGGTGATGGAATGAAAGCAAGAAACAGAAAATGTATGCTGAATATGAGGAATAACTTCCAGACAGATCTGTTTGAGAGTGGAATAGTCTTTTCTGGTGGCAACTGTCACTTGAGACACTAACAAAGATCAGACAAAGCCCAAGGAAATAAGATGTGGGGAGCAATCTTGCATTGGTTGTGGTCTAGACAACTATAAATGACCTAATAGGTCTGTTCTAGTCTTAATTTGTTTAATTAATTTCTGTATAGCGCTTGGTAAATCTGTCCTGTTGTTCTGTTTTCAAAGTATTAAGAATAATTTCTGTGAGTTCTTGGTCATAGGTTTGAACGTAGCCAATGTCAATAGTGACTGAGAGTTATTGCCAAGTGATTGCTGGTTAGAATTAACTGGGGTTCTGAGTCTTGTTCTTCGTGGACAGATGCCCAACTTTAAATAAACAGATAGCCCCTTTGGCACCTTTGTTGGCAATCTTAGCAGACAGTTGAATGTCTGAATGGATTTGAAGATAGAGCTATTTTCTTACCCAGAGGGTGGTCTCTCTGTATCATAGATCTCTGGATGGCAGCTTGCTCATTTCCCATGTAATAACTGTTCTGTAGGCAGAAGACTTCAGTTTTCCTTGACTGTGGTGAATGTATCTAGAAAGCAGCAGCCATTAGGGCCATTCACATGTTCCCTCCTTGCACCAAAAATTTGAGCAGACGGAAGTGTTACAAACACCCTGTCAGCTGAACATTAGAGCCTAGTTTTTTGTTTTTTTTACCCTTGCATCCTCAGTTGGTTTCTTGCCAGATTGTTGTAAGCAAGTTTTTTTTTTTAATTGCTGTTTTACTGTTTTTAGTTTAGGTTAGTGTTAGCATCAGTCTCCTCATTGTTGCTCTTTTCATAAATTGGTTGCAGGTCTACTTTAGTGTGGAAACTGAATCACAGTTTTGGTTCCATTCTGTGACAGAACATAATCCCAGTAAGGAATTAGGATTTAAGTGATTTGCTTTTTGCCATGTCAAGATGTCAGTTACTGACCAACTTTCAATGCCTGGATGAAGGTCATTTTCAGGGCAGTGCTCTAGGGATACCAGGAAAGTTGTATATTTGTATACAGACATTCCATGCATAGAGATACAGGGACAAAAGATAGATTCCTGTTTCAGGGAAAGATGTTACGGCTAACCTTGGAGAACCTGGCCACAGGGACATGAGGATGTCTTCAGTGTCAAGTGATACTATGAGAATTGGCTTAGAGAACTCTTCAGGTTTTAACAGATTTAAGGTTAATTATGAGTTTGAGCCCAGCATCAATCTCAGGAATATAATAGAATATCAGTGGATTGTCTAGTCTGTCTGTTTTTAAAATGAGATTAAAAGACAGAGCCTGCGTTGAATTTTATGTTGGTAAATGGTAAGGGATACTGCACTGAAGAATTAATTCCCTTATTTTTTATCCGTTAATTTATTTTTGCAGTTTGCAAATCAGTGTGTTGCAAATTTCACACTGCATGCAAATAATCTTCCACTAGGCTTCAAGGCACTCTTGTGTCTCAGCACATGAGGTGAGGCAGGCTACGCTTATTCTACCTCAACCAACTTGGAAAATGAAACACCAGTTTTGGATAGGAAAGTTTTTTGTGTGACCAGATGAGGTTAAAAGCATGTATTGTTTCAAACTCCCCATACTTTTTCTCTCCCACATCCTTTGTTTTGGTTGTTGGAATTCTTTATTTAAAAAAAAACCAAACATAATTAAAGCCTTTCCTGTGATGTGTGAAGGATGTCATCATCTGTGGCATTTCCTTTCCTGGCCAAAGTGCTGGAATAGTGCTAATAAAGTGTTCGGTGTTTTGTTTTGGTTTGGTTTTTTTCAAAGAGAGAAAAGTCTGAAAGGACTGGGGGGGGGGGGAGAAGTGAGAGCAGAAGAGCAAGCTATATGTGCATGTGAGAGAGAAAACAGCATCCAGTTGAAGAAATTGGTGCCCCATTCGGCAATTCTTGCACTTCCTCTAAAATATGTAAGGCTGGCAGTGTGTGGAAAGAAAACACGAGTCAGGCAGGTCTGGTATACTACATAATTAAATGTATTGTACAAAGGGTGAGTTTCCTATTACAGCCCCTAGCGTACTGGGTTCACAATTTGTTACATCCGTTTTGATGGCAAACACTTGTAGTGGTCAGTGTGGAAGGTGGAAGCAGTGTGAAAGATGATCTGTATCCTGCTGATGGATTTGGCTGAACATTTTTTTTTTAAACTGTCCCTTACTGTTAATTATTACTGAAACAATAATGCTTTAACTAAACGTAAGTAACTCAGATTAATCAGCTGTTTTGCAGGCAGACATTTCCTGAGTTCCCTGGGGTTTCCAACAGCAAATTGTAGTAATGATGCTGATTTGCACAGTGCTATTGTTTCAGCTGTAAATACCTGAATTGATTACCCAGGAGCCTTGGTCTCAATGTAGCGTTGTTTTGCTTTGTTCTTTATTATGTTAGGTATCCTGCACAGCAGGGGGGCTGGAACCACGACAGAGTCACCTTGGGACTTCAAGTATGGTAATCTAAATGGATTCTTTGTTGCTGTAAATTACAAACAGCACAACAACAGCAGCCTGCGCCCACATTTATAAATATGTATGGTTTCTCTGCCGATGAAATTATGGTGTGGGATAGAGCAAAGTGAATTAGCACTTGTCAAGCAAATTTGATAGGTCATTTTGTACCTTAATTTTATTCTTTTTATTTTGTACTGTGACACAGTAACAAAATTAACAGTTCTGTTCTCCTTACTACAAAGGCCATTGACAGTGATGAATCTCATAGTAGAATTCAGTATTGGTTAATGAAAGATACTGCCAAATAGGCCAGCCCAGTAGTTCATCTGGTGACATAAATAGAGAGCGCCCACATGTGCTATCATGTGTTTGTGTTCTGCTAAAGTGTACGGACTCTCTGGCTTATAAATATTTGAAACACAGCATTATATTTGGGTAACAGAAGTTGTCTCATTCCTCCCAGTTCTTGAGATGCGATTATGTTTTTCTGGTTTTGATGTGGCCTGTCCTACAGACATACCACAGGGATCAGTCCTTGTGCACTTGTAGTCACATTCATAGCAGTATCACAAAAGATTTCCCTTTAAAAATAAACAAAAATACTTTCATTCCTAGATTGAGAATTTCTGGATCAGCCATGTTTCAAAGTGAATAAAATATCTCAAGAAACCATTTGGTGCCTTTCCTTTCCTGCCATTTCCAGTTCTGCTTCTTTTTTTATCATCACTCTCCATACAGGACTGGTTCATAGTGGGTAGCATCTTTTCATCATGAAATGATCTTCATTGAGATAACTGATCTACTAGAATGATAATAAGTAATTATATTTTCCCATCCCCCTATCTTAGCAAAGATCTGAAGGAAGACATCTTAAATTGTATAAACATTAATGTGAAGGTCTGAGATGGATAATTTTTGACAGGGAGAGCAGTCACCCCCTAACATCCCCTATCTCAGCAAATGGAGATCAGTGGATAAAGTGGTGCTGTCTAAATCCGAAAGATCCTCATTGGCAGCCGGTGTTGCAAGAGAGAGGCAATATGGAGAATTCAGGAGAATCGGGGTGAGGTGGAGGTGGTTTCCTTTTGGTCTGTAGGTCCGTGAAGGGAAACACGCTGTATCTAAAACTATCTCCTTTGGGATCTGACTGAAGGAAAATGCTGACTTCTATGCAACTTACATTGAGCTAAGCCGAGGGAAACCAATTCTGTCTGGGCCTTAAAGGCTCAAAGTAGAGCTGGGTGAATTTTTTCGTCTGGATAGTTTATTTATAGTCCTTCTCAAGTCCTGGACCGTATGTGTGTTCCACATATGGATATGATTGTTCACCAGGTTCCGGAGACCAGAACATTTTGCTAATAGTGTCCGTTGGTCCACACCTGCATCCTGGAGATCCTTGTGGTCCACACCAAGGATGTAAAGGGAAATGCAGACTGACCGCCTCTCCAGTTCCTTCTTACTATGCATAGTCTGAGTTGGAATCCTCTGTGTCCGGAGCGATTTTCACATACAACCTCCTGCTTCGTAAATATAATTATATGTAGTTCTTAGTGTTTTTAGTAGTCTTTAGAGTTAATATAGATTGGTTTTTCTCTGCCTCAGGAACCCTTTCCATTTTTCCCCCATTGGGAGAAAGACTATGCCCAGAGTCCTGGGGATTAAGAATTGTGTCTCCTGCCCTTGCTCCTTCTCAGTTAGTGACAACCATGAGTAGAATGGGGAGCTCATACGTCAGTGTTTTGTGCTCCAACGGTAGCAAAAATACATAGTTTTCCCAAAAGTGGTATTGACCTTTTTAATCAATGCAGGGTTAAAAAATATCCTGGATGGAACTGGTTGTGCAGCAGCCATCTCTTGTGGTTTCAGCTGGAGAGTGAGATATAGGATAGACTTTAGTATTTGGTATCTGCCTATTGGTTGCATCTCAGATGGGAACATGTTGGTCCAAATTCATGCCTGTTGTAACTCCATGGAGCTCAGTGGAATTACAGCAGGGATGAATTTGATCCATGAAGTCTATATGAACCTTAAGGCAGATTTCTGATGCAAAAGGAAAGAGCAGCTGTACCTTTCTGAAGGTGATTGGCATTGATATTAGAAAAGGATTTTTTAAAAATGTATCATTTAAAGCAATAGTTGTATATGAGATGATCAGTTGGGGAGAAAATCTGACTTTTTAAAAAGAATTGTTTCCTTTTAGTGCAAGAGCTATATGATATATCATCCTGAAATAGATGTAGAGGAGTTCTCCTCCCTAACAGGAAAGAAAACAATATTCTGAAAAGAAATCTCATGTGACTGCAGTGCATGCTCTGATTCATCAGTTAATGTGCCAGGTTAGGCTTGGCTGCCTACCCCATTATCATGGTTGCTCCCATCTCTGCTCCTTCAGTGTGGCTGGGTTTTCTAGTAGCCCGCAGCTGAGGAGTTGTACTCAGCAGCACAAAGACAGGAGAGTTCTCTTACATAGTAATGTTTTTAACTAATTACTGTCTGAAAATATTCGTCGTTTTACCAATCAGGATTACAGCTGGACTGGTAATATTCCAATAACCATGTGCATGAGATTGAGACAAATCTAGGAAATGTAATAAGTTAACAGATGGCAAGTGAAACAATTGGCTTCTTAAGCTTAATGAACTCAAAAACTCATTTGCTTAAGAAGTGTGAGAGATTTTTTCGTTGAAACACCTTGTAGCGCAACAATGTTGTATGTCAGTAGGAACTGGGGAGGTGATTGTGCATCTGAAGCATCAGGCTGGTGGAGGCTGAGTATGCTACAGAAGTTGTGAATGATATTCGGCCAAGGTAGAATCGCAGCTACACTTGGCATATGGCATCCCCTACAGGTACAAGCTAATCATAGCATGGCAGCCTCCCAAACTGAGAAGCCATTGTATCTGCATTTATGAAATGGTGACTTTTTGCTACTATTCGAGGGTTGTATGGCATGATTGTTTTTATTTAGTTAGCCAAAAGGATCATTTTTATACTGTTTTTCAGTTTTGTGCCTTTTTAGCATTGCCATTTCTATATCTAATATTTTGTATGTGGGAGAAACATCTAGAGAAAGAGAAGCCCCTCGTACCACATAAAAACCTTTACAATCACGAATGCCACAGTCAGTGAGAGTTAAGATGTCTGCATTTGCCTGTCTTTGCAGGTGGGGGAAATCTGCTGTGATACCAGATGCCTGGCTAAAATAAGAGGTACAGACAGACGTTATTAGAACAGCAACAGTGTTTTACTAACGTTCAGCCAGAAAAATAGAATAGTTTTACCTGTGGAAACTTGGGTGTGTTCTGCATGTTTACACTGCAGATTTTCAGGCTTAATAATGTCTTTATTGTCTGTACTGTGAAGTTGAAGCGTTCATGATTTTGTCTAAGACCAAATGCATGAACTGACCATGAGAACATACACGTTGTTGTCTGATTCTTGACTTCTGTTGTGAGAGATTCTATATGCGCTCTCTCCTAAAATCAAGGTTATATTTAAAAGATACTAGTTGTACTTCACTAGAACCTCCTGGTTGTATTTTGCTGAAGTTCACTTGAAGTAACTTCGGTAATGAGAGAATTGTGTCATGAAGTTCCATCACAAAATGGGGAAAAATACTGATAATTTTAATCCTTAAAAAAAAAGGTGCTGTGAATATATAAGATGAAAATTGTATGAATTATGTATTGGATTCATTTTGTTCTCTGATTAATTAACTAAAGAAAACAAAATTAGTTGTTGACTTGTTAGTGGTTATTTGTTCTTTCTGTAGTGAAAACTAAAATGAACATACGCCTAATGGACCTCTGAACCTTGTTTTCTACAGTCCTGATATACAATTAGAATAACTTTGAATTTGTACTTGGTATCCTTGGCTAGGTACAGTGGCATAAGATAGACTTGTACTTTCACTGGAGTCCCTATGGGCTCATTCCTGCAAACGCTTATGGACATGAGTAACTTTACTCAGCTGAATAGTCACAAGGGCTGCAGTAAAATTATTCAGGTAAATAAAGTTACTCATATGCATGTTTGTCAGTTCGGGCCCTGTGTTGGTAAAATCCCTGACAGTTATAGAGAAATCTCTCTCTGATTCCCCGTTTCATTAAAAAACAAACAAACAAACAAAAAACCAACCACATATTTTGGATAATGCTTTGATGTGTTCTGACACGTAAAACCTTCAAAATTCAGTTGTTTTATATGCAAATCTAATTTAAATACTTTGCCATAGTTCAACTCTCAACTCTATTAATTAACTGGTAAATAACATATTCTTATTCCTGTAATAAACATAGGATTACTCCTTCTCCCTGTATTTTTACCTGTAACTGATTTACCATGGACAATCAGCCCAGTAAAACTGCTGAATAAAAACTACATCCTTTGGTTAGAGAAAATAAATAAATAAATAAAATCCAGGGCTAACTTTTATTCTAAATAAGTACTGTAGGAGTTTTATGTTCCCTCACCTGTAGATTTCTTTGAGATGTTTGAATTAACCAGAATATTAGAGCATTGTGTTTCTTACTGTCAATCTGTGTCATTTGTCTTTTTTCAACAGAAAGGTGAAAAGACCATAAAAAGATATGACAGATATGGTACATGATCCAAGGTTGCAGCAGTTGAGAGTAGATGAGATGGCCATAGAACGCTGAAAGATTAAAAGAGGGTGAAAGGCTAAGACAGACCAGCTAGCTCAGTAACATATTACTGTTCAGTGTACGTTGCTACTAAATTGAAAAACAGGTTCAGGCTGCAAGTTTCCAGGATGCTGCAGACTGGAATACGTACCAAATAGAGTGACTTCAGCCTTCGTAGAGAGTGAGCGGACATGAACTGTTGAATGTTTTTGGCACTGTTAGCAGCTGTTTATTGGCTTTCTGGGCCATAGGTTGAGGACAGTGATCAAGTACAAAAATCCAGAGCAAATAAGTGGATGAGACCAAATAAACTTGGGAAAAACAATAAACTACTATTAATTGCAAAGTAGGGATGATTTTTCTTTTTTTCCTCCTTGTGAGTGTTACTCTTATTCACCCATATAAAATTAACCTCTGGGTGTTTTGTAGTTAGAGGGGGTGGTCCAGAGATTTGAGTACTAGTCTGGAACTTTTCATTTCTGGTTTCAGTTCCCTGTACTACCACAGGTTTCCTGTGTAACCTTGGAGAGATCACCTAGTCTTTGTGTACCTCAGTTCCCCATCTGTATAGTGAGGATAATAACATTTCCCTACCTCACATAATTGTTGTGAGGATAAATGAATTGACGATTGTGAGGCTCTCAGATATTGTGAAAATGGGAACCATATAAGCACCCTAGATAATGTCCAGTTTCTTTGTCCAGAGTCGCAGATTTCCATTCCTTGGCACTAGTGCTAGTGCCTGCCTGGAACAGCTGCTTCCTGTCATCACTCTTTGGGAAACTCATCTTTATTTCGCATGGTGTTCTGCAAAAACTCAGGCCAGCCCTGCATCTTACGTTATTTACGAACAAGGCCAGAAAGGTCTTATTTATTTATGTTTATCACCATCATTGCCACTTGCAGTGGGACTGTGGATGTTTGTAGAGGAGATGGAGAAAAAGCTGGACATGAAACATGAGCAGATGTCTGTTTTACCAAACAAACAGAGGAGAACATTCTGTATCAACTTTATCCTCTAAATACTGTAGTTTGGATATTTTCAGGCTGAACACTGCTTTGCAGAAAAACAGATGCCCTTACTAATTTGAATTAGACTAATGTAAAAACTAAGCAGGTTTAGGTTTAGTTAGCAGTATTCTAGTACTTGAGTTGTGATCACCGGTGAATAGCTAGTTATGTAGACTTGTAGCTTCCAGGGCTTTGGATATCTAATTTCAGGGCTGTAGAAATGTCAGCGCTATCATCAACTCACTTGTAGAAAACAAAATAAATAAGATCTAGACTTTGTTCTTTGCAATAGTATCTTTGTAAGTTTGTTAGTCTTTAAGGTGCCACAAGTTCTCCTGTTCTTTCTGTGGATACAGACTAACACGGCCACTACTCTGAAATTTGTAAATACTGATTGCTAGGGTTAAAAATTACTATTTCCTGCCCCCTAAAGCTCACGGTTTCTTCCTTCAGCCATCCAGGGCAGACCTTTGAACTCCCATGAAATGCTGTGCCAATCCTCTGTTGTTTTTTTGAGAACCCCTGATTAATTCGTATGTGTGGCGAAAGTGTCACCAATGAGATTATTATGGGGGAAGTGTCACCAGTGGGATTATTGCTACTAGTACCAGGGCTACTGTAAATTTTCCTTCCAGCTGACAGGCTGCAGTTGAGTCTGACTCCCTTTCTGCATCAGTACTGTGGAAAATAGTATGGTCTAGTGCAGGGGTGGGCAAACTTTTTGGCCTGAGGGCCACATCTGGGTGGGGAAATTGCATGCAGGGCCATGAATGTAGGGCTGGGACAGAGGGTTGGGGTGTGGGAGGGAGGGAGTGTGGGGTGTGCGAGGGGGTACAGTGTGCAGGAAGGTACTCAGGGCAAGGGGTTGGGGGGCAGGAGGGGGTGCAGAGTGCAGGAGGGGGCTCAGGGCAGGGGGTTGGGGTGCAGGAGGAGTGTGGGGTGCAGCAGGGGGGTTCAGGGCAGAGGGTTGGGGTGCAGGAGGGGGTGCAGAGTGTGGGAGGGGGCTCAGGGCAGGGGGAGTGCGGAGTGCAGCAGGGGCTCAGGGCATGCGGTTGGGGTGCAGGAGGGGTGCAGCAGAGGGCTCAGGGCAGGGGGTTAGGGTGCAGGGTGCAGGCGGGGTTTGGGATGCGGGCTCTGGCCCGGCGCCGCTTACCTTGAGTGGCTCTGGGGTGGCAGCACTGGAGTGCAGGCTGCCTACCTGCACTGGCCCTGCGCCACTCCCAGAAGCAGCCAGCACCACTTCCCTGTGGCCCTTGGGGGAGGGGTGGCAGAGGGCTCCGCGTGCTGCCCTCGCCTGTGAGTACCTCCCACAAAGCTCCCATTGGCTGCGGTTCCCCATTCCCGGCCAATGGGAGCTTCAGAGGAGGTACCCGCAGGTGAGGACAGTGTGCAGCGCCCTCGGCCCCTCCTCCCCCAGGGGCCACAGGGATGTAGTGCTGGCCACTTCCAGCAGCAGTGCGGGGCCAGGGCAGGCCAGATCCATAGTTTGCCCACCCCTGGTCTAGTGGGACTAAGAGTAAGGAACTCCTGTGTTCCAATCTGGGCTCTTATGATGAGTCACTCTGGTCTTGATCTAATCCTTTAGGATAAAATTTTCAAAAATAAGCAATGATGGGTAGTACCTCAGTTTTTGGGTATTCATCTTGAGACATCTTGACCTATTTTTCAGATTTTAAGCCATGTGTTTTAGCACAATGAGCACTGCAATTGGAAAGAGAGGAAACATAGTCTGGTAGTTAGGATCCTACCTTAGCAGTTGGGAGATCTGGGTTCAAGCCTCTGCTCTGCTATATGCTTCCTGTACAACCTTAGGCAAGTCATTTAGCCGCTTTGTTCCTTGGTTTCCTGTGTATAAAATGGGGATAATAGCACTGCTCTACTTCACAGGTATGTGAAGCTAAACATATTAAAGATTACACTGGTCTACAATTTTTGAGAAGTTGTCTGCTTCAGAGATAAAATGTGCTATTTATTATGTATTTTGATGTGCTGAATTCAAATATGACAATTAAAACAACTGATTGGCTACTGTTTCTAAGATATTTAAGTTTTTACATTTTATGTCTATGTATATTGTGTAGATAGTAGAGTTTTAATCATAAACTCTATGGTCTTTTCATGTGTTTATGGTTGCTTTACATGATGATATTTCACCAGTCCTGTTTATGTAACACTTTAAAAATCAGCAAAAGGGTTATATAAATAAAATTTATTATGAAACAAAAGGCAAGAAACTATTATGTACATAGTTTAGTCCTATTCAGTATCTACTCGGCGCTTCTTGGCTTGTCTCTTGTATTCATTAAATGGAGCATCTCTTGTCACTGTCCAGCAGTAGTCTGCAAGCATTGATGGGCTCCATTTGCCCTGATAGCATTTCTCCATTGTTGCAATGTCCTGGTGAAATTGCTCGCTGTGCTCGTCGCTCACTGCTCCGCAGTTCGGTGGAAAAAAATCTAGATGAGAGTGCAAAAAATGTATCTTTAGTGACATGTTGCAACCAAGGCTTTTGTATGCCTTGAGGAGGTTTTCCACCAACAACCTGTAGTTGTCTGCCTTGTTGTTTCCGAGAATTTATTGCCACTAACTGGAAGGATTTCCATGCCGTCTTTTCCTTGCCACGCAGTGCATGGTCAAATGCATCATCTTGAAGAAGTTCACGAATCTGAGGACCAACAAAGACACCTTCCTTTATCTTAGCTTCACTTAACCTTGGAAATTTTCCACGGAGGTACTTGAAAGCTGCTTGTGTTTTGTCAATGGCCTTGACAAAGTTCTTCATCAGACCCAGCTTGATGTGTAAGGGTGGTAACAAAATCTTCCTTGATTCAACAAGTGGTGGATGCTGAACACTTTTCCGCCCAGGCTCCAATGACCGTCGGAGTGGCCAACCTTTCTTTATGTAGTGGGAATCTCTTGCACGACTATCCCATTCGCAGAGAAAACAGCAGTACTTTGTGTATCCAGTCTGCAGACCAAGCAAGAGAGCAACAACCTTCAAATTGCCACAAAGCTGCCACTGATGTTGGTCATAGTTTATGCACCTCAAAAGTTGTTTCATGTTGTCATAGGTTTCCTTCAAATGGACTGCATGACCAACTGGAATTGATGGCAAAACATTGCCATTATGCAGTAAAACAGCTTTAAGACTCGTCTTCGATGAATCAATGAACAGTCTCCACTCATCTGGATCGTGAACGATGTTGAGGGCTGCCATCACACCATCGATGTTGTTGCAGGCTACAAGATCACCTTCCATGAAGAAGAATGGGACAAGATCCTTTTGACGGTCACGGAACATGGAAACCCTAACATCACCTGCCAGGAGATTCCACTGCTGTAGTCTGGAGCCCAACAGCGCTGCCTTACTCTTGGGTAGTTCCAAATCCCTGACAAGGTCATTCAGTTCACCTTGTGTTATGAGGTGTGGTTCGGAGGAGGAGGATGGGAGAAAATGTGGGTCCTGTGACATTGATGGTTCAGGACCAGAAGTTTCATCCTCTTCCTCTTCCTTGTCTGACTCAAGTGAGAATGATTCTGGTGCATCAGGAACCGGCAGTCCTTCTCTGTGGGGTACTGGGCGTATAGCTGATGGAATGTTTGGATAATGCACAGTCCACTTTTTCTTCTTTGACACACCTTTCCCAACTGGAGGCACCATGCAGAAGTAACAATTGCTGGTATGATCTGTTGGCTCTCTCCAAATCATTGGCACTGCAAAAGGCATAGATTTCCTTTTCCTGTTCAACCACTGGCGAAGATTTGTTGCATAAGTGTTGCAGCATATGTGTGGGGCCCACCTCTTGTCCTGATCTCCAATTTTGCAGCCAAAATAAAGGTGATAGGCTTTCTTAACCATAGTGGTTATACTGCGCTTTTGTGATGCAAAAGTCACTTCACCACAAACATAGCAGAAGTTATCTGCACTGTTCACACAAGTACGAGGCATCTCTGCTCACTTTGGCTAAACAGAAATGTGTCCCTTTGCAAAATCAAACACTGACAAATAAGAGATCACGACACTGTATGATTTCTAGAGCTGATATAGGGCAATTTGTTCAGCAGAGTGATGTAAGCTTCATTATGATTGCATCATCCATGACTTCTAGGAATAACATGATGCAATTCATATCATGTATGACGCAATACCAGCTTCAGAATGCATCATTCATTGTTTTGCCTAAAAAGCAAGTACTTTACAAACCCAGTCATAGATTTATTCATAGATCCAGTCAAAGATGTATTTTAGTCATTTCTGGTTTAAATTGAGATCCCTTCCCTTTATAACTCACTTATCCTCCGCTATTCCCAAGTCAAGGGTCGTATATACCGACCCAATAGCATATCTTGAAAACTAGAGCCAATCAACAATTTTAAGCATCATTTTCATTCTCAGTGACCCAGAATTAGTAAAGTTAGACTACATTTATTTCAGAAGCATTTTGGCTGTAGAGCAGTGTTATGATGCGCTCAGATACCTCAGTAATGGGAGTATAGCAATAACTAAGATAGATAAATATGTTTGTTTTATGTTGTGTTACTTCCAGAAATGACACATCAGTGGACAGAAGTATAGATATATTTAAAAAGTTGACTATCAACAGGAAATCCTGCTTTTATGACCTCCATTCACAAAAAAGTGAAACATTTTCCATCTTTTCCCCACATCTGGCGAAACCAAAGGATAGATTTCATAAACAGAATTTTCTGGTTTTGCCCAGGTTTGCCGGTGTAACTGGCAAAATTTCACTGACTCAAATTGGCTAATATTTTACTCATAAAAATGTCAGTTTTTGTCTGAGTACTCTTCAAGAGAAAATTGGTAGATATGTACAGGAAGTAAAAGGGATGTGGTTTTGGTGGACAGATAACATTGGATAATCTCACGTTCTTTACTATCATCATATTTATAGCCAGACATCTCTGACTAAAATTTATTTAAAAACATTCCTAAAAACCTCTTCTGCTAGACATTGTGACTTCAACTGCAAATTGGTGCCAGATTCTTCTCATGATTTGCACAAGTTTTGTTAGTCTCCTTGGGAATTGCCATCTTTATATATATTCTGATTTGTTAGGTTTTGAAGCCTGATTCCCAAAGAGGACCTTCTCTGGAATCTATATTTTGTGTGTTCCAGCAAAACATCTGTTCAGTTTCTCGCAGGCAGAGATGTGTGACTAGCAGACTGAATTTAATTATTTACACCTTTTATCAAGCAAAGCTCCACTAGAAGTTCTTTCCCCCTCCACCCCTCACAAGTTTTCCCTCCAAGAAAGATTTCAATAAATTGTTCTAAATAAGAAGGTTGATAGAGAAAGTAGGGAAGTATTGATAGATAGTAACGTTCTCCTCACATTCTCTTACATACCTAACACCCCCTTTCCTGGCAATTCTCTTTCTAAATACACACAATCTATAGCATGTTTAAGTGTACAAACAAATTATCTTTTAATCTCTTAGTTGAAAAGTGCCATGAACTGCATTCTGCCTAGAAGATGATACTTTGTACACTAGAAGAAATAACAGGCAACATCTTGAATGGAAAAAGGGTCATCGCTGCATTATTGTACAGTAAGAGCCCAAACTGCTGCAGTATTTCTGCGGTAGGATGTAGTGCTTTGGATCATTGCTGAAGTGTGTTTTAATTTAGTTTTTTAATAATGGCAGCAACAATGAACACTACAGAAGCAAAATTATTTTACTGTTTGCTGTGCTGAAGTCAGATTGCTTATTAATGCAATTTTTTATCATAATAGCTTTTGGAAATCCACTTCTGTGGCACCTATGTGAGAAAACAGCAAACTGACTCCAGGAAGCTAGTGAAGGCACAAAATCCAAGAAGACAAAATATTTAAAAAATAAGAATAATAAATAGTAGGCTATCACCTATAAAAATGAGAACTGAAGGTGTGAGCTATTCCATCTTTTAACAATGTATTTAACCAGCATGCGCATTATTCTCTTCATGTTCAGCTGCAAACCCCTTAAAATTGCAGAAGTACTCCCATTGACTTCAGTTGAACTACTTGTATGAGTAAGTGGCTTGCATTCTAGTCCTAAGCTAGAAAACTAAGGACTGTATTTCAATTACAGTTTCATTTCTCTACGAGTTGTTAGGGGCCTACCAGTATCTAAGCAGTGGAAACTTGAACTCATATCCTGACTTAGCCTCCTCCTAGTCCCATGTGGACATTTATGTACAATTTGGCACAACTAACACTCTGTTCTTAAGGATCTAGTACTAGAACGAGGGTTATGATGTTAAAGAGGTGCATTAGTAGTGGAGGATGAGGCTAAGATGCAATAAAGGGAAAAGCTGGCTGAGATTTTTTGGGCATTTCCTTTTCCAGAACTCTTTAGTGTCTACTTCAATCACTGTGGGAAGAGCTTTTCTGGCATCTTAATGTCTGATCTTGTCCCTGCCACTTCTAAGATTTTCCTTATGCCTCTTTTTCAGATTCTGTGCACTGAATGATGGGAGATAGGTGGGAGTAAAGAGCAGCTGGCAATGCATCCTGGTCCCATTGCTCCAAGCTCTTATATCACAAATAAACTGCCTTTCAATAAAAAAGTGACTTTTATATTATTCTTTTGAGCAGCTAAAGCTGCTCCTAGTAGTCCCTCAGGGTTTCCATGAACACAGTTGTGATGTAGTCAACAAAGAAAAAATAGCACAGCAAAGCTAATGCAGTGTTTTTGCTCTGCTGTGCGTGGATTGATGCAGCATTGGAGCAGCTGCTGCCTTTTCCCAACAATTCTGTGCTTCTGAGTGCTGTGTAGCCATGAAACTCCCCAGATATCTTTTTAGAGAACAGTCATTTAAAAATAATCCAATGGAATTTTATTTATTATTAGTGTTAAACCATAATCTCCCTAGAGTTAGTGTGAGATTGGGTTGGAGAATACGGCGAGATAAGAAAGAGGTTTTCTGTTTGATTCCCTGACATGTGGTCAAGCTGACCCGCTGTTTGGTATCTCATTCAAGCTTGTGTGCATGATCTAATGAAAAGAACATAAGTCAGAGATCTGTGGGAGCAATACAAGAAAGGGAAGGTTAAATTTAATTTGGGTTTGGGAAAAAAAGCATGTTCAGATAATCGGCTTTCCGTACGTCATGGTCTTCAGAACAATAGTGAGGCTGTGACAATAATGAAACTGTCAGATAGAAAAAACCACAGTTACACACAGGTGTAGCTGCCTCCTCTGTCCAGTTCTCCTGAGTCTTGAAAGAAAGCTGGAACGCCTTGTGCTATGACCACAATGTCAACTCTCCCTGTTACTACCACTATGGTTACCAGACAGCAACTGTGAAAAAACGTGACAGGGAGTGGGGGGTAATAGGCGCCTATATAAGAAGAAGTCCCCAAATCCAGGAGTGTCCCTTTAAAAACGGGACATCCGGTCACCCTACCCACCACCCACTGCAGTTCTTGTTATATACTGCAGGGCCAATTTAATGTTGTGCTATGGCCCCTTTGAGCTCGCTAGGCTAGGCTATAGTTGCACAAAGGGGTCGCAGGTCAGGCATAAGACCTTCCCAGGAAATATCCCCACTACAGGGAGACTTGGTGCCACCTCTACAGCAGCGCCGAGTGCAGGGGTGGGTTGGAGAAGTGGGAAAGGGGTGTCTGGGATAGGACGAGGGGTGGCTGGGGTGGACCTGCATGCAGTGTTTCTGTGGTTCTGTAAAGTCCTACAAAACTCTGTCATTGCAATGGGGGTGCAGCTGCACTGATCCTTGCAATCCCTGAATAGCAGAGGGTCAAGATGTGTCCCCCATGTCCCTGCACTGCACCAGCACAGGATGAATCTGTCCTGGTTTCCTCTTCATAGCTTGCAGTTATGTTCTTCAGGTGGAATATACTTAACGCATCTATTGCAGACAGATATTTTCTTGTCTGCCTCACATGGCAATTAGTTTACTACTGAGATTGTTTATTTGGCAGACAGCAGAAAGGCAGTTATTCAAAACAATGTTTTGGTCTGTATAGAAAAGAAAAACATGCTTATATTGGTGTGTCAGATTGAAGTGTGTTTGAAAGGGGGATGAATTGGCTGCAATCATGAACTCTGAACCTGGGGATGTTTGTGATTAGAGAGGAGTGTATTTTGGTAACCAAATCTGATGGTGCAAAGGCCCAGCACCACTTCTAGCAGGTCCTGAGTTAATTCCCTGCCAAGTCTCCCAGGATTTCTTCTTTTCAGGTGCCTGCTCATGAGTGGGTGCCTCAATTCCCTGCACTTTAGAGGTTGTGCAGCAGCCTAGAGTAGAAACCACAGCTCTGTGAATATCATAGAGCTATACCCAGCTATGGAGCCAGTTCCCTTGAGTGGGCATCCGTGCTTTTCCTGTTTGAGCAGTGGCATTCTTGGCAGCTGGGTGTGCCTCTCAGGACTGCGGCCACTGCTCTAGGCAGCTGGTGCAAGCTCCTTGAACTGGGAGACTCAGGCAGCCTCTCACAGCTGCAAACAATCCTGGGAGGAAGACACCTACCTCCCCTCCGGCCCAACCAAATGTTACCTCAGCATCTGTAACTCTCCAGTTCTCTGCATGATGATCAGCAGCCCTTGTGGAGGGTGGGACTGCCAGGAAATCTCTGCTGTTTCTGAGTGCCAGTGCACAGCTGCCAAATTTTGGTCAGCCCCATGTATGACATTTTATAAACACTATGTAATTGATTTGGATATTTGCAATAATTTGCATACAACTATAATTGACACAGCCTTGTCGCTAAAAGCTGTGTGGTATAGACCAGTCTTCAGTGTGTGTTTACCTCAGACCAGACCCACTCATACAAACCACCAGGAACAAGGCTTTATTCTGCAAAGGACATAGAACAGGATTACAGTCCAGCAGCCTTCTCTCTACTTGCCTGCTACATGCTTCCAGCTCAGTCAGTGCTGAGACCTATTGCTGGGAGGGCAGAGGGTTCATCTTGGCAGGAACCAGGAAGTTCTCCCAACATGCCGCAGTTTGTAGTCCACAACTTGTAGTTCCCACCGCTGCTGTTGAAGAACACTGGACTTTGGGCTACATAAGGTTGAAAAGTCAAGCACTCAGAAGTAGAAAATGCCAGAAGGAAGCTTGCCCATGTAATAGGGCTGGTGGAAATTTTTCTGTTAAAACTGTTTTTCACCAGAAAATTCAACTAAACAGTGTTAGGGTTTTTGTTTTTTTGTGATGTCTCTTCTGAAAATTTTGATATTTTTTTTTGTCAAAAAAAAACACATGCCCCCAAACCAAAATATTTTGGCTGTAAGCCAAAATAATTCTATTTGGAATTGCTGCCATCGTGTCTCATGGGAGATGGAGTTCTCTGCGTCATGTCCCTATTTTTCTCTATGCACTAGATTCCCCAGCAGGACTACATCTCCCCTGGTACACCATGGGTAGGTACATCCATGATGCACTGACTCCCCTCACAAAGAAGTGGGTAGTGTGGTGAATCACGGGAGATGGTAGTCTGACAGGGTGCCCTGTTCCTGGCACTAGAAACTGTGTGGTCTAATGGCAAGAGCAGTGTTTTCACACAGCATGGCCAAGCATCTAGGTTTGGCCCATTCAATCTGAAAGGTAATGATGGTGGAACCTGGCTTTTGCATATGCGAGAGCTGGATTATTTTCCCAGTTCTACTAGAAGTGACCTTGTCTAACCTCTGTTATTTTATTTGTAAAATGGGGAGAATTATGTAAAGGTCTATTAAAAAGACTTAAGCATTGGGTTAACTCATATGCTTTGTCTTTGCAGAACTTAATATTGATAATTGTTATGTTTTCCAAAGACAAACAACACACTTACACTTTCAGTCTGAATAATATTTATATTGGACTAATGAAGAGCAAGAAAAAACAAAAATAGTTTCTATGAGAGAGTGAGCAGAGTGCATCACCTCTGTAGCTTACACCAACACTGTGTCATAAAATGTCACCTGCCCCTGCAGGAAGCACTCTTCTAAAAATGTAAGGGGTACAGTACATGAGAAAAATTCAATAGTGTCTTAATGACTGCTACAAAATAATATCTTATGTTTACAGTGAAACCAATATTTTAAATCATGTTTTTTATTAAAACCACTTATAAAAAATCCCAGCAAACAGGAGCATGTTGATACCAAATATAAAAATCCCATTCCAAGCTCTCCCACATTAACTCCACAATCTAAATTATTAGTGAAAAAGGGAAATTGCGGGACTCAAAACTGAGAAAAAATATTTAATAAAATAATTCAAGCTTAGCCCTAAACCTATACCCAAGTACAGGATGACAATGCATTACAAAAGTTTCTAAGGAGCCACTTCTGCTTCATCTATATCTTGAAAGAATTCCCTTCCATCTAAATGCAACTTAGGCTATGTCTAAGCTAGAGACCTTACAGTGGCACAGCTGTACCACTGCAGCTGCACTGCTGTAAGCTCTCCCATCAGCATAATTAAACCACACCCAACGAGTAGTGGTAGCTATGTCGGCAGGAGAGCATCTCCCACTGATGTAGTACTCTCCACACCAGCGCTTCTGTTGGTGTGATTTATGTCGGTCAGGGGAGTGTTTTTTCACACCTGAGTGACGTAAGTTTTACTGACAAAAGTGCTAGTGTAGACATAGCTTCCTTAGAATAAGGCTATCTGGGACAAGAATGTAAACTATTCCACTTCAACTGGAGCATCATTATCTTTCCATTATCTTTCTATGACTCTCTTTACTACCAATAGAACTATTATCAAGAAAGTCATCTTCAGAGCTTGAAGTGTCCATCAACATCAATGCTGGTGTAGGCAAAATATTTGAGGCAAGCGCATCAGACCTTCTCATCAGTAATGTTACCCCCAGACTTTACCCAGTTCCATATCCTCAAAACATAGGACTAAATCTCTCATTTCACATTTTCAACCTAGACTAATGTTAAACCCAGTCTCTTCATCTTGGGCTGCCCACTACAGGTTTTTGTGATATTTTGAAACACTGTAATTTAAAAAATGCATTTTCTGCTGCCCTGTCTCAACAGATCAACTGTACTAATCCACAGTATCTCTTTTTCCACTTGAATTGGTCTTAAGACATGATGCTATACTTTAACACTAGTAAAAAATGAATATACTAGATGCCAGATGTGGATAGCATCTTCTTTTATTTTTAGAAGGAGGAAGCACAAATCACATTCTAGATCTCTCATAGATCTCATAGATCTCTCAAACAATGTCTTGTAAATATTGTCAAATATTGGATTTAGCCCCACAAACCACACTCTTAACTTTATTCAGACTGAAGAAAGCCTCCTCCTAATCAGTTAAAACTCTCTTCTGCTGGCGACACTCTTTTTTTTAATCTGAGACAAATTCTGTTACAATATAATAACATCATCTATGTTAATATAAAAATATTCTAAACAAACATGGTTCTAGCCCAGGTTCAGCAATGAACCTACTTCTTTAGAAATTGGAGAGAGTTTAAGTATTTGTTTTGAATTAATTTTCTATCAAATTTAGTCCCATTTTCTGTTTATGAAATGTACATAAACTTTTCCTGAATTCTGCTAATAAGTCATTATTTATAAGTGTTCATCAAATTGTTTGTCCAAACACATTTTAATGGCTGGCGCTGAACTAGCTGACTTTGGTTATTTACTAATCCCTGGGGGTGGGGGGGAATTGGTAAGTGATTGGCCCTGAACTCACATGTTATCTCTGTTCCATGATTGTATGGCTGAAACTTTTTGAACAGGAGGCAGCTAAATTACATATGGCAAATAGTGAATAATAACATCTTTGAACAATTGCAGTCCTTGCACTGTTCCTTGCTAGAAGTGTTAGCTACCCCAGCTGGCAGTGATCCTTCCTCCCTTCCCCACTGTGATTAGCAGAGATTGCTGGGATTGGAGGAAAGCATGCATTATATCCTCAAAAGGGATGATGCAGTGAATGCTCTCCCTGATTGCTCTAAGAGGCATTATACATCTTTGAGGCACAATGCCGCCCAGCAGTCCTGTTGGGGTGATACATCCCTGTGCTGGGCCTTAAAGGAACAATCAAGCCCATAATAGATCATATGAATCTACAGGGCAGTGTTCAGAGATACAGTAGCTAAACTTTTTCCAGAATAGTACTGAGTATCAAGCATATATGCATATGAAATTATACGTGTAACTCTAGATCAAGGATGCAAATTAAGTGTCAAAAACAGCAAAGGGATCCCTTTAAATAAGTTCTTCTGTAGCAGCTTATGAATACAGCAGGTGTTCAGTCTGGAGTTGTATAGTGATGCCTCCAGGATTTTTCTGAGATGTAAGATCAGAAGGGCATCAGAGAGTAAATCAACCAGAAAGAATGCATGCTGTTCTGAGATTTTTTTAAAGCAGACTTGACATATAGTTTTATTAAATATATATCCTTCTAAATGAATTTCAATATCACAGAATTAAAAAATATACAAATTTAAACTTCACTTACTTCACAAGAAAGTCAGTTTGCATGCACATTATAATGAGGTATCTATAAACAGAGAGCGTGCTGTAATGGATTTCACTGTAACAGTTAAAGCAGGAGTAATACTGGGCCTGATGGCAGTCTTTTTCCAATTGAGATCAATAGGAAGTTTGCCAACAAATGGAACGGTCAAGCACTTAGTGTACAACAAGTGAACTGGGAGACACTCATATGAGAAACATTAGTACTCTGTGTTGGTTATCATATACCTGTAATAGCAGATCCAGGATATTGAAAAAAGAAAGGGGATCATAGTATAAGTGACTTGCACTACCAAAAATTGCATTTTTAAAAAGTAAAGGGTCCTTGTTATAGAACTGAGAAACAAAGCTTTTGGACATTATTTTTATTGTAAATGCATCTTCGTGTTGATAATCGGTGCATCTTATAAAGGAATAAAACTAACTAATTCCAAACAGTTCTCTATTAGTGGTTGAGGTAGCTCACAAGGATACAGTTCTGGCATTTCTTGTGCTAGGTATTTGAGGACTGAGTTGGGAAAAGTAACAGAGTAAAGTTGTTGGAGACAGGGCCTTTTCTCGTGTAGGTTTTGTTTGAACCTGCAATCTAAGGGGCATATCCTTAGCTGCTGTGAATTGTCATAGCTCCAATGACAGTTTAAGAGTTTAAAAAAAACAAAACCCTGAATATAGCTGATTTAAGTTGTATCAAGGGCTTGCTGCTTATGTATGCTCTACAAAAGCAATAGTAGAGATGAACAGTCCATAAATCCTGCAGAGCCACAGAGAGGCAATGCTCACTGAAGAGAAGACCTAAAGGGAATGTCTCAAAGGAAAGTATAGCTAGGAGGACCAGATTATTTTAGGGCTTGTCTACACTTATCGGGGGATTGACAAGCGGTGATCAATGCATTGGCAGTCGATTTCTGTATCTAGTGAAGACCTGCTAAATCGACCACAGATATCTCTCCTGTCAACTCCTGTACTCCACTAGATTGAGAAGAGAAGGGGGAGTCAACAGGATAACTTCTTCCGTCGATATCGCGTAGTGTGGACCCCACGGTAAGTAGGTCTAAACTACATCGGTTTGAGTTACGCTATTCATGTAACTCAAATTGCGTAGCTTAGATCAAATTTCCCATGTAGTGTAGACAAGGCCTTAGTCTCCCCCTCGCCCCCATAGGCTCAATCTTGCAAACAGCAGTATGCGTGTAAGTAAGGGTACGTCTACACTACAGGATTATTCCAATTTTACATAAACCGGTTTTGTAAAACAGATTGTATAAAGTCGAGTGCACGCGGCCACACTAAGCACATTAATTCGGCGGTATGCGTCCATGGTCCGAGGCTAGCGTCGATTTCTGGAGCGTTGCACTGTGGGTAGCTATTCCATAGCTATCCCATAGTTCCCTCAGTCTCCTCCACCCCTTGGAATTCTGGGTTGAGATCCCAGTGCCTGATGGGGCAAAAATCATTGTCACGTGTGGTTCTGGGTAAATGTCATCACTCATTCCTTCCTCCAGGAAAGCAACGGCAGACAATCATTTTGCGCCCTTTTTCCCTGGATTGCCCTGGCAGACACCATAGCATGGCAACTGTGGAGCCTGTTTTGCCTTTTGACACTGTCACCGTATGTGTACTGGATGCCGCTGACAGAGGCGATACTGCAGCGCTACACAGCAGCATTCATTTGCTTTTGCATGATAGCAGAGAAGGTTATCAGCCGTTCTGTACCGTCTGCTGCCATTGTAAATTGGCAATGAGATGATGGTTATCAGTCGTTCTGTACCCTCTGCTGCTGTCATGGGTGCCCCTGGCTGAGGTCGACCGGGGGCGCAAAGACAAAAATGGGAATGACTCCCCGAGTCAATCCCTCCTTTATGGTATCTAAAAATAGAGTCAGTCCTGCCTAGAATATGGGGCAAGTGTACTAGAGAACCAGTGTATCAGAGAACCAGAGAGCACAGCCACTCCATGTCAGATCCCGCAGAAATGATGAGCTGCATGCCATTCACGGGGGGTGCCCCTGCAACAACCCCACCTGTTGCTTCCCTCCTCCCCCAACCTTCCTGGGCTACCATGGCAGTGTCCCCCCCATTTGTGTGATGAAGTAATAAAGAATGCAGGAATAAGAAACAGTGACTTGTTAGTGAGATAAAATGAGGGTGAGGCAGCCTCCAGCTGCTATGATAGTCCAGACAGGACATTAAGCGGTGTGGGGGAGAGGAGCCCAGCATCCCGCTGCTATGATAGTCCAGGCAGTACAGAATCTTTTCTTTAGACATGAAGGGCGGGGGCTGATGGAGTTCAGCCCCCAGTTGCTAAGATGAAGACGGTTACCAGCCGTTCTGTACCATCTACTGGGAATGACCGGGAGTCATTCCTATTTTTACCCAGGCGCCCCCGTCCGACCTCACCTGAGGCCAGCCAGGAGCACTCACGGGCTGCTGATGATGATGGATAGCAGTCATATTGTACCATCTGCCACCGGGGAGTGGGGGGAGAGGATGCTGCTGTTCACTGCCGCAGCATCGTGTTTACCAGCAGCATTCAGTAAACATAGGGTGACATTGAAAAAAGTCAAGAAACGATTTTTTCCCTTTTCTTTCTGGGTGTGTGTGTGTGTGGGGGGTAAATTGACGAGCTATACCCTGAACCACCCCGGACAATGTGTTTGACCCTACAGGCATTGGGAGCTCAGCCAAGAATGCAAATGCTTTTCGGAGACTGCGGGGACTGTGGGATAGCTGGAGTCCTCAGTACCCCCCCTCCCTCCATGAGCGTCCTTTTGATTCTTTGGCTTTCCGTTACGCTTGTCAAGCAGCACTGTGCTGAGTCCATGCTGTGGACTCTGTCTGGAGATTTTTTTCAAATGCTTTGGCATTTCGTCTTCTGTAACGGAGCTGTGATAGAACAGATTTGCCTCCCCATACCGCGATCAGATCCAGTATCTCCCGTACGGTCCATGCTGGAGCTCTTTTTGGATTTGGGACTGCATCGCCACCCGTGCTGATCAGAGCTCCACGCTGGGCAAACAGGAAATGAAATTCAAAAGTTCGCGGGGCTTTTCCTGTCTACCTGGCCAGTGCATCCGAGTTCAGATTGCTGTCCAGAGCGGTCACAATGGTGCACTGTGGGATACCACCCGGAGGCCAGTACCGTCGATTTGCGGCCACACTAACCGTAATCCGATATTGTAATACCGATTTCAGCGCTACTCCTCTTGTCGGGGAGGAGTACAGAAACCGGTTTAAAGAGCCCTTTATATCGATATAAAGGGCCTCGTTGAGTGGACGGGTGCAGCGTTAAATCGGTTTAACGCTGCTAAAATCGGTTTAAACGCATAGTGTAGACCAGGCCTAAGTTGATTTTGCAAGCCAAGTTACTCATGTGCATGAGTGTTTGAAGGATTGGGCCCTGAGCATGGAAAAAAAGGAAAGAGAGTTATCCTCACTTGTAGGAATTATTTTTTAATGATGATTGACTTTCAGTATATCTATTTAGAATTATTTTTTAATATTCCATACATGTATGTTGTTCCTGATCTGGGTGTCTATACACAAAGAAACCTACTGACCATGTGTGTATAATTTCCCACCATGGTTAGATATTCTTTTTAAAGTCATTGCTATGATATACATTTTTAATTCTTGTTGCATGTTACTATTAAATATATCAGAGGGGTAGCTGTGTTAGTCTGGATCTGTAAAAGCAGCAAAGAGTCCTGTGGCACCTTATAGACCAGGGGTAGGCAACCTATGGCATGGGTGCCGAAGGCAGCACGTGAGCTGATTTTCAGTGGCACTCACACTGCCCAGGTCCTGGCCACTGGTCTGGGGGACTCTGCATTTTAATTTAATTTTAAATTAAGCTTCTTAAACATTCTGAAACCTTATTTACTTTACATACAACAATATTTTGGTTATATATTATAGACTTATAGAAAGAGACCTTTTAAAAAGGTTAAAATGTATTATTGGCACGCGAAACCTTAAATTAAAGTGAATAAATGAAGACTCGGCACACCACTTCTGAAAGGTTGCCAACCCCTGTTATAGACTAACAGACGTATTGGAGCATGAGCTTTCGTGGGTGAGCTTTCGTCGTTGCATCCGACGAAGTGGGTATTCACCTACGAAAGCTCATGCTCCAATACGTCTGTTAGTCTATAAGGTGCCACAGGACTCTTTGCTGCTTTTATTAAATATATATATACCTAAACTGTAACCTTCACTGTCTTGGTATTAAACTGTAGATTTTGAATGGCTTCCTTTACAAATGATGTCTCTGCGCACTCCAGAGTAGTGAGGGTGCCAGTCTTTGTCCTTTTAAAAAATGCCATTATCGGGATGATGTCACAGATCTACCTAAGCCATTAGATGGTGCCATTTCTGGAAGTCCCATTTTTGGAAGGTGTACTTGTGAGAATACTAAAATCAGTGATTGAGGAATGCACACATAGGGTACACTGGGTGTACAAATATACAGGGATCCCAATCTTCAGAGCTCTGATCAGCTCTTCTCTACATTTTAAGTGCTATTTTCCTTTGAAAGTCAAATAAATGAAGAATAGTGATAGAAGGGAGTGTGAATTCAACTGCAATAGCATATTTCATTTTTTTCTTTTAAATTTTATATATTTAATTTTTACATCAGTATCCAGTCAGAGAGAGAGAAGAGAACTTGTGAGCAGAGAAAAAGAATTAAACAGTTAGGTATGTAAATCTGATATGCAGTACTAGAGAAGGCTTTTTCTCTGGGTCTTTCTGTGGACTCTGGCGTGATATCTTTTTGTTATAGTGCATTAACACTGTTATTTCTGATACTTTGGGGAGGGTTTTTGTGTCATTATAACTTCTCATTATACATTTTATACCACCAACATAGGCTACCAGTATGGGAATTAAATAATAAAAATAATTACAGGCATTACTTTTCTTACAAGTATTGCTGATGGCTGCTATGGACTCAGTTAATAAATAAAAGAGGGTAATACAATTAATACCAATCAATGTGGGTTTATGGAAAATAGATCTTGTCAAACTAACTTGACATAATTTTTAATGAGTTTGGTCAATAAAGTAGTAATGTTCATGTAATACACTTAGACTTCTGTAAAGCAAATGCCTTGGTACCATACTACATTTTGATTAAGAAACTAGAATGATGCAAAATCAAGATGACACACATTACATGGATTACAAACTGGCTAACTGATAGGTCTCAAAATGTAACTGTAAATGGGGAATCATCAAGCAGGTGTGCTTCTAGTGGGGTCCTGCAGGAATTGGTTCTTGACTCTGTGCTGTTAAATATTTTTACCAGTGATCTGGAAGAAAACATAAAATCATTTCTGATGACAAAAGATTGGAAGAGTGATAAATAATGACGAAGACAGATTACTGAGTGATCTGGATTGCTTGGTAAGCTGGGCACAATCCAACAATATTCATATGAGTATGTCCAAATATAGAGCCATACATGTAGGAAAATAGAATTTAGGCCATGCTTAGAGACTGGGGAACTCTATCCTGGGAAGCAGTGTCTGAAAAAGACTTGAGGGCCATGATTATCAGCTAAACATGAACTTGCAGTGCAGTGCTGTGCCCCAAAGGAGTAATGCAGTCTTTGGATGCATAAATCAGGGACTCTCAAGTAGGACTAGCGAGGTTCTGATACCTCTGTATTTGGCACTGTGAAACAACTACTAGGGCACTGGGTCCAGAGCCTGATATGAACGGTCTCAGAGCCTGATCTGCAGCCAGAGCCCAAATGTCAAAGCAACATCTATACAGCTATTTTTAGCATGCTAGCCTTAGCTCAACTAAAATGAGTCTGTCAACCCAGGCTACAAAAGTCGTTCCTGTCTGCGGTGTAGACATATCTATAAGACCCCGATTCTGTGCAGGCTTGTGCTTATGCTTCTATTTATACTCTACAAGAACACTCACTCAAGTCAATGGGACTAATGAAAGTGCATAAAGTGAAGCATGTGCATAAGCCTTTGGAAGATTGGGGCCTCAGTGTAATCAGATCCACAATCAGATACTGCAATCAGATCCACACAGGCTAATCACAGGGCCCATATGGAGCCCCATTTACTTTATTGGAAATTCCCATAGGGGCCCAGTTGTACAGATCTGATTACACCACTGGATCCCAAATTTAGACACTAATACTCATTAAAAGTCAAGAAATGCCAAAATTCATGTTCCTAATTGTCACGGAGTGTGGGGGAGTCCGGCCCTGCAACCCTCTTCCTGGGACTCCCAGTGACTCTCAGCCAGCCAGTAAAACAGAAGGTTTATTGGACAACAGGAATACAGGCTACTGCACAACCAGGACCCCTCAATCGAGTCCTTCTGGGGGGTTCAGGGTGCTTGGATCCCAGCATAGGATTCCCTGAACTGCACCCCCCAGCCCAAAACCGAAAACTGACTCAACCCTCTCCACTCAGCTCTTTCCTTTGTCTAGCTCCCCGGGCAGAGGTGTTGAGCTCCCCTCCCCCCTGCCTAGCTCAGGTTACAGGCTCAGGTATTGTCCCTCACCTAAAATCCTCCCTGGCTCTTCCATCCCCCACACAGACAGCCCCTACTCCATCACATATCTCCCCGCTTCGAGACTGAACTGAGCGGGGTCACTCTGCCCAGTGACCCAGGGAAGTTCAGGGCCCCCTCTCCGGGACAGCGCGTCCACTATCAGGTTGGCACTTCCCTTCACATGGACCACGTCCATGTCATAGTCCTGCAGGAGCAGGCTCCACCTCAGGAGCTTGGCGTTGGCTCCTTTCATCTGGTGCAGCCAGGTCAGGGGAGAGTGGTCGGTGTACACGGTGAAGTGGCGCCCAAACAGATATGGCTCTAGTTTCTTTAGGGCCCACACCATGGCCAGGCATTCCTTCTCGATGGCCGCGTAGTTCTGCTCCCGGGGTAGCAACTCCTTGCTCAGGTACACGATGGGGTGTCTCTCCCCCTTTTCATCCTCCTGCATCAACACCGCCCCCAGCCCCGTGTCTGAGGCGTCGGTGAACACCATAAAGGGCTTGTCAAAGTCTGGATTTGCCAGAACTGGGCCACTGAGCAGAGCCTCCTTCAGCGCCTGGAGAGCCTGCTGGCACTGCTCGGTCCAGATCAGCTTGTCTGGCTTTCCCTTCTTGCACAGCTCAGTGATGGGGGCGGCTATGGCGCTAAAGTGGGGCACGAACCTACGATAGTACCCCGCCATCCCAATAAAGGCCTGGACCTGCTTTTTGGTCTGGGGAACGGGTCAGTCTTTGATCACCTCCACCTTGGCTGGTTCTGGCTTTAGGCAGCCACTCCCCACCCGATGGCCCAGGTAAGATACTTCTGCCATCCCCACCTTGCACTTCTCGGCCTTTACGGTTAATCCAGCCTCTCGGAGTCGGTCCAGCACTTGTTTAACCTGGGACACGTGGTCCTCCCAGGTCTGGCTGAAGACGCAGATGTCGTCAATATATGCCACGGCAAAACTCTCCATCCCCCTCAGTAGCTGATCCACCAGACGCTGGAAGGTGGCCGGCGCTCCCTTGAGGCCGAAGGGCAGGGTCAGAAACTCGTAGAGCCCCAGAGGGGTGATAAAGGCCGATTTCAGCCTGGCATCTGCGTCCAGCGGCACTTGCCAGTAGCCCTTTGTAAGATCCATGGTGGTGAGGTACCGAGCGCCTCCCAGCTTGTCCAGGAGCTCGTCAGGCCTGGGCATGGGGTAGGCATCTGATACAGTGATGGCATTGAGCTTTCGATAGTCCACACAGAACCGGATCGACCCGTCCTTCTTGGGGACCAGCACCACCAGCGAGGCCCAAGGGCTGGAAGACGGCTGGATAACCCCCAAATCCAGCATGTCCCTGACCTCTCTTTCTAGGTCCTGGGCAGTTTTTCCGGTGACCCGAAAAGGGGAGCATCTTATAGGGGGGTGTGACCCGGTCTCCACCCGGTGGACAGTCACATTAGTGCGCCCAGGCTGGTTGGAAAACAGCTGTCGGTACAGATGCAGCACCGCTCTGATCTCAGCCTGCTGGGCCAGGGTCAGCTGATCAGAGAGGGGAATCGCCTCCAGGGGGGAACCAGCCTTTGTCCCTGGGAATAGATCCACTAAAGGGTCCTCTCCCTGCTCCTCCCAATGTCCACAAATTGGTGGGCCAGCTGGCCTGCGTGCTGCGGGTTCTCTGGCTTCTGGTCCATCAACCACAGCCTCAGGTCGGGTGGGCACTGCGCATACAGGTGCTCTAGTATGAATAGGTCAAGCAGGTCCTCTTTAGTTTGGCTCATGGCTGTCCACTTGCGGGCATACCCCTGCGCCCGGTTGACCAGTTGTAGGTATGTGACCTCCCGGGTTTTATGTTGACTCCGGAACCTCTTCCGGTACATCTCAGGAGTCAGCCCAAACTCGCGGAGCAGGGCCTGTTTGAACAGTTCGTAGTCCCCTGCCTCCACCCCTTTCATTCGGCTGTACACCTCCACGGCGGTGGAGTCCAGTAAGGGGGTGAGAAACGGGATCCTGTCTGCAGGGTCAACCCGGTGCAGCTCGCAGGCATTCTCAAAGGCCGTCAGGAAGGTATCTATGTCCTCCCCCTCCTTACGCCGGGCCAGGAAGCTCTTATCAAAGCTCTTTGTAGGCTTGGGTCCCCCCTCACTCACTGCAGCCAGGGCCTCGCTGCTTCTCAGCTGGGCCAGTTCCAGCTCATGTTTACGCTGCTTCTCCTTCTCCTCCAGCTCACGCTGGCGCTGGTTCTCCTCATGTTTACGCTGGTTCCCCTTCTCCTCCGGCTCATGCTGGCGCTGGTTCTCCTCGTGTTTACGCTGGTTCTCCCGCTCCTTCAGTTCTTGCCTCCTTAACTCGAGCTCTTCTCGTCTCAGCTCCCTGTCATGTTCCATCCGCATCCACTCCAGGGACAGGGAGCTCCGCCGGGACGATCCCCTGCTGTCCGCTGAGCCCTCGGTATTCGCTGGGCTTCCCCCAACCCCTCCCCTAGGTATAGGTGGGCAGGGTCTCGGGATGTCCTCGGCAGCAGTCTGGCCCCTCCCAGCCATGTCAGGCCCCGGGGCCCACACTGTGTCCGCTGGGCGGCTTCCCTCTGGGATAGGGCTCGGTTCACCCAGGCGATCCTTTTCCTCCAGCTGGGCAATTAGCTGGTCTTTGGTGGACCTCCCAATGCGCAGCCCCCTCTGCCTGCACAGCTCCACCAGGTCTTTCTTAAGGTGCTTAGCATACATCTTCCTGCTGGCCACTCGCCGGCCTGTGCTCTCCGCTTCCCACCAGTTCCAGGGAGACCCCTCGTGCACCAGCCCTTCTTCAGGTCACCCGCTCTCTGCCAGGGTCGAGCTGCAGACTCCTCCGCCCCTGGGACTGCTCCTGCACTCCCCCGGGGGACCCTGTTACTGCAGAGTCCTTCTCTCTGGTCACGCTCCCAGGGGTTAATCGCCTCCTGAAACTCTCTCTCTCTGTCTCTTCAGCCCACCTGGTACCCGTCAGTCCCCCTTCGTTTTGCTGCTCCCCAGTCACTTACTGCAGGAAGCGCCGTCCATGGGGTGCAGTAGGTCCTGCCGCTGCCACCAGCTGTCACAGAATGTGGGGGAGTCCGGCCCTGCACCCCTCTTCCTGGGACTCCCAGTGACTCTTAGCCACCCAGTAAAACAGAAGGTTTATTGGACAACAGGAATACAGGCTACAGCACAACGAGGACCCCTCAATCGAGTCCTTCTGGGGGGTTCAGGGTGCTTGGATCCCAGCATAGGATTCCCTGAACTGCACCCTCCAGCCCAAAACCGAAAACTGACTCAACCCTCTCAACTCAGCTCTTTCTTTTGTCTAGCTTCCCGGCCAGAGGTGTTGAGCTCCCCTCCCCCCTGCCTAGCTCAGGTTACAGGCTCAGGTATTGTCCCTTACCTAAAATCCTCCCTGGCTCTTCCATCCCCCACACAGACAGCCCCTACTCCATCACACTAATGTCTCCTTAATTCATTTAGGTTGAACACCTTGTGTATTTCATGTTATCCATTAAGCACTATAAAGAGAAATATATTAAACTAGAAATTAATGAGGAAAAGAAGAATACAAATGTTTACATGTACAGTGTGACCTAGTCGTTGTTGCTCTAGAATATTCATTTTTCTATTTTCTGATTCTTTTTTTGCTATCTTGACTCTTCATACTTAATGTTGTATTAGTATCCTTTTTTCATTCAGTAGATAATATGAATTAACGAATTTTATATCAGATGCTGCCTGTGAATGCAAAAATGTGTTTGGTATTATCTATACTAGTTTCATTCTATCCAAAATGACTTACTCTGATATTAACTCAGCCTAAAAGGAGGGAGGGGGTGTAAAAGGTGTAATAAAGGAGGTCTAAGTAAATTGTTAAAACCCTATAATGTATCTAGCTGTGCAATACTGTACCACAGGGGAAATTTTTGACTTACAATTTTCATCTTAGTGAGTGTAACTGCAGATCCTATTTAAATTCTTATAAAGTTTCATAGTAGTAGTTCTCAGGAACAGCCATTAGACTACACAAACATTCACCTAGGGCAGCAATATTTAGTGACTGATTATTGTGAGAGTGCCTGGAGACTGGGATGAATGCACGTTCATCCCCTTATGTAGAGCAGTAAGTACCCGAAGGCCAATGCTTGTAGCTTTGGTTAAAGCACTGAGCCTATTGTAGATGGAGATTAGTGCCAGTACATTATATTATTTCTGTGTGCAACAGCTGTGTGTAATCTCCCCCCTAAAATCTGACTTCAAGCTAACAAAAAAAAAAATTAAAACATCTGTGCCATCTATGCACAGCTGTATGTCTACCACTGTGGATCCATCTGTAGAGCAAACAGCTTGATAGTTGCATTCTCTGAGTTCTGTTTAAAGGGGTAGCAATTCAAGGGATTGAGCTGCAGAATTAAAACTAACATTTAGGGAATCAGTTCATATGCTTTATCATATTTTTTTTATTGTCTGGAATTCTTCTTGCTTTCCAATCTTTCTCATTTTTTTAATCTGATTGACTTCACGTAATGAAACACTCTCAAGCATGTTTCACACACACACACACACACACACACACACACACACACACACACACACACACACACACACACACACACACACACACACACACACACACACACACACACACACACACACACACACACACACAAAATCTTTCCAGGAACATTTTCCTCTCTTCTCCCTACTACTTCTACCTTCAAGTTCTCATCTCTCTAGTTAGAAATTACTTTTATTGAACCTGATCATGCAGCTAGCTGAGTACATTGTATGAGAGCACTGAGTGTTCTCAATTCCTATCACCCTGCACCCAGATGCGAGTCTCCTGTCTACTCCCATGCACCCTATGAGCTTTTAATTAGAAATAGACTTGAGCCAGGACACCTGGTCTGAACTCCCTTGAACTCAGGGCCGGTGCAAGGATGTTTTGCGCCCTAGGCGAAACTTCCTCCTTGCGCCCTCCCCTGTTCCCGAGCCCCCGCCCTGAGGTGCCCTCCCCCACCCCAGCGGCAGCTCCCCGCCTCCACCCTGAGGTGCCCCCCCCGCCCCAGCTCACCCCTGCTCCACCTCCACCCTGAGCACGCCGTTGCTGCTTCACTTCTCCCGCCTACCAGGCTTGCGGCACCTAAACTGATTGGCTACGTTCTAACCACCCTTTGTTCCCCTGCGTGCCACGCCCCCCCACTTGCTGCAGGCGGCCTTCCCCGCACTCCCCTGCCCCAGCTCCATCCACCTAAATGCCGGCGGCGACCGTGGTGACCGAAGATCCGGCTGCGGCAGTCGCTGCCGAAGAAAATGCCGCCCCCCAAATCCTAGCACCCTAGGTGACCGCCTAGGTCGCCTAAATGGTTGCACGGGCCCTGCTTGAACTCATGTGAATTTTAGAATCAAACACGGAATGCTTTACACTAACTACCACACCACGACCTTTTAAGCTTTGCTGAAACCACTTGAAAAGATTCTGGGAACATTAAATCCTGACATTGTTTATGGCATCAGTGCACCTAGGGCTATTATGGAATGGTTACTGGCACCATAATTAAGGTTGAACCAGTGTCCCATATTAAGTCTCATTTTCAACAACCTTCTAACTTCAGAAAAAAAGCCATTTTAAACTTGAAAATGGCAGGCTTCTTCTCAGGTCAAAAGAGAGATGATAATTTTTTTTGTCATTTATATATAGAATCATAGATTTGTAGGACTGGAATGATCTCAAGGGGTCATCTAGTCTAGGCTCCTGCATTTGTGGCAGGACTAGGTATTATCAAGACCAGTGGTTCTCAACCAGGGGTACACAGAGGTCTTCCAGGGGGTACATCAACTCATCTAGATATTTGCCTAGTTTTACAACAGGCTACATAAGTAGCACTAGCGCAGTCAGTACAAACAAAAGTTTCATACCGACAATGACTTGTTTATACTGCTCTGTATACTATACACTGAAATATAAGTACAATATTTATATTCCAATTGATTTATTTTATAATTATATGGTAAAAATGAGAGAATAAGCAATTTTTTCAGTGGTAGTGTGCTGTGACTCTCTTGTATTTTATGTCCGATTTTGTAAGCAAGTAGTTTTTAAGTGAGATGAAATTTGGGGGTGTGCAAGACAAATCAGACTCCTGAAAGGGATACAATAGTCTGGAAAGGTTGAGAGCCACTGATCTAGACCATCCCTGATAGGTGTTTATCTAACCTGCTCTTAAAAATCTTCAATGATGGAGATTCGACAACCTCCCAAAGTAATGTATTCCAGTGCCTAACCACCCTGACAGTTAGGAAGTTTTTCCTAATTACAACCTAAACTGTCCTTGCTGCAATTTAAGCCCATTACTTCTTGTCCTATCCTCAGAGATTAAGGAGAACAATTTTTCTCCCTCCTCAATGTAACAACCTTTTATGTTTATATGATGTTGGCATATGATTTTTATGATTTTCTGATAGCATAAAGTAGTATCGAAATTTCCTGAATTTATTCTTGCCAATAGGGATTTGTCAGGTTTATTATGATGTGTGTATTTTCTCTCCTGCTTTTGCAATAGTGTGTTTAAGTCACATTTGTGGCCTCCAGATTCTGGACTGCTTGGGAGGCCAAAATTTCCCCCATTTTAACTTTTAGCTGTCCCGAGGAAGACTCTTGATATTGCTCTGCCACCCCACTCCACCCCTGGCACACATGCTGGCACTTGTCAGGAGACGGTATAAGACCTATGGCAGACTAATACACTGTGTACCCTTGGGGAATTATCCGCTGCGTCCTTACGGGCTGTTGATGGACCCTCTTCCCTGGCAGAGTAGTTTTCCTCCCAGTGTGTTTGTCACAGCTGGGTGCAGCTTTTTGACAGAACAGTTTTCTCTCTGCAAATGATTATTAGACAAAAGAAAAAAAAAACAGGGAATTTATTGATTTCCGCAATGTTTCTGATAGGAAATTATCAACATGTTTCATTTTGATCAGGTCAAAACATTTTGACTTTATTGTTTTGATAAAATAATGTAATAATCAGTCAAAACAATAAAGCGGAAACAAAATGTTTTGATCTTATCAGAACAAAAGATTGTGGTAAGATTGAAAAGAATATTTTGGAATATTTAGTTTCACAAAAAACTTCAAGAGTTCAACTCTTTGACTGAATTTGTGAGGAAAACCAGTTTTGAAATTTTTGGATTTCCCCCAGGACAGAAATTACAGTTTTCGGCCCATTCTAGTTCATGTTCTTTACAGTCCTTTTGGCAGGATCCTTCTTCCTCGCATCCCCATGAGGCACTGTGTATTGCACAACCCTGTGAATGTGTTTTATTTTAATTTGAAATGAGATATAGTACAAATTCAATACCCTTGGCTATCATTAATTCTGTGCTATGGCAGCAAAAGCAGAACCACAGCTATTTATACATTTTAATACTTGAGCACTCATTTGTATCTAGGTGAGTTTTATCTTCCTTCTGCACTGAGGAGACAGTATCTGCCTAAGGCCTAATCTCCTAATGCCGCTCCCTGTGGAGGAAGGTTTTGCACTTTGTGTCGCGTATTAGGCTGGCACAGAATAGTTTGCAGCCTGGTCCTGGTCCACAGGCCAGCATGGAGGGAATGGTAAGACCATGAACCTGCTTTCCTATCACCCTTCCCATCTATGTGCTCTCCAGAGGTAGCAGGACTAAGTAGTCCATGTACTCTCCAGAACACAGGAAGCACAGAGACTGCTACAGTGTGCTCCTTTTGTGGGAAGGAAACTTGTCTGTCTATCATTTTTATTACCATAGTTCCTAGGGGCCATAGTCATAGACCAGGACCATGTTGTGCTAGTCACTGTACAGACACTGAACAAAAAAAAAGTCCCTGCCCTAAGGGGCTTACAATATAATTATAAATCAAGAGACAAGAGATGGATATAGAGAGAGGGGGGATTACAAGTGAAAAATGAGACAGTATAGGTCAGTGTGGTAGGAAGTGGTCTTTGCACACCAGCAGCCTAACTGTGGTCAAGTTTTTGGTAGGCATCACGGCAAAGAAGAGTTTTGGGGAGGAATTTGAAGGTGGATAATGAAGTAGTTTTGCGGATTTTTGTGGGGAGCACCTTCCAAGTGTGAGGGACAGCACAGAAGAAAGTATGAAGGGGCTTGTTCAAAAATTAACTGGTAAACAGTGGTGGCTGGATCAAGGATTCATCAGAGGCAAGTATCAGCAGCTTAGCAGTGAATGAGAGGCGACAGGTAGGATTGTGACTGACTGTGAAGGGTCTTGAAAGTGAACACAAGCAGTGTGTGGGCTTGTCTACAGTTCAGACTACAAGGGGTGAGAGTACAGTCACATGAAGTAGGAACTTTGTAGTTTGCACCTGTAGGGTGCACACGAGGGAGTTACCGCACAGCACTTTGGTCATGTTGCAATTCACACTTCTGTAGTCTGAACTGAATAATGGAAGACTGTAGACTGAACTGAACAGTGTAGACATGCCCTATGTTCTGTTTGATGGAATAGAGAAAGGGGAGGTAATGGAGGGATTAAAAGAGAGGGGAGAAATGATCACAGCAATGGGCAAGGAAAATGATCTGTGCAGCAGCTTTCTGACAGGATATGAGCAAGACAAGATTGCATTTGTCAAGGCTGGAGAAGAGGACGTAGCAGAAGTTGAGACACAAAATGATGAGAGCTTGGATGAGCATTTTAGCTGTGTGGATGGATACAAAAGGCTGTATCTTAAGAGTTCTCATGAAGAAAGAATGGGCAAGATTTAGACATAGCATGGGTGTGAGGACATACTGTGAGGTCCAAGTCAAAGATGATGCCTGAATTACGGGCTTGAGTGACAGGCAGGATGGTGATGTTGTCCACAGTGATCAATTGAGGAGGTAGTGGGGAGGGCTTGCTGGGCAGAAGTGGAGGAGCTCTGTTTTACCCATGTATATCTTGAGTTGACATCTAAACATCCTCAAGGAGATGTCAGCAAGACAGGGCTGCCCCTCCAGCCCTGCTCAGATGAGCAGGGGCAGGATACAATTGGTCTCTAACTGGTCCTATAATGTAATATTTATACTTTAAGGAGAACAAACCTTGTTTCGTGAATTATGGTAAAATATTGTGTTTCATTAATGTATTTATCTAAAATCAAAACAATTACACTTGGTTACTTCTGAAAAGCTGATGGTGATTTGAGGTCCATACATACAGGATCACAAGCAACTGTGCTTTGACCATGTTAAAACAGTATCATGTGGGAGTTAACCACAGCCCAACTCTCTTTGGGTTCAAAGTGCACTTACCCTCAATTTTCTGACATGCTGGAGCATCTCTTTAATGTAAATAAGCATGAAGGCAAGGATGGAAAGGAATTTGGTCTAGTGAAGTGATGGGTAATAGGGTGGTGAAGATGAACTATAAAGCTAACATTAGAGTTGAATTAATCCTTGATTTCTGTTCTCAGTATCCTCTCTAATGATCCCATTGCAGTGCAGTCAGAATAGAAGTGAATTTTAAATTTACCTGTATTTAAAATTATTTGGGGGCACTGTGAAACCCAGTGGCACTTCCTGGTTCATTCGAGATATCCCAGGAT
The DNA here is from genome assembly GCF_016161935.1 of Mauremys reevesii. NCBI lineage: Eukaryota > Metazoa > Chordata > Testudines > Geoemydidae > Mauremys > Mauremys reevesii. The sequence goes on from NC_052625.1 coordinate 90,459,116, forward strand.
GCACCTTTTTAATAGGTAATACCTCAAATAAGTAATTGAGTTTAGCAGCGATGTTCATTTTTACAGCAATACTGCTGGGGAATGAAAGTCAGTCATTTCAAGATTTCTGTATTCTTGTTAGACTTTTTTAATTACAGGGAGATCATCTTTGAATACATATTCAACATTATTTCCCTTTTATTACTTTAAAAATGTTTTAGTTCACTGACATAAAAAATCTTGTTGCTGTTTCTGTTAATGTTTTGGTACCCAATTGTCCTGGCCACTGTTTTGTTTGTGTTTTTACAAAATCCCGACAATTTGCCGAAGTGTGAGCAAACACATAAAATAAGGAAATAGTGATCATAACATTAATCACAAAACCAACTTTATATCTGAAAAAGAAGATAAACTTCTGCTATTATGTTTCCTTTGGCTTTATGCCTGATATATATGAATTGGTTGTTTCGAATTATCCTTGCAAATGATTCCATGGTCAAAATAAAGAAAAATGTGAGTTGTGGGTATCCGTGTTCAGTTCCTCTTGCAAATCAAAACCATTTTGATTCATATCCATTAAGCACCACTTTTGTTTTTGGTGCCAAGTACCATGCATTAGTGAAATACATTTAATGTTGTTAGTGACTGAGATTATGAGTTGGCTTGCAGAAAATCATGTCAGTGCTTTTCATTAGTTGCTAAAGTACCTACTTCCATAAATGTGGCTGTTGAGAAAGACATATTACAATACAGAAAAGTATGTCATCACATAATGAAGACCTCTGAAAGATAGAAGAACAAACTAAAAGAGGCTAATCATGCCTTCCCAGCATATAGTGATAATAGAGCAAAAATCTTTATTCTGAAGAAAAAGAAAAAAATAGAGCTTTTAGCTGTTTGTATTTTACTAGTGCAGTACACTGTTAACCTGAAAACCACATGGATTTAAATGGCTCTAAAAGTTCATATGAAAAGATAAGACATGCCTCATGAAATTAGGTAGATACTAGCCAAAAGAATACAGTAGCTATTAAAATGATCTCTTAAAAGATTTTATGGGCACCATCATCTAATTTTCTGTTTTTATTGCAAGAAGTCTGATTTTTATGGCAGTTGAAAATTCAAGTTTCTGGAACAGATCATGTCTAGATGAAACAATGTGAACATTTTGGAGGAAAAAGGGAAGGTGAGATGAATAAACTGAACATTTTTTATCCTTGATTTTTGGTGCTTTGACCATTTTTCTCTAAATAATAAAGCACATCAGTATCCTGCATTTATCATAACTGCATTTCCTAACATCTGTATTCTTTACTTGTATTCATGGCTAGCTAGTTTGATGCCTAATTTATAAAAACAACTCCAAGGAAGCCATACATCTGAACTGGCATGCGCAGGTGAATTTTGAAAAATGAACATAAGGAAGGGGAAGATGGATTAAAAACTGTATAGATGTCAAGTTTCCAACTTAGGCCTGCTGAGCAGGAGACTTAGTCTCTGCGCCACCGTTCTGCAAGGCCTGATGCAGGCACTTCCGCTAATATATCTCACCTCTAGAAGTCACACCCGCTGACTCAATAGGGTCAAATGACTAATAGCAGACTGCTTTTTGGATGCCACCGGATATAAAGCTTCCTGTTCCTGTTGCATCCCTTGTCTGAGCAACTAATTGCTAGGCTTGTTGTTGCCCAGACCTCTGCAACCAAATCCCTTCTTTCTGTGCCTTATTTGTGCTATCATGCCTCCTCCCTGTTCATGCTGCCACACCTTGTTCCTGGTTCCTACTTCCTCACCCTGACTCCAGTTGTTGATTCTGGCTTGATCCTTGGCATGACTTCTGCCTCTAATGCTGACTTGACTCTTGGTGTGACGTCTGATTCACTCCGGATTTGACCCTTGGCATTACCACCACCCTGCCTCGACTCCTGGCTCCAAACACTAGGGCAGATAGCCCACCTTACAGGCCCTGGCAGTAAGAATCCCAGTACATAAATGAGAAATGGAAAATTTTAAAGCTTGGTTTGAGAAACCAAAGCCACATTGGAGATAGTCATAACTGGCTCAAAAATCAGTGGATGCAGCAGATAAAGCTTTCAGATGTCTGATCACTGGATTAGTCATGAGGAGGGCCTCTTGGCTGGGTTTCCTAGGGAGGTCCAGAACCTCCTCTTGACAAGTCAAATCTCTTTAATGAAAGAATGGATACGTTTCTGCATTCTCTACAGACTTGAGATTGACTCTGTGTTCCCCGGGGATCTATACTCCAGACCCCAGGAAGAAACACTGATACAGTCCTGTAGACCAAGACCACCTCTTCCTCATGCATCTTATTATCACCACCCAACTGAACCTCTGTGGAAATGCCAGAGGGTTCAGAAGCCTCACTTCTCAGCCCCCTCTACTGCCACGGCTTCTACTCACTACCGACCGCCAGCTAAGTTACGTTTTTGACATTATTGTTGAGACCTCCCTACCACCACTGATGCCACCCATCCTCTCCCTGTAACCTACATCTACAAGGCAGCCACCTGGAGGTCTATCCAACATTTATGACACATACTATGCACTAGTTCATGTCTCCAATTTTAGCACTGCTTGCCAATCACCCACTTGTGGGAATACACATAGGGACCATCACTTGAAGAAGAAATGGAGGTCACTTACTACAACTGTAAGTTCTTCAAGTGGTCCCCATCTGTATTCCACTGCCTACCTTCCATCTCCTATGTTTTGGATTTTGTGGAGAAACTGGAGAGGTGTTGACTCGCATCATCTCTTATACCCTTGGTTGGGAGCACAAGAAGATCTACAGCGCATGTGCAGTCTAACCGACACTGCTTGGAAGAATTTCCAGACTTGAGTGTAGGGTGTGCATGTGCACCCCACATGTGGAATACAGATAGGGATCATGCATCTTGAAGAACTTCCAGTGACAGTAAGTAATCTTCATTTACAAGATGAGCTTTGTTACTTAATGGTGGAATGTTGATGATTAGGGCCAAATTCATGCTCCATTTTGGTCAATTTCACAGCCATAGGATTTTTAAAATAGTAAATCTCATGATTTCAGCTATTTAAATCTGAAATTTCATGTGGTTGTAATTGTAGGGGTCCTGACCTAAAAAGGATTGGGGGGGTGCTACTGTGATATCCTTACTTCTGTGCTGCTACTGCCGACGGCATTGCCTTCAGAGCTGGGCAGCTGGAGAGTGGCGGCGGCTGCTGGACCGGAGCCCAGCTCTGAAGGCAGAGCCACTGTCAGCAGTAGTGCAGAAGTAAAGATGGTATGGTATTGCCACCCTTACTTCTGCGCAGCTGCCTGCAGAGCTGGACTCTCAGTCAGCAGCTGTCATTCTCCAGCCGCCCAGCTCTGAAGTCAGCAGCATAGAAGTGAAGGGTGGCATGGTATGGTATAGTATTGCTACCCTTACTTCTGCACTGCTGCTGGCAGGGCACAGTCTTCAGAGCTGGGCATCTGGCTAACAGCCACTGCTCTCCATCCACCCAGTTCTGAAGGCAGCACAGAAGTAAGGATGGCAATATGGCAACCCCCTAAAATAATTGCGTGACCTCTTGCAATTCCCTTTGGGTCAGAATCCCCAATTTGAGAAACTCTGGTCTCCCCTGTGAAATCTGTATAGTACAGGTAAAAGCCTACAAAAGACCAAATTTCACAGGGGGAGACCGGATTTCCCAGTCCCTGACATATTTTTCTTAGCCGTGAATTTGGTAAGGCCCTATTAATGATGTTACAACCATAACTTTCTCAGATCACCTTTAAAGCTGCAAGATTTATCAGGTCAGTTTCTTCAACCAAATAGACAGATGAACACAGCCAAAAGGGAAGACAGGAGAAGGAAAAAGGACAAATAAATACTCCTTTTCTGGTTTTGTGTTAGGCTAGTGTTGGTTGTTGTCAGATTCTGGACATAGTCATGGCTCTTTCTTCAGGTAGGTGGAGTCTCTGGTCTACCTGAGATCAGGTTGGAGAGGCTGATTCAGTGATGTAGTCCCATCGCTGGACAAAGTTTTCTCCTCTCTCCTGTTGTCAGGTGCTAATGGAGCAAGCATCAAATGAGCAAGCAGATCCAAATGTAGGACTGGCTAGGGTGCTTTGATGGCATCTTGAAAACACCATGGGCTGATGTTTCATAGGCCTGATGTCCATTGCTTGGAGTGAAAAATAAAGAAACAAAAATGACAAGAGAGACACAAAAGCAGCAAAAGCAAGGACAAAGATGAGCTGAATGCCTTATTGGTCAATTTGGGTTTTATGTTTCTTAGTCCACAGAAAACTATGGGGTTGTGCACAGCAATCCTTCCATTGTTTTCAAGTAACTCTTCCAATCCACACAATCTTAGCTAGAAAACAAGCGTACGTTGAACAAACACAAAACACACAATAGTCCAGTATACGAAACAAAGTCAGACAAGGTTCCAGAGTGCATCAGATTCTTCTTAATACAGCTTTGGTTAAACTGTTTTTTAGGCCTCTTCCTAAAATGATAAGGAAATATCCATAGCCTTTTATCTGTTAGGGTTTTTTTCTTGGGAGTAGGCCATGTCACTAGGTCCCATTATCCCAACAACTCTACCTGTATCCCACTTACTCTGTCTCCTTCCCTGGTGGCTCCCCTCTTGGCCTTGAACTGAAAAGAGGAGATTCCCATCTCTCAGAAGATAGACCAAGCATTCACTGAGAGACCTGGAAGGTCCTGAAATACTGGATTTTAAATGTGTAACATTATTATGTTCATAAAAGCTCTTTTAGAGGCTTCTAAAATGTATTAGGTGTAGTTTTTCTCTTCCTGAAAGTCCTGTGCCCCACTGCATTTATATAACTAAGGCACTTGGCTCTACAAGGGGAGGAATACCAAAAAAAAAAAAAGTCCCAATAATATGATTGAAAACTCTCTCAAATGTTTCTGAAGTACCTTTTCCAGCATTCATAGAATTCATGATGGTTTGGTGTAGTATACAGATTTTACTGGGACTAATTTAGGATGACCTGCTGAACACATTGATATTGTTGAATAATGTGCCCATCGCAAACACATGCCACTAAAGCCTTATACTAGACCACATAGCCAGACCTGTAAACTTGATAAGATCACATGCAGGGAAGGTTAAGCCTGTTCACTATTCCCCCCACCATCAGTGTTACCAGCTTTACAGTTTTACTAGCACAGAATGCATTAGAGAAATATAGAAATATGACTGTGTCCCAATTAGCAACCACATTATTATCTATAGACTTATCTAGTGCCATTTACAGGATATGAAAGTGCTGGACGATTAAAAAAAAAGTGGACCTGTAATTACATACACTGTAAAATACAACACTCCAACCTGTTAACAGCTAAATCAGTGAGATTCTCAGGCACCACCAGCTCCTCTAGATGGCAGTAAGGGGTGGTATGCTGTTAAGAATTTTTAGGGCGGGGGTGTAAATAGGTACTGATGCTGCTTTATTTATATTCTACTTTCATTTCTCATCTTTAGCAGTTTCACTTTGTAGATATGGTAATCATGTTCCACAAATCACTGACAGAATTAAGGATTTGTTCTTTCATACAGGCCCAATATGCTTTCAAGGAATGGTTGAAAGAAATACATTATTTTCAAATTGCAGTAATTAACTTGTAGTCCCAGTTGCATAAGATTTAGGGTAATATTTGTAAACGAGTTAAACAAAATAAACCATAAATGAGGTGCAAGCTACATGGGGGAAATCGTAAAAATCATTGAAAGGGAGCATGTTCTAATGAGTGGGCAATGGACTGGGAGTTAGGAGACCTGGGTTGTTCTTGGCTCTGCTCCAACCTGTTGTGTGACATTGGACAAGTCACTTCGTTTCTCTGTGCCAATGTTTTCCTATTATGTTGTCTGTATATTGAAGGCACCACTGTCCATGCCTCTTCACTAAATCTCTCAATTTCTCCATATGTACATTGAACACAAGGAGAAATAAATGCAACTCTGTGGCATGTCATTTGACAGTGTTCTTAGGGATGATGGGCAATTGTCCAAACCCACTGTTTGGGAATGCTAAGTAAGGAAGTAGCAGAGCACAAGGGTAGATCTGTCTGCTCCCAGTACTCTCTACATGTGTAAGCATTTCCCACAAGATTTTTCTAAAGTGAGTAGTGATTTTGTGTGCCTCATTTTTTTGAGTGAACATCCAGAGACACCCTAAAAAGGCTTGATTTTGAGAAACTGCTGAACATTCATCATCTAAAAATCAAGGCCTTTTAAAATGTATCAAGTTGGGTCCAAAATGGGTGTGCGCTAACTCAGTTGATCAATAGATGCTTTAAAAAATCTTGGCCTTCATGATGAACAGTATTGTGGGCAGCTGATAGATCTAACAAATACTAGTATGGATACATAATCTTCATCCATAATCTCTACCTTCTGTAGAAGTTTTAGATGTTGAACAATGGTCCAATTGTCTATGTGGCTGGGAGTATCTTCTCTTTTGCCAAAAAATAATAGCAATGTCAGTATTCAGACAATTATTTTATTTGCAGTGCTAGGCAAACAGTTCTTTACTGCTCTGTTCAGACAGAAGAGATTATGTTAGAGGAGGTATAAAGTAATGTGTCTCCCCCATTAGATGCATTCTCCTAATTTAGGGCCCAATCTGGTAAACAGTTACACAAATGAGTGACTGCACTCATAGGAATAGTTCCATTAGAGGTACTGTTCTTGTGATTAAAGTCGTTTGTGTGCATTAGTGTTTGCAGGACGAGAATTTTAAACCGTGAGAACCATATTTTCAAGCAGCCTCTGAAAATGGACCTACCACATGTGATTCTAACTATTTGTACATGCAAAAACATGTATTTTTGCTTGTTATATTGGATAATTACATGTGGGATGGGGTGAAACAACATAGATAAACATTTGGGTGCACAGTTACCTGATTTGCATGCACAAATGTATTCTGTTTGTGTTTGTAAATACGTACACATTTTTGGAGACGGGGATTTTTTTAATAACCTGCATGCCTCCTTTTGTCTCTATTGAAATCTATACAAAGGTTTTGTTACGAAAATCTCTCCTAGAAATTGATACCTATCTACATATTTTTCTTGGAATTCCTAGTAAAGAGTAATATACAGCAGCGAGGTAGAAGTATCTACATATTAAAAAATATATGCTGGACATAAGTAATCTTATTTTTGAATAGTCCCCCCCCCGGTAAATTATTTTCTGTGCTTCTTGTTTGTTCTTTTTCAGCTTTTTAATAAAGTATAAGCTTTATCCCGAACACCAATGTGTTTGCTCTTTTCCTTGTTTTGTCATAGAATAGCAGAGATAACCAGAAAAATAACTTAGTAGATGATATCAACATTAGAATATTATTTCTATATCTCTTAGTGTGTGCTTCCATGCCTTATATTGCAGGAATATTCCACACCCTTTGTAATATACTTTAACCATGAAAATTCACTATCCTTTTGGGATAAAGGTGTCAACAGAAAGGCACATCACAAAAATAAATGGAATAATTGGAAGCAAACAATTTTCAGCTTTTGTTCTCAGCACTCTTTATTTTGATTGATGTTTCACTCACTTTGGGAATCTTTCCTGATAATGTAATCTCAAAAACAGTTTGGCTCTTCTCTGACCTTATATTCAGAAACATTTGTTTAAGTGTTTTCCCATTCAATTTCCCCCCACTTCCCATAAGCTACTTCTGAAAATTCTGATCAGGGACAGCTTCTCTTTGGTGTAAAATGGATCTGCACAAGATTGCACGTTTAAAGGAGGCACGTGGTTAAGATTTCCTTTCATATTTGTTATATAACTACCTTGGTTGTATTGCATGGGACAAGGGAGGAGATTGTTTCTGCCCCCCAGAATAAATTAACAAACACAACACCAACAAACCAAAACCAAATAACATGGATATAGAGCTTATTTCTTGCCAGCCTGGGGCTTGATTAAGCTGCTCTCGCCTTTTCTGTTTCTTCCATTACCTCTGTCTTGGTCTTACAGTCGAGTCTGGCTAGTATTATGCCCCAAAGAAAATCTAAAAAAAGGTTTCATTTACTCTTTGTTATTTACTCTATGGCTCCAGGAAGGTGAATTTTATGATTGTTAAAAAAAGATAAAACACAATAAAAAGCTAGGATACTCAACTTTTCATCACACCTTGCTATAAGAATATGTTCCACTGGCTTCATGAGAGTAATATCTTACCAGTAAGGCTGTTTTGCCAACTATTCACTGGGTCCACCAGAGGGACAGGGTGAGGCACAAAGGAATTGCTTGTGTGACTCCCTGATGCTGGGGGCTGCTTATATGCCAGCTGGTTTTGTCCTCCCTGTGGCCATCTACAGCTGGAGATTGCTGGAGTGCTGTAGCAGTCCAACCACATCACCTTCTTTGCTGTATGCCCCCTGAGCCAGAGACTGCAGGGGGAGTGGCATAGCTGACATCTCTACAATTTGAGGAAATCTGTCAGCTTTCTGGCCTTCTTGTTTCTGCGATAATGTGTCTTGAGCACATTAGTAATCACTCCTTGAAGCATGAATCACTTCCTCTTCCCCCGCTCACTGCACCAAGAATGTAGTTACATAAAATGGGTATCTCAAACTTTTTCATATTTTGGACAACATCTCAGTAGAGAGAGCATTTCTTGAACACCCCCTTGCTCAGTCATGATGGCACAGTGTATTTCACCTTCCTTTTGCAAGCAGGGGTACTGGCACAAGTTATATAGTGGGGCTGCTGAGAGCTGTTGAACCAAACTGTAAATTCTGTATATAATGGAACCACTTCAAGCCAGGGGATGCGGTAGCACCCCTAGTTCAAGCACTTACGTTTGCAAGTGCATTACATCCTTATGGTAAGTTCAGCAGTTGCTTATGTGGAAAATGAATATTAGGAAATTACTTCATATATATGTAGCTATGATTTAACAGGTGGAAACAGGAAGGTGAGTTAGCTCTGTTTGACCAGTCAGCTATCCGTGACAAATGCTTCAGGTACCACAGTTTGAGAACCAGCTGCCATAGATATTGAGAATAGTATAGAGAACAGTACATGCAGGGACAGTCAAACAGTTGTATGACATAGTCACTGTGCAAAATTATGATTATGATTAATTTCCTTAGGGACTGTATGATTGACAGCATCTAAAGCCGGCTGTCACGCAGCCATAAACTGAGATTTGGTCAAGTTGTGCTGTCTGCTAACCAGAGGCAACACATACAGAGTTAATCATTCAAATTGAAGTGCACAGGGCCCAGTGCATTTAAAAGAAAAAGATATATTTTGTGAGGCCAAAATATATGGGCAAAAGACTCTCAGCAAATATTTAGTCTTTCAAAGACTAACTGGCAACATTTTTCAATGTTTTCTCTGATGAACTTTATATGCAGGAGAGAAGGCAAGTCAGTACATTAAACTGCTTCTAACTAAAACCCCAAGAGAAATATACAAGTAGGCACAGCTATTCTGGGCTCAGTTCTTACGTTCTGCTTGCTTTGTGACATCTCAGCCGTGCAAAGCAAGTGGGAAGCTGGCTTAGCCTGGCTTCCTGGAACCTCCCCTGTGTAATAAGAATTTCTGGGTGACACAAAGGCAAAAGTGACTCCCAAGTCACCTCTTTTGCAGCCTCTGGTGCAGGAGATGTGTCCAGAGCACATCTACAAAAGGCTGTTCCCAGCTGCTGGCACAGCTCCTTGGGGCTGTTAGCTGCTGGTTATAATTTTGAATAGTCTTTGGGCTGCTTTAGCTTGTCAAGGACTGAAGCAGGTCCCAGAATCTGTGTGCCACAAAGGTGGTGTAAAGACCCTTCTTTACACCCTCACTCTTTTTGGGTCATGTGTTCAGTGCAGTTTGGCCAGACTCAATAATCATGGATAACAGGTCTTCGAATTGGCCGGAAAAGATCTCTGCTATGAAACATAATCCAAACTACCAGGCTTGTGAAGTGGATATTATTACTGAATCCAATGTTTGTTCTCCAGAAGGAGAATTACCATTGTGAGGTGCAGATGGCAACCCTCTCTAGGAAATAACATTTGGTTTATAAAAATATTCATTCGACCAGATGGTTATGTAGCCTTGAGACAAGGAGGATCGCAAGTTAAAACAATCAAACAAGAAGAGGAGGTTGAAGTGGATTTGACTGCTGAAAAACCTAGCTGTCCTCTCCATCCATCCTATATCCTCCTGTCAGCTTCTCCCTTACATCCACCATAGCTTAAGGAAAAGATGATGATGACTACAAGCACTTATTTTAGAGTAGGGTTTTGAAAAGCACCTAAGTGACTTAAGAACACACATGCTATTAACTTTCAGTGGAACTTGTGCTCCTAAATTACTCAGGCTCTTTTGAAAATCCCACCCTTAGTCCTTACTGTTGAGCTGTTGGCCTCAGTCTGATCTTTGTTACACATCTGCAAAATCTGCTCTTTATGCTGTGACCAACTCACAAAAAATATGTGATTTCTCCACAGCATTTCTCAAGCTGGGGGCCTCATCCAAAAGGGGATTGCAAGCCTATTGTAGGGGGGGGTCACAATATTGCCATCCTTACTTTGGTGCTGCCTTTAGAGCTGGGTGTCCAGACAACAGCCTCCACTCTGCCTTCAGAGCTGAGTGCCTGGAGTCTAGACTTCATGGTCCGTGGTGTGATTTTCACAGCCACAAATTGGGTAGACCCCTAGATCTTTGAGACACACAATGCATTCTGTCAGAGGAAATGCTCTTTTTTACAGAGGCCCCAGCCCGGCTCAGCACCACAGCTGGACTCTGATGGAGTGCCAGGTGTAAAAATGAAAAAAACCCATACATTTTTAATAGATCTTTCTTTTCTACATCACAGATCACTGACCACAGCTGGGGGAAAGGGAGTTGGATTATATTGCCGGAAAACAGGTTTTATTTTAGAAGCACAGATGTTTTCTTCTTCACTTCCTGAGATCTTGAGATTTGATGTGCCAAAAATATATATAAATCAGCCCATGCTATGACTCATTGTGCCAAGTCCCTTTTGAGGGTCCTTGTTTATATAATCCCGATTTCCTCTGATCTCATCTCATCTCAGCCTCTGGATGGCAGCTATCTCATTAGGGTAGTGGAGACTTTTAGGGTTTATCTTTATTAGACTTTTTTTTACCTCCAGTTAATTGATGGCCAGTTACCTTAAAATATTTAACATATTTGTAAAGGTTAGCATGGACACTCATACATTTATTCTAGGTTACAAATGGCTGTTCTTTATCCTAGAGTTTGATTTATGGTATGAAGTCATTACAAAGTGGGGTTCTGTTTGGGCATTTGAACAGCTGTGAATCTCAGATGGATGGGGAAGCTTCGCTGGCAATAACTGGCCAAGTGCGTAGCATCCTCCTCAGTGGATAGTCCACAGGGAGAACTGGAGCCAGTTACTGTTTCCTTCGATAGGAATTATTCCTTCATCTCAAGTGGCCCCAAGTTCAGTCCTTTCCAACAGCCGCTGAGAGGTCATTACATGTATCAGATGTTTCTGCATGTAAAAAGAAGTGAAGAGTGATGCGCTTATGAAACTTCCCACAAAAGTGAAACAATCCAATCAGCTTGCATGGCTAATCAAGAAAATACAAGGCCAAGATTAGTTAACTGAAATGCATGACGAAGCAATTACCCACACTGTGAAAAGCTTCTTCCATGCAGCCACCCACACATTTTACTGATTCCCTGAGACAATCACAGTGCTGTTCTAGCTTCGCTGGAAGGAACAGAGAGGCCTTTTAGAAGCATGACCAAGAGATACCCATCCCTGCGTGGAAAGAGCATTCTGCCCAAGAAAGTCATGGCTCAGTCTCTCTGAACAACAGGTTCCAAAGGCATCCACTGAATAAACAGACTATTCATGATCTTTGTCAGGAAGTGCCTGGGGATTTGGAAAGGAGAAACTATATCCTGACTACGAAACAGGAGCTTTACAGGAAAATGAACAGGGTTACTTCTAATGCTTTTAGATAGCTAAATAAATATATAGGTGTATGAATAAATATTAAAAAAATACTTGCTAATGCTTGTGGAAATGATGCAGGTTTCTCTCCAGCTAGACTGCTACTCTGTTGATTCTTCACCTGGCTGGGCTTCCAGCTGGGAGGTGAATTGAGAAGGCAAATATATTTAGCATTGGAATACAAGGGAAATAAATAATTCTCTGAAATGTAAATTTTGCTTTTCATTTAATAGTAAAGCAACTGTTAAATTAACCCAAAATCATTTAAAAAAAATAATGGAACTTACTTTACAACTTGAAAAATCTCTTCTATCCCACTGGTTCCAGAGGTGACGTGCATTTTCTGTGTACATAATCATACAGTCAGACTTTCTGAAAGTTTTATAACATTTTTAAAAATATGTTTACTCTTCTTTCCATATATAAAGATACACAGTGGGGACACTTGAAAGTACATTTCTATTTTGTTGTAGACATATTCCCTGTACTTAAAATAAGGAATACCAATAGAACCAGTAATATCTCTAGCACCAGAATGTGTGCCCGATGTAGTGATAATAACTTTTTATGAAATGAGTGCCTCAAGGCTCTGTTTTCTCTTTCTATGACTCATCACTGGCTAATTTCATTTGCTTGCATTGGTTTAATTATCAGCTTTATGCTGACGACTTCCAAATCTACTCTGGCACTCTGAATTTGTCTTGTTTCATTTCATATCTCCTACTGTTCCTCCAACTTGCCTTATATTTCTTAGTCTTCTCAAACATACCATGGTCAAAACCAAACTCATCATTTTTCATGCCAAACCCTCTACATCCATTCTTTATTTTTGTTGATAACACTGCCAATCTCCCCATTCCCTAGGCTCATAACATGGGGATCACTGAGGCTGTGACCAAATTAAAGCTAGTAAGAAATTCTCCAGTGGAATGATTGTGCGCCAGAGAATGCACATGTGTAGAAACTGAACATTTTGTGGAGATGGTTTGATTTCAGTGAAGGTCAAATGAAACCCCACACAGGGTTTCAAAAACTTCCTGGTTTCCCGCCAGCTTGTCCACCCGGCTCTTCAGCAGCCTGCCAGCTGTTGGGGAGCCGGGATTCGTGGCAGCCTGCATGGTGAGCTAACGGTGAGCCAAAACCCTAGAAGTCCTGGGAGAGCCATCTCCAAGGCTCCCAGCTCCCTGTTAGCTTCTCAGGTGCAACTTCATTTTGAAATGATCAAATTGAACCACTTTGATTTTTTTTAAACTTTATTTTTGTCAGATTCTGTTTTGTGGAGAATCTTGAAATTTTTGGTTTGTTTCCAAACTGGAACAAAATCAAATTCTGAAATTCCAAAATCCCCCGCAAACCAGAATTGCCATTCTGCACATAGCACTAGAACAAATCCTGTCTCTTGTTCCTCCTCAACAATGAAAACATCTGCCTGTTCCTTTCTGTTCTGAGGGCGAGATTACTTATACATGCTCTAATTATTTCCCATTGTTGGCTGCTGCAACCTCCTCCTTTTCAGTCTTCTGGATATTTCCCCCACATCTATTCCTTCCAAAATACTGCTCGGAAAATAATCTTTCTCTCCCATTGTTCTGTGTATAACATGTTTGGGATCTGCATGTGAAATTGAGATAATGGTAAGGTTGTCATAAAAGTTTACAATTTACTGTGTCTGGGATCCATTGCAATGTTATGGCCCATGTATACTGATTGATGCTGACATAATTCTGAGGACAAGTACAGATGTTGCAGATTAAGCTTGTTCATGTGCTTACATGGAAAGTTATGATAAAACCAAATGGTGTGAGACAGTGCCATTGTCAGTGCAGACCCGATTGTACCATACTTTTTATTAAAATGAATTTTCATTTTGCAGTTTCAATACATCATCCTCACTTATTTATAATTAAAGATTTATGCCCAGATCTGCAAAGGTGCTTAAACCCTAGATTTAGGCACCTAAGTCCCAATTTTGGCTCCACTGTAATCCACAAAACAGCTGCTGATCCCTGTAGGTGCCTAAACTCACTCAGCACCTAAGTTTTCAAAGTAAAAGTTCCCTTGGCACTCAAGTTTCTGCTCCCGGGCATGCACACTGTTGCCTCACTCAAGACTTCCAGACGCTGGTCTCCTACATAAACCCCAGAACCAGGGAATAATAGGCATTTGGCCACCTAAATTGTATGTGAGGCTCAGTCTGGTACCTGTGCTCAGATGGCACTTGTTAGATCGGATCCCATTCAGAATCCAGCCAGAGGAAGCGGAGGTGGTTGGGGTGCCCACCTGATAACCAAGTGAGAATGACTCTGTATCCAGTGGTTAGGGCACCACCTCAGGAGGTGGGAGACCCTCATCTGGTCCCCCTGCTCTAATGACTCTTTCATTATTTAATCCATGGTGGAACAGCTTCAACAGGAGAGACTGAGGAAATTCCACATCAGAATATCCCATAGCACACTCCTGAAAGGTGAGAGACTCCTGTTCAAATCCTTTCCCTGGCAGAGAAGGGGAATTGAAGTGGAATCTCACACACCCCAAGCAAGTGTTTTAACCTCTGAGCTAAAAATTACAAGGTGCAGGGCACCACCTCCCTCCCCCACTGACATTTTGTGTGGAGCAAGGCAGGTGGCTAACTCATTCCCTGGAGAAGCGGCACCTAAGCTGCCTGTCAGGTATCTGGTTTGGTGGTTCCCATTTGTGAATTGCTAAACAGGATTAAGTGCATCCCTGCAGCCCAGATTTAGCTGCCTATCTCCAAGAGAGGGGCAGGGCTTAGCACACACCCTTGTCATCAGGGGCGGCTCTAGGCGTTTTGCCGTCCCAAGCACGGCAGCCAGGCTGCCTTCGGTCCCACAAATTCGGCGGCAGCCTGCGGGAGGTCCGCCAAAGCTGCGGGACCAGCAGACCCTCCGCCGGCATGCCGCCAAAGGCAGTCTGCCTGCCGCCCTCGCGGCGACCGGCAGAGCGCGCCCCATGGCTTGCCGCCCCAAGCACGTGCTTGGCGTGCTGGGGCCTGGAGCCACCCCTGCCTGTCATTGGCATCTGCCATTGGTTAGTATAGGCAGGGAGCATGCTGGCTTTTGTGAATCCCATTCTTAAGTGCCTGTCTCTCCCCATTCATTGTGCAGGGAGCCTCAGCGCCTAACTCAGGCTTTGTTGTTCGTGTGATTTTGTAGGCACCTAAAAGTTAGGCATCATGATACTCAGCATTGCAACACCTGAGTCTCTTGGTGGATCTCACCCTTATAGACTGGCCATAAGTGAATAAATATAAGATCATAGAATGGTAGCATGGTAGTTAGAGGTAGAAAAGGTCAGATGAATGAGTCAAGGGCAGGATATCGGAAGGAAAACCATACATAGTCAATTCCGTTTAATTGCACAGCAGAATTAACTGCTTAAGAGACCAGCTTTCCAGAATTCCAAAGTTTTAAGATTCCTTCCATATTACTTGCACCTGTGTTAATATTGACAGAAGCATAAAGTTCTTAGTTTCATTTTTTAAAATCTTCTATTTGAGTCCTGAAAGCATTGCAGTTCGGTGTCTTGATTCCACTATAAAATGATTGTTTGTCTTCACTGTCGTTAGACTGGGTTCTTACTCAAGTGTAACCCCTTATCTCCCTGCACATAAAAATCTCTCCCCTGTGTTAAATGGTGATTTCAACTCGTGCCAGCTGACACAGCTAGTGAGATTAAAGTCCAGGTTCCACTTCCACACTGGCTAGAACCCATCCACTTTGTAGTGAGGATGCAGGCTAAATCACCCAATTGCTGAAGATCCTGCAGTGCCTTCATACAGGTCCTGCTGTGTGCCCAAAAGGACAAGTTCTCCCGCAATTTATTGGAGAAGAGTCATAGAGCTTCTCAGTTTACTTCAGCTCAAAAGAATCATGGGACATGCCCCCAGAAGTCCTAGTGACACACATGGGTGAGTGCAGCATTAGTTAGGACTCAGAAACTCTAGTCCAGGGGTTCTCAAACTGGGGGTCAGGACCCCTCAGAGAGTCGCGAGGTAATTACATAGGGGGGTCGCGAGCTGTCAGTCTCCACCCCAAACCCCGCGTTGCCTCCAGCATTTATAATGGTGTTAAATATATTAAAAAGTATTTTTAATTTAAAAGGGGGGTCACACTCAGAGGCTTGCTATGTGAAAGGGGTCACCAGTACAAAAGTTTGAGAACCACTGTTCTAGTCTGTCTCTGCAGGCTTTACACTTACAGCCGGCCTATGCTAGCCTGGGTGCCTGGACCCACATTCATTACCAGGGCTAGCTCTGTGGTGAAGTTGCTAAAAGCTAACTAGGTTTCTCTGCAATCTTTTATGATACCTATTTAACACCTAATCAAGTATTAAAACTATAAATAATGGATTTTGCTGCACCACTCAGACCCTAATAAATGCTGTGAACAGTTTAAAGTTACCAGCTTGTCTTTACAACATTGCACTGTTACAGCAGTCAGGTTAACCTTAAGCCAATTCTTGACCAATAGTTGATTTTTTTTATCAGTCTCAACCTGTAAACAGCATGATAGTGACAATAAATACAATATTTGTTGCAATAGCAGCACTGATAAAATAAAATTAGAAAATGAAAATAACCCAATTATACAAAAAATGGATGTTGCCAAGAGAAAATAACTGAATAGATCTAAGGGACATCAGTATTATTTACTCTTCCACAAACATTTTTCTTTTAAAATTGCATAGCCTTAGATGCCATTAAATTACTTTTTCCTTCTCAGTCTTGCAAATCCTGAACAGAAATAAAGGGTTATTTTTCTCCTGTTTAAAATTTTCAGTAGAATAACTAAAATAGTCAGAGGGTTTTGCTGTTTGAAGTGTTGGGAAGCTTTAAAAAATATCAAATAATATTGTGGGTTTTTTTAAACAAAAGATGCATTTTTAATTGTTTTTGGGTGTGGAGCCCCGCCTGCCTCCTATTCATCAGCTTCTGACAAATTTCTGAAAGCTATAAGGCTGGTGTATGTTATTGCTATAGGGTAAATTCTGAATTGTATTGTGGTTTAGGCAGGGAAAGGTACAGAAGTCTCTTCTCCTTCATAGGGCTATACCCTGCAGATTGCAGTGCACTCTGGCTCTAGTCAAACAAGTTATTTAAGCCTTTGCATTACTTTAAGCACTGGAATAGTCCTATTGACCCTAATGTGTGCTGAGCACCTTACAGGATTGGTGCACACCTGTAGGCAGAACTGTAGGTATTTGGCTAGTTCATCCACTGGAACTCATCAGCCCTGCGTGACGTAGATAGCCCTGTGTATTCTGCTGACATCAGAAGCAGACGTGAGGATAGCACACACTGCTCCTTTTTGGACCACTCATAAGGAGAATAGTAGAATGCCTTTCCCCCAGAGCCGTTTTGTCAGCATTTGCCCTATGTAGGGCAGAATGGTTCAGGGAGCCTCCATTCAGCTGCTAGAACTCTGCTCTATGAGCATTCTTGTGACTGCTACAGCTACAATCTGCAGCTCTACAGGCATGCTATTGTTAATAAAATTAACAGTGTTTCTCTGTACTTTTATTACTTTCCACATGGTGATTCACAAGTGATAGAAAATTACCTTTGTATACATGAGATGGGGTGGTGATGGTGATGATGATAATGAGAAGAAAGTAATCTGAGCCTTTGCTTTTATATGTGTGTCTTTCCAAATTGGCAGTATTCCTGGCTATCTGAACTGGAGCCAGAGAAACCCCTATAACTCCAATTTAATTTAATGCCAGGTATAAAAGCTGTAATTCAGAGAAACTCATTAAATGGAATTGAGATATATAAGAAAATGACAAATGGCAGCAAATACTTGCAAAATATTTTATATGGGTTTAATAAAGCAATATTAATATTGAAAAATAATATGCATTAGAAGATTTCAGTGTCTGATCTGATTAGGATCAATACTTTTCCCCTCCAAGCTTTTGATGCATGTGACAGTGTTACCAGGCTGTGTATTATAGCTACGGACATTGGAATCCTTTAGCAGTAAACTACGTTTAGTAAAATGCAGTCCTAGGAAGGATATACATACATACAGCCAAAAATAAATCACTGTGATAAATACTAGGCACTAAAAGAGTTTTCAGTGAAACAAGCCATGATATCATTCTTTTATATTTCATAAATCTCACTACACTAAATTCAAAGAGTAAACTTTTGATATAACACCCTCCCTTGTTGAAGTTTGCAGTCTTTAGCTTCTGAAATACACCACAGTTCATTATGCTGCTGTAGCATCTCATGTAATTTTGAAGCAGTGTGTGTGTGTGTGTGTGTATGTGTATATATATAAAAGGTCTAGATTGTTTTCTATTTTGTTATCTTTCAACCATTTGTCAGCAAGTATTGTAGGTTACTGTTCAAACTCATTTAACTTTTGAATACTGTTGATTCACCTGTTCACACTTAGATTTTTTTTTTATTTCTTCTGCACCTGTGTCAATCTTTCTGATCTTTCATCATTTCGTTGCTTGAGTGTTTTAGGTATTTTCAGGTTCTTATCACCATAGCATCTATTGTAGGTACTTATTTTAGGTATTTAGATACTCATATTCATTAATGTATTTACCCTAAGAACATCCTTTGGAGGTATGGAAATATTGTTATCCTCACTTTACAAATGGGAAGCTGAGGCACAGCGAAGCTTGGGGCTTGTCTACATGGGAAAATGAACTGGCATAGCTGTTCAAGAGTAACTGTTCTGTCGTAGCTATTCTGAAATAACTTCCCATGTGGATTTTCTATTCTGACTGTATTCTGGGATAATTATTCAATGTTATAAATGCAGTAATTATTCCTGAATAAAATCTGGACTACCAGATGCTTTTGAATGGACCCCAAAATCATTTTATTTATTTATTTAATTTTATTTTATTTTAAAATTATTTTCTCTGGTATTTGGAGCTTGACTATACGTTGACCAAGAAATTTCGACCTTGGCAAAAAAAAAAAATAGACTACCCCTGCTCTAGTTTATAAAAGACCTGATTGCCACAAGTGACATTTTGTATCAAGTGCTCTGAGAATAATTTGTTTTTACCATACTCTACTGACGGTAGGACTAATAATATTTTAGTTTCTACAGAATGTTATAGAAAGTACTGTAAGGCAGCAAGTGAATCTTCAAGTGTTCTTTGCTTTTCCAACATTGTCTGATTGGGTTGGTGTGTTTTGTTGTTGTTTTTTAATCTAATAGATGTATATATTTAGAACTATAGTCCTTAAAAGTTTTTGGGACTCACAGGACAGTTGTGCTCTTGGTTCAACACTTCTTTTGCACCCGAAGATCAGTGAACCAGGACAATTAAACATCTTTGGATTAAATCCAAGTTCTTCTGGAAAGAGGTGAAACATCAAACCACTGTGCCTAAATTGGTGTACATAATGTGGTTTTCATGCACTATTTCAGGATTTTGAAGACCTGCTATTGATGGATTCTACTTTGTGAGACACAGACACCTGATATGATGACATCCTGTCATTACAGAGCACTTCTGTCTTCTCTGCTAGTATTGAATAAAACATGGGTTGATAAAATTTGCTGTGGACTCAAAGGAAAATAACTTGGTAGAGAAACAGCTGAGGAAAGATAAACTGGAAATGTAAAACTGACAACACACAAGTGTCGGTGCCAGGAATACATTTCAGATATCTTCTCTTATGAGGGGGCTTAATACACAGTCCCTGTCTTGCTGGCAGCAGGAAGGGAGGGCAGAGTTGTAGGAAGTAATTGGAGGATCCCCGAGTCATATTGTCCTATACAAGGCATATACAGAAAAAAAAATGGCTGGCTCAGGGAGATTTTAGGACAGGAATGGTTGGAAAGGAAGCTGTGGAAGGAGCTCAGAGCAATGCCCAGGGTTCATAACAGGTCCCTGACTCTGCTGAAACCCTGCCTGAGGGAGGGGGCATTTCTTATCCTTTGATCCCAATATGCCTAACAAGAGTGCAGCTGAACTGATGTTAGTAATTTTTTGTTGAATTTCTCTGGTGTATACAATTCTGCAAGTTCCTCCAGAGGAGCAAAGGGAGTTGAAGTGGTGGGGGTTGACGTCTGGGTAGGCTCTTTCAGGGGCATTGAGTTGCTGAGAGTGAGCTCGGCAGCCTTGTATTTTCCAAAAGAGAAAGTGGCCCATCTCCTCCCCCCCTTCCTGTTTTCCCCCTCATGGCTTCTCTAGCCTGCACAATGTATTAAGAAGTCCCCAGTCAAGAATAGCTAGAGGGCTCAGTTGACATCTGGGTTCACATCAAACTAAATAGCTCAGGGTCAAATAATTTACAAATTACCCTGCCAAAAATGACAATTTTTTTTAAGTACCACAAGTCAAATACACCTCTACCCTGATATAACATGACCCAATATAACATGAATTTGAATATAACACGGTAAAGCAGTGCTCCGAGGGGGGGGGGGGGGCTGCACACTCTGGCGAATCAAATCAAGTTCGATATAATACAGTTTCACATATAACGTGGTAAGATTTTTTTTTGGCTCCCAAGGACAGCGTTATATCGGGGTAGAAGTGTAGCTGAGGGTTTAGTTCCCCCCCACCTCCTCTCTAATACAAAAGAAAATTAAAAACTACTGTTAGAGTTCAAAACCCAAGCACTTAAAGTTCAGGAAAGTAAAAAATACAAAGTTTCTCTCATAGAGTTAACTCAGTCATGTACTTAAATAGAACTTTTTATTCTTTTCCTTATGAAATTTAAATTTTAATACACTTGTTTAAATATGTAGGAATGTGTAACATGACTGAGTTTATGTTGTGTGAGCAAACTTAACATTTGCAGTTTCCTGACATTTGCATGTTTAAATTCTAACCACTTGTCATGGAGTGGGAGGGAGTCACGGCCCTGCACCCTCACTTCCTGTGATTCACCGTGACTCTCAGCCAGCCAGTACAACAGAAGGTTTATTAGACGACAGAAACACAGTCCCAAGCAGGGCTTGTAGGCACAACCAGGACCCCTCAGCCAGGTCTCTCTGGGGCAAGGATCTTAGACCCCAGATTTGGGGTTCCCTGTGTCTTCCCAGCCAGCCCAAACTGAAACCAAAAACCCTCCAGCCGGCTCTCTTCCCCTCTGTCTCTCCCCCTCTTCCTTTGTCCAGTTTCCCGGGCAAAGGTGTCGCCTCACCCCACCCCCTTCCTGGCTCAGGTTACAGGCTCAGGTACCGTCCCTCAATTAAAGTCATCCCCTGCTCTCCCATCCTCCATGCAGACAGTCCCAGTAAAACTAGAGGACATTCCCAGGTCTATCCGCCCCACTCCCTACTGCGTCACACCACTAAAGGTTGCATTCAGCTTCCTTTTGCCTTTAATTATATATTGCAAGAGGGAGATGGACCTTGACATTGGAAGCATCCTACTGAAACTCAAAAAATGCACCCAAATCCAAAATAATTTGCCAAACTAAACCCCCATCCATAGTTATTTTCTTTGTAAAACATTTCTTTGCTTTTTGGTTCTTGTATATCTTTTTTTCTTGACAAAATCCTAGACGAAGTTGAAAAAGCTACTAAAGAGAAAGCAAGCAAGAGGCAAAAGAACCAGCATAAATTATTAATAAATCGCCCCCTCTTCTGATGTTTTTGATATTTCCTTTCTTCTCAGACAGGATAAAGGATATTACAAGTGTGTATGAACACTAACCTTATAGTAAATCAGGCTTGGTACTATGACAGGAAATCCTTAGGTGTGGGTGTAATGTGTGTGCATAGATAAATGAGTATTTCTAGCTCACTGTGCCTAAAAACAGTGACTCTTGTTACCCTCTGTTCACAACCGAACTTTGGGGGCATATGAGGCGTTGACATAACAATACCGTGCACTTGAACATTATTCTCTGTGTTTGTAGCAGCCGGGCGGTCCTCTTGGAATGTCAGGAGCACTGTATTTTTTTAATGTGAGTAGATAAAACCCACAGTATGAACCGAAGAGGTTGCTTTGGGTATTATCTTCATCTCATTTTTTAAATATTTCAGTGAAAGTATTTAAAAAGCATTTTTGTACGACTAGATTTGTTCAGATTCAGGCAGATGGCAATTCATTTGGAGAGTTACTTTCCGTAAGAGAGAGAGATAATAGAAGATGGGAGAAGGGAGGTTTAGAAGTCAAAATAAAAGGACTAGGACTGTGAATACCTAGTGTCTGAATTCTAGAAAAAAAACGGCTCGACTTGTCGCTGACCTTGCTCACTCTGGTTGGAATCAGAAGTAACTCTGTTGAATTCAGTGGTGTTACTCTGGTTTAAAATTAGTACAAGAGGCATGTCTCCTTCAGTACTGAACACTAGGCCAAATACTACATTTTGACAAATATTGCAGTAATAATTATGATTTACAATTAGGGAACCTCCTGGATAAAAGGAACCACATACATGTACAGTAGTTATGATTTACAGTGTGTATCAGAAAACTCCCCTAGGATATAAACAGCAAACTTGCTGTCCTTCAAACATATTCCCTGAGGACCACATGTCGACAATGGCGCCCCTTGCAAGATTGAAGATGTATTTCGCTAAAGGAGATAACTGACAATATACTCAGAAAATATGCTTATTTTGACATACAAGTTAACATTCAACCTACATTTCTTGAAACTGCTAAAGGAGTTCACAGAATCTGATGAAGAAATAGGATGTAAATTGAAACCTTGGTGTGTGCTTCCTTTTAGTGAATGTTTTTGGACTATATAATTTACACTCTCAGAAAAAAAACAAAACTCAAAACCCCACACCAAGCTTGGTTCTCAGCTGTCCCTGTGTGCAATCTGTTTTTAAAATGCAGCAAGTAGAGTAACCTTGTTTAAACAGTGTTTTTTATGAGGGATTAAACATTAGCCTGTCCGGCCATGTTCAATACCACTTCCTCCTAGAGAGTCCTTTAATTGTGCATCATGGCAACTTCTGTCATTATTTTTATTGAGAAAAATGGGTTTCTGCATCTGTAATACTAGTGAATATCCAGCCACTCAGTTTTACTTGGTTTTGGCTGCCTGAAGTAGGTTGCTCCCTGGATAATCAGACATGCTTCAGCTGCTGGTTTCCAGTTGTTGCAATAATGTGCTAACATGCTGGTCCCCTGAAACAGCCTGCTTATTAACTGTGATGCCCAAAATGCCATCTGGAGTGTTATCCAGTAATCTATAATTATTCTGTCTACTCCTTCTACTTGATTGTCTGCTTTGTTACAGTATACTGCTTCTTTCTGTTTTTGTTGTTGTTGTTTGTTTTCTTTCCATTTTCCTAACTTGTCATGGAATCATTTCATACAATGATATTCACAACTGCTCTATGAATTACTTTTACATAAAGATGAATGCACAGGCTTGCTAGAAATTCTGCTGGGAAAGAAACTCTCAGATTCACACTATACCCCCTCTCAAAAAAAACCCAAAAGGGCAAAAAAAAAAAAAAGGCAAAAAAAAATAGAAAATAAATGAAAAGCAAGTTGGTGAGGTTTAAGAAAGAGCAGTAAACACAGAGGACTTGATTCTCCGCTTCCTTGCCCTTGTAGTAGTTTATTTCTAGACAAAGAATTTTACGCTCGTGTTGCACAGGTAGAAATGACTACACAAGGAACAGGGCAGCAGAGACTGAGGCCCAAAATTAATAAAATAAATTAAATATAAAAGACCCGTGATTACAGAGAGAGCACTGAAGTAAAAAAAAAAAAAAAAATCGGATCCATTTGTACCATTCCCCTTCTTGCTGCTTTAACTTCACCCTTTCTCTGTAACTCAATACAGCTGAATTCATAAAGTAAATTCTTTGGGTATTAAATATATTCCTTGGGGATTTGATTCACCATTTACTTTTCTTTATAGTGTCCTTATTATAAGGACATATGCCCATTGAAGAACACTCAATTAACACACGTAGCTAGCAACAGGCAGTAAGAGGAAGAGGATAACTCTGATTCTTTTTCAGATGGAGTCAAACTTATTCCCTAGCACCTAAAAATATCTCAGAAAATCTACCTCTGTGCTATGAGTTACCAAGACAAGTTAATAACTAATAGCTGTATCCCCCTACATATGTTTACCAATATGGTTCTATCCTGCCTAGGTGTGTAATTTATAGGATACACAGCATCCTCACTGCTATTCTGATCTATTTGATCATCACTCATTGCCTGCTGATGACATAATGAAGCATATATAGCTCCCACTGGGTGATATAGCTTTCTTTTTTTTTGGTCTAATTTAAGAACAACATTTTGGAATTTGCTTTTATACTGTGATGAGGAAAAGATGGGAAATAGTTAAAGTTTTGGACTTAGCACTATATGTCAGGCTGGAGTCAGTGGTACTAAGTATAAAGGACAAGGGGGTTAATATATAGGCCAGAGTTTAATAAATAGTTGGTACTTAATTTCAGCTTCTCTTTCTCAGTTAACTGAATTTATAAAATCAGCACAGTGACTTGTGGACAGTAGCCCCATCTAGGGGTGGACAAGAAGGTTTCTGTTGATTAAATGTTTAGTAATGCAGTTCTACTAATAGGGAGGAGGAAGGACTTGGGAGGCATCCAGCTCCAGGGTGAGACTCAACTTGAGAACAGAAACACATATATTCGCGGAGTGATTCCTTTGTTACAATAACATATTGGAGAGAGGAAGAAGCTATTAAAAATAAAAGTCAAGTGCAATTCTAAACTTGTTACTGCTGCAATGCTTTAGTCCCATGATGTCGTCGAACTGACAGTTCAGGGCTCCGTCCTGCCTTCCCAGAGTTAGATGCACATTCTACATGAAACACAGGGGAAGCAAGTAAACTCAGTTTTGGCTGTCAGCATGACAGGAGCAGGGAAGCATGGCAGCATAAGTGTAAAAAGCCTACTAGCTTTGATAGCAAGCAAAATGCAAATTGGTATTAGCAGCTTTCTGGGTATCCTCTCTAGTATTAATTTTAAAACTGGATGTCATGCCTGGCTCAGCTCATACAGGGGCCTCTGACGAGAAGAGGCTGAAAACTTGAGCTATCAAGCAGACTAGATAACCTTGCATCCTTTGAGAAAATGATTTTACAGATGAGGGTTGAGGTCACTGGCCGGGCAGCGTGGGAAGGCTTGCATTGGGGCTGCCTAAATTGTGCCTGACATGCGGAAAAAGGATATCAGTGTTACTGCTTCCATATCCTTAACTTTCATGAGCTGAGCTATTCACTTAAGATTTTTTTCTTTTTAATATGAAAACAGCATATGGGAAAATGTATATTTGGAGTTGAAAACATTTTAAAGCACGGTATGGAGAAAAAAGAAAAGTCTATTGTGAATTTTAGAATTGACCTAGTCCCTTATTTTGCTAAAATAAAATTATTTAGACTGGACACCTCTTTGTATCCTTATGCTTTGAGCAGGGGTTGGACTAGATGACCTCCTGAGGTCTCTTCCAACCCTAATCTTCTATGACGCTATGAAAATGGAAAATTGATTGCATGCAAGAGACTAGATTTAATCTCAGCCAATCAGATTGACAATTTTAACTGAATTATGTATGGCAGTTTTTTCCTCCTCGTTTTCAGCAAGTGATCTTGAGTGGAAGGAATAACCGGATTAGGGTTTCAACATGATCATTTGCATAACTGAGCCTGCATATGCAACTGGAATAAACATCCCAGCACTGGCAGGGCTCCAGGGACACAACATTTTTAACAGAGTGTGTAATGCTGTATTCAAACAGGAAATATTGGGACTGATGTTTGCACAGTTGTGGCATTGTTCAATGTGCTGCATTCATGACAAAATATCTCTGTGTGGCTATCCTATCTCAGTAACCCTGGAAAAGTCATACTGTAGCAAAGTAGTAGTTTGTAAGATGATACACCACTTTTTTCTTTAAAGAAGACAGATATCATCTCCATACAGTACAAACTTCTGAGATTAGTCTGCTTGCAAATCATAAAGAATGTGCTAAAGAGTATAATGAGTATTTGGACGACTGACAGTGTTTCTCTGTGTGTCATTTAAAATTTTACTAGACTGTAAGGCTGCTGCTATTCTTTGTGAAACATAATAAAAATAGCTACCATCAGCCATTGCCGTTGCCTTTGAGCTACCTTATCTCTGGGAGGTTTGATGGCAGAGGTCATTAAATAAATCAAATAAAATGAAGGCCTTTTTAATATACTGACTAGAGTGCCTCTTTGCCACATTAATAAAACAAAATAATACTGTTGCATAGCAAGCAAAAAGGTCCAAGAGATGCTCCACTTATCCTTTGAATGTTAGTAATAAGCCTTCTGAATCTTCTTTGCACTCATTTTTGTGCATGTAGGTATGTGCTGGGTAGCAACCCATTTATTCATTTTCCACTGTGCTGGGGCTTACATCACTGTCGTATTAGTCTAAGCAGAATGGAACAGATTGTTTATTTTGATTTAGCTCCACTTCAGGCTGTAACATCAGATGTAGCTCCTAGAGTGACAAATTCCAATTGCAGTGTCACAGATTAAATAAGGGTACAAAGGAGCCCTGCAAGCATTTTATTCCTCATGGGAGGGAAAGGATCTTGTCTGTTTCTCTTCGCTGAAATTATTGAATGTTGCACAACCCCTACATACATAAACAAACAAACAAGAGCCCCATTTCTGCAACGGGGTAAATACCCTGAAGTCATCAAAAATATGTTGGAATGTTCATGGTTAAGACACCTACCTTGTATAGATCAAATAACATGGATCTTTAATATCTTTACAAAAATATGGTAATGTGAGCTGATTTTTTTACTGTCCTACCACACTCTGATGATGATTACGTATTTCACATAGAAATTATTGATTTCATTTTCACATAGTATTTAACCACACTGGAAACTATCTCCACTCTGGAGCTCTAATATCATCTTTAGATAACCTTTAAAGATATTTCTTCCCAGAAGCAAACATGTTAGCTCTGTCTATCTCAGCTACACTTTCTGGCTTTGAAATATCCACGACTGATAAGGAGAATGACCTTTTACAATATAAGGTGGCTATATAAATAACTATAGCAAATATTAAATGTAAAATACGTAAATTGGATTAAATGGTTTAGAGCAGTGTTTCTTAACCTTTTCAGGTTGATGATTTTGACCACCTCCAAGTTACTCTGTAAATTTTATTTTCTTTGCTTTAGAATTGTAATAAAATTTTCAGTTCCTTGCAATCCCTTGATTGCCTTTTGTGACCTTCCTGTAGTCACAACCCACTTGTTGAGAAACGTTGCCTTAGGGATCTGAGCACCGAGTTTGAAATACTGGGTGTCTGTTCTGATCTCACACCAGTCTTTTACACTGTTATAACTCCATCAACTTCAATTAAGTAATTTCTGATTAATGCTAAAGTAAACAAGATGAGAACCAGGCCCTAGGTTTCACATATGAATCTTGACAAAATTATTTTGATACTCTTCTGAGGTCGATTAAAAATATGTCCTGTACAGTTTGCTGTGAATGTAGTATTTTGGATTAGACCTTAAAAAGTAAGGTCCTGTGTACCATGTGTAGACATTCAAATTGAATAGTTCTTTTCCTATTTCCTACAGTGTCCATGACCAAAGTCTCTCCCCCTCTACACACAGTATTCTCTAAATGTGTGAGACATTATTTTATAATATAAAGTTTTCTAATATTGTATATTAAGAACACACAAGTTTTTTGCTGGATAATTGGATTTAAAATTAAGATGTTCATGATGCTCAGAAACAATCCTCTGGTGCAATAAAGTGATATGTTAACATCAGGTTGAAAATACACTAGAATTTCACTTGTGTGGTGGGTTGCACTGCAATTAGACTCCTGCCTTCCTAAGTATCTTGTCTAACACAGGATGACAGATACAGTCTGCTGCTCAGATTGGAAATGGCAGCTGGGATCGGATAGGGTGGCTAGTGATGGAACCTGAAAAGCAAAGAGGAAATGTCTTTAAAGTGAAGGTTTGTTGCAGGAAAGGGAAGTCAAATGAAGCACTTTTCACAGGTGGCACTTCATTTAAATTATGGCTGAAGCACCTGCTAACAGTATTGTGTATTTCAACAGATAATTCAAGAATATACATTTTAAAGGAAGCATAGATAGAATCAAATATATTAAATAAATGTTTAGATCTTTGTGGGATGCCCCTGTAAGTAGAATGGATAGTTGTTGTATTGACACAGAGCAGGAGGTAAGGACTAGAAGGATGTTTGGGGGCATGCAAGGTGTTCACGTGTATAACATTTTAGAGTTCTCAGTTTTGTATTTCCAAGATATTTCCTGTAATTCATGGTTGATGATATGAAAATCAGGATCTCTCAGCAGAAGCTTGGGATTTTTTTTTCTGTCAGCTGATATGTCAAGTATTGTTGGCTTGGTTTTTTTTGTTTTGTTTTTTTTTCTTCGTTTTCTTCACAGAGTGCAGGATACAGATATTTCTACACTTCTGTCACTTTATGTTTGACTTTAAAAGGAGTATGTGAGGAAGAATTGGAGGATATGTAAGCAGTTGACATGTCATGTGCGCTTGGAAATGTGTCTTGAATACTAACAGTGTTGCTTCTAATCTGATAAATTTCACCCCTCCCAACAAGGCTGTCTGTAGTGAGGCCAGCTCTTAAATAGAAGGTCCTTTGCTCAAGTACATTCAAACCCTGCATAGGCACTATTTATAAAACCTGTGCTGTTTTAGTGTTCAAATTATTAGATGTAGTGTGGTGATTTAAAATGCTAGAAGGCTACAGAGTTTTTGGATGCTACAAGACAGAGGAAATGCCATTGTCTTATCACACTTTAATAGATCAAGCTAGGGCTTGTGTGGGTGAGGGTTGCTCCCTTTTACATCTATTTTTAGGGAGAGAGGGCAAACATACTGACTGAACATATCCCTGTAGAGTTAGCTAATATGAGAGGGAAAGGAAAATATAATTATGACATTATATAATTAGGGATGTGTGAAGCAGTTTGGATAAGAATCAGCATGAATTGTCTCAGAGAATTTGAAGTGAACTTTCTGAATGTTTGATAAAGTTGGGGTAATTTAATGCCTTCTTTACTGTCCCCGTGCCAACCTCCTATCTAGTTTCTAAATTTCATTATGGGGTCTCAGCAGCTCTGGTAATATCTGCAGGGCTCACTAGCTGTGAAGCTTCCCTTTGACACAGCCAAAGAGTTTGGGGCATTTCTGACCCAGGGAACCCGCTCATCATGTTAGAAATGAATATAAGAACCCATCCAGAGAATACCAGCATTATTTTTTCCAACAGTGGAATGTTAGTAAAGGTTTAGGAAAAGGCAAAGAAGTGGAAACTCTGTTAAAGAGACTTCTGGAGTTCTAGAAGGAGTTGGGGAATGGAAAAAGTGGAAAGGGAGATGGTTCTGCTGGAAGGAAGGGGCAAGGGTGGGATATGAAGAAGAGAGATGGGAAAAGGGAAAAATAAAAAGTTGGATATATTCATATACTTTTAACGTGCAAGCTTTGTTGAAAGGAGTTGAACTGAACCAAACCTCTGAACCATCATATAATTGCATATGTCATAAGTAACTGAGGGGTGCGTGAGTGTTTTGTTTTTGTGACTGGGAGGAAACTTACATTTTCAGAGAGAACGTTTGCCTACCCTTCATATGCAGTAGTCCGAATAAAGTTCAGATGAAATTTTAAAAACTGGCCACCTACATTGTGCTACCATGTGGTGCGTACTTGCAGAACCCACAAATACCCATGCTATAGGGCTAATTGTTTGTGCAAACAGGGATGCATGTAATTCATTCGGGTATCTGCAGTTTACAACATGCCTCTCATGGTTAATAAAAACAAGTGAAGGGGTGTCAAAATCCTTATTAATTTAGATTGTTAGTGCCTGTTTCCAGGACGTCAGGATGCCTTTTTCACTCAGAGGAGAGGCTGTTCATCCCTTACTTAGTGAACAGTTTTTGATGCTTAGTGTCATCAGTCCTACCTCAGTCCTACTTCAGATGATGAAAGTTTGCTTACTGTCTCTGGATTTGAAATCTAGAGTTCTGAAGGCAGGGGTTGGAGTTAGCTCTGGCATTTGGTTGCTCGATAGATCCAATAAACTCCTGAATAATAGGTGTGCATACCATGGTGAGTGTGCTGCTTCTGAGCTTTTTCTTTGGTGCGCTGGGGAATTCTACTTTAAGTCTCTTTCAGTTTCTATTATTTCAAAACTGATTATTTTTAAATATTGTGAGTGTGACCAGTAAGTACTGGTTGGGTGCATATTTCACACAACGAAGCACACTTACAGGCACAAACGTGGATTTTGTGTGCAGCTGCTATGAATTTTGCAGATGTAATTTTGCCAGCTATGTTTGAACATTTCGCCCTACGTGTACAGGACAATATTGTGTTTCCCAAAGGAGTACATCTTTCTCAAGAAAGTGACTAAAAATTAGTTATTCAAGAAAGTTTATATCTTGCTACATTGAAATCAATGGTAATTTAGCTATTGATTACAATAGAAGCAGATTCAGACCCTGTTATATAAGTGTGATGGGTCTGGCACCCCAGCATCCCCTTGTGGCAGGGGCGGGCTGGGGGCCTAGCGCTGCGCCACTCACTTGTCCTTCGGTCTGCCCCTGGTAGCCGGCGTATTACGGCCTACCGGCCAGAGTCCATAAACCCCCCCTTCGGGGCGGGGTAGCACGGCCTAGCGGCCGGAGTCCATAAACACCCCCTTCGGGGCGGGGTGGCACGGCCTAGCGGCCGGAGTCCATAAACACCCCCTTCGGGGCAGGGTGGCACGGCCTAGCGGCCGGAGTCCATAAACACCCCCTTCGGGGCGGGGTGGCACAGCCTAGTGGCCGGAGTCCAACAACCTCCTCCTCGGAGTGGGGTAGCACGGCCTAGCGGCCAGAGTCCATAAACACCCCCTTCGGGGTGGGGTAGCACGGCCTAGCGGCCCGAGTCCAACAACCCCCTCCTTGGGGCGGGGTAGCACGGCCTAGCGGCCGGAGTCCATAAACATCCCCTTCGGGGCGGGGTAGCACGGCCTAGCGGCCAGAGTCCATAGACCCTCCCCCCTCGGAGCAGGGTATTAAGGGGTGGGGTAGGGGGACTCGGGCCCGCCCTCTCCACTGAGCCCCGACCCAGGGCCCTGATTGTGGCAAGCTCTCCTTGCTGCCCGCTCGGCGGGGATCCGCCCGCAACACGCCGAGCGGTACTGCAGCTTTAAGGCTGTCAGTCTCGACAATCCCCCTGGGTCACTTCCTACCCTGTCTAGCCGGATGTCTGCATTGTGGGAGCGGTTCCCCCGTAGGTCCCTCACGGCCGGCGTCCCTCCCCGGGGTCTCCGGGGCGGCCTCTGCTCGGCTGACACCCCGGTCCAGGCTCATGGGCTCTCCTTCTGCAGGAGCTGACAGTCTGCGTCCTTCTCCCCCAGTGGCCAGCCCAGACTGGCTTTTATACCGGTCTGCCAGTTGGAGCATGCCCAGCAGAACTTCCTGGGCGTGGCTTCCTCTGCTAGTAAAGAAGGGTTAACCCCTGCTGTACCAGTGCGGGGCTGTCCCGCCCCGTCACAGTAAGCAAGGGGAAAGTCTTGTCTTTTCTTTTAGTCAAAAGTATATTTAGTTTATTGCATATTTTCGTATGTGTTCCTGCTCTGAAACAATGTGTTGTGCAGGTCTGTTGTGTAATTTATTGCTGCTTTCAGGAATGTTATCAAGCTGTAGTAGTGTGTGACCGGAGCACTGGCCCTGGTGCGAGATCTGAGACCTGAGCCAAAGGCTGTGAACCAAAGTCAGGCTGTGTATTAAAGTAAATGTTTACAAGTTCACTGTCCAGTACGTGAACTTGGCAAAGTGGTTGTTAGTTCTATATTCTGGACCTGGGCAATAAACTCAAAAGAGTGTCTTTGTCTCTGAACCGTGCCTGTGGTCTTTCTTTATGAATAACATCAAGGTCTGCTAAATTTACATGCTGCACTTTCTACTAATAACATTGACGCTTCAAGGACAGAAGCACTGAGCAGCCTAAACGGTTACTGAGGCAATGACATTCTGTCCCTCAGCACTTAACGTTAGGTAGTATTATCGAGGTCTGCTAAACCTGCTATCTGTGCAGAGCGGCACAGCGCACTGAAAGAACACACACACAACACAAGCCAATTGACAACACAGGAATTACTTTAATGTCTTTGGGAGAGGAAGTTATGGATGAGGTTTCTGCCAGTCTTTGCTTTGCATGAATCAAAAATGTATGCAGTGCTCATCTGTAGCGAAATGGCTGAGTGGAATGCAACAAGCCACTCTCCTTCAGAGCGAGAATAAATCACTGCTCTGAACTATTTTTCAAAGAACTGAAATGACATTGAGAGCAGGACGCATGGCTTCAAAGAAGCATTGTGCTGCCATTAGCCTTATCTGCTGATGGCATTTGCACAGTTGTGTGTTCTGTATCAGAGCAGTGTCACTATCTGCCACCATTGAACTTCAAGGATTTCTGTATTACCATTAGAAATTCCTGTCTTCATAAGGGACTAGAGTCTATAGGAAAATAGTTTATAGATTTTGAGAGATGTTAGAAGTATTTTAAAATTAAATATCAGGTACCCACTGTAATTTCCCTTCAGAATGTTTTTATTATGTTTAACCTTATTAGTATAATAATCAATCATATTGTACCGCAGCTATTAAAATATACTGATGGATGTGCACATCCAAATGGCATGGCAAATTGTTTCCTGATTCACCATTAGGGAACCTTGGGGTCCGTTTTTTCCTTTCGAGTCAGAGATTCTAATATAGAATGATAAACATCCTACAGAAATTTGTGCATTCCATCTTACAGGTAAAATGCTATCAAACGTGG
Organism: Mauremys reevesii; assembly: GCF_016161935.1. Classification (NCBI taxonomy): domain Eukaryota; kingdom Metazoa; phylum Chordata; order Testudines; family Geoemydidae; genus Mauremys; species Mauremys reevesii. The sequence goes on from NC_052625.1 coordinate 90,491,862, forward strand.
CATCTCTGTCAAATCTGGATCTTCCTTAAAGAGTCCATAGAATTAGACCATCCAAGATTATAATCTTTACATTCTAGCATCTCAAAGTGCTCAGTGAGCCTTTGTTTAAATTTAAGTAAATCAGTGTAGAGATTTGTGTCTTGGGAGAGTCTGGAAATCTTTATTATTATTTCTTTTGGAACTGTTAAACTAACAGGCAGAATCTGGAGATTGCAAACTCTGCTTATGTATCCTCCTCTTACTTTATTAAAATGATAACAAATGGAGTTTAGCTTTGTCCAGGCAAAACCTTGATCCTCAAGGTTATTTCTAAGTATCTCATAAATTTAAAAATAAAAACTATACATTCCTGGATTTATTTTAAAGAAAATGTGTGCAACTCCTTCAGACAATATCTCTTTAATGCACAGTAATTTTAGAAAGATACTAGCAGTACATTTGTCTTCAATTTTTGTTGTAGGATCAGTGCTTTGATACACCATATGAATAGTATTTTTCAAATACAAATCAAGATATAAGATATGTAAATGCCAATTGAGATCACATAAAAATAAAAGCATACTTCAGGTGTGACAAAGTTCCTCCTCTACCTTGGTGGGTCCTGCACTTACTGGTGGATTTGCTCGCCTCACAGATTCACCCTGTGGGTCGGGCAACAGCCCAGAGTCCTTCCCCTCTGGTAGAAGCCACAGTCCAGGTCAATTCCTCCTGTGTTTGATCAGGAGTTGGGAGGTTTGGGGGGAACCCGGGCCCACCCTCTACTCCGAGTTCCAGCCCAGGGCCCTGTGGACTGCAGCTGTCTAGAGTGCCTCCAGGTACATTTACGCGACAGCTACAACTCCCTGGGCTACTTCCTGAAGCCAATAAAGCTATTTAGGCAGTTTTATTACAGGTTGTAGAATAGGGCCTGAAATAAATGAAAGCTCTTTACATTTTATTCTACTTATAAAGGAATATACCAAAAGATGCCTGGGGATCTAGGTGATAGAATATTCCCTCTGTTTTGCTTTACATCATTAGATTGGAATGAGTTTACTTTTTTTAAAAATTAGTTTGGGTACGATATGTAGCAATTTTACTTTAATCTGTGTGATAGACCCAGCCCAGCTGGGAACAGCAGAGTAGTAGAAGGGAGAGATACTGGCCACTGGAGAAGCAGTTTTCTGTTCCCTGAGTGACCAGAGCAGGGGCTGTTCTAGGCTAATGAGAACACCTGACTCCAATTAACCTGCTAAGAGTCAGGTGAGGCTGTTAAGCACCTGACTCTAATTAAGGCCCCTCTGATGCTATAAAAGGGCGCACTCCAGTCAGGCCAAAGGGAACTAGGGAGCGGAAGTGTGTGCGAGGAAGTGGGAGCAAGAGGCATGCAAGAAGCTGAGAGTGAGTAGGCATACTGCTGGAGGACTGAGAGGTACAAGCATTATCAGACAGCAGGAGGAAGGTCCGGGGGCAGGGATAGCTCAGTGGGTTGAGCACTGGCCGACTAAACCCAGGGTTATGGGTTCAATCCTTGAGGGGGCCATTTAGGGATCTGGGGCAAAAATCTGCCTGGGGATTGGTGCTGCTTTGAGCAGGAGGTTGGACTAGATGACCTACTGAGGTCCCTTCCAACCCTGTCATTCTATGATTCTATGGTGAGGACAAAGGTGTTTGGAGGAGGCCATGGATATGACTATTCATATGAGGAAATGCTGCAGGTTCAGGCCATTATAGGGGTGTTGAGTTGCTTTGTCCCATATTTTGAATAAACTTGAATACTAGATGAGGGTTTGTTTTTGTTTTTTAATTGTGCTGGTTAAATCTCTCTTGGCAAAATTGTGCCTTGGCTTTTTGCAGGGGACTATAGGGGTGTAAGAACTCCATTTCACTCCCCTACATTCATGGCACAGTACAGAGGGGAAGAACAGGGTCTGCTTCTCTCTTGCTCTCCTGTGAGTAAGTGGGTGCGTAGGGATGAGGAGAGGGTGGAGAGAACTCCAGCACACTCCCCACCTTTCCCATGTGTCAGAGCTGGCCAGGCATGAGGTGGGAAATTGTAATCCCCATGGAATGGGGGAAGTTGTATCCCATATTATAAGTAAACATTATTGATTATATTTTCAGAATTTCATTTAGTCTGTTTTACACTCTGTTGCCTTTTTCTTTATATTTATTTTCTTTTTTTTATTAGTAGCCTATGATGCCAGTCCTAGCTCTTAAGTGCATGATAAATACATCCAGGTGTGCTGAGGGAGCTGTCATGAGGAAACAGAAGATGGGCTAGCTTATCATTAATAAATGCTTGTGTACATTTCTGCAGCTTTTGATACATATTTATTCTTCATTTTCTCCACTCTAACTAGGAAATGTATGAAGTTTCTGGGTATAACATAGCTTTTGTGGCGAGGCCGGGCTACTTCTTAGTAGGCTATAATGGAGTAATGAACATATTTTAGTCAGGAAATGACCACTTTATTCTGAGGGGGCTGCTGAAAAGAAGGGAAATAGAAACTTCATGTTCAGCAAAACTCACACTGACAAAACACTGCAAACTGACAAACCAGGTCGTCTGGAAGAGCAGAGGATCTGGGCAGCTGGGCACCATGCACCTTCTCTAGCTCTGGGTCTCCTCTTCCAAGGGCACTTCATCATAGTTCAAAAATAGATTTCACAGGCAACTCCCAAAGGCTACTGCTTCTCCTTCTCATTTTATGGGCTGTATCCTGCAGCAGAGAGGCATGGAAACACGTTAGCTTGGTCCGGCTCATCTCACTGATCCTTTAGTCTGGGTTCAAACCCCAGAATGAACCACATTATTACAAGTTTCCATTCTTATGAGATCCCTTAATGTTATGGGAAAGAGGAATCTTGCATGTTCCCAGTTATTACTGTATCTCAGTGTACTCCGGGGCATCCGAGACTGGAGATCTTGAGGGAAAAGGTACTATAGAAGTAGTGTTAAATATCCAGATTGCCCTTTTAACTTTAAAAAAGATGAGATCAGGAGGAGAAGTGGTAGATGGATTATTGCTGGATCCTCCTGTGCCAGATAAGGATAGATTTAGTGAAACCAGGTCTCCAAAGTGGCTTCTTTAAAAAACAAAGATTCATTATAGAGGGGCGCAGCCAGCCTTCAAGAAGACAATGCAGCAGCTCAGGAAAATATGTGCAGGGATGGTCTGGGGAGGTAGGGATTGATGACCCTGTTTGGTGGACCAGCTTGGTCAAATAAGCTTTATATAAGCATTTTGATCCTGAGCTGAGCTGAATGTTTCTGAACATTTTGGGTTTCACCCATCACACTTTATAACGTTGGCTACAAGCAGTCAGAACTAGGATATTTCCCATGCTAGTTAATAAACTGTACTGATTAAACTTTTTAAACATTCTTTAATCTGATTGGCTATTTGTTTTTATTTATTCTTGTATACAACAGCAGTGACCTGTAAGGAGATGGAATGGACAAATGAGGAAACTACAGAGCATTATAAGATTTCAAGTAGTACAGCTATTAGTGCGCTCGTCATTAAAATTCTGTGCTTGTTCTTGTGACAAAGACTGTAACAAGAACAGAAAATAGCACACTATTAATTCATTCTCATGACAGTGATTATAACCAGTATAGAAAACAATGTAAACAAGCAGTTCTCATTACGATCTTAAGCTTGTAATCTTGTGGTAGTTCTTGTCTGGGTGGGTGGGAGGGAATTGACTGTTCTGGGCATTAACTCACTTTGCTATACAGTGTGTTTTGCTAGCAGATGGCACATCCTTTGCCTTTTTGGGAGGAGGTACTTGAATAGACAGCTTGCTCTCAGACAGTTGTATCTGGGCCTCAGCCCCTGTAGTGTCTGAACCAAGGAGCAAACGCTAAAAGATTGTCTTCAAATGATAAAGGTGGGGAGTGTTGCAAAAAGTTATCATCTGCTGGTTGAGAGTTTTCTATAAAGAAATCTCTATTACAATGATAACTTGAGAGTGCTTCCTGTTTGAGTTAATAATTATATTTTGGACGGAGGCCAACAGCTTGGTGAACAGGAAGCACCCTCGAGTTATCGTTTGGCTGAACATTTTAATTAAGTATTCATATTTTAAATGGAAGATGAAAAAGATCTGTCAAGAAGCTGACAGGTAATTTTTTAAAACTGGAAAACTAATTTGGGACTTCCTTCCCCTGCTCCCTTCTATCACTTCCCATCCTCCATTCATTTCACTCACCCCAACGCCTTATTTCCTTTTCCAAACTCCTCTCCTTTCTTACACGTCAGCAAGGCTACTGTCCTCAGAGTAACTGCTCTGCGGTATATTTTCAAAGTGACTTGGAAGGAGGGTCTGGGATAGTCTTCCAGTGGAAAAACAGTGTACATGACAGACATAGTCCCTCCTGGAGTTCTATCGAGCGCAAGGGACTGTGCATGAGGCAGCATCCCTTAGGATAGTGCATCATACTTCTCTCCTCCTGGCTCTCTCTGGGGTGGCTAGCCTCCCAGGACGTGCAAAGAGGGACCAGTTCTTCTTCTTAGAGTGTGAGGGACGATAGTTGTGACTTGCCTTGCGTTGAGGGAGACTTCTGCTCCTCCTTGTATATTTATGCCCAGGCTAACTGTTACAGGCTAGCCCACAGGCCGAAGCTTTGCAGATGTAGATCTGGCCCTCTGCCCAAGCAGTCCTTGATTCAATGGCAAAAAACTGCTACATTAATGCAGAGTTAAGGTTGCTTGGTGATATGTAGTCCCCTTGCAGAATGTTCAGTTGAGAAACTCAAATGTCTGAAAATCAGGCAATGCGGAGTTAAGGACATGCAACCTTAACTCTGCCCTCTGTGAGCAGTGCCCCAAGATGCCCCGTTCACACACATCTTTGCCAACCTCACAGTTGCCGAAATGTACAAGCTCTTCACCTTCTTTTACAACCCATTCATTCTCATGCACAGGATTCTGTCTCAAAGAGCCTTATTAATTTCAAGACAAATTTTTAAAAAGGGGGTGGTGGAGGATGAGAGACAGTGAAAGCTAAGTGTTTTTTTATGTGCACATCTTCTTGGTTCTGGTTCTATAGGTAGTGATTCATGTTTAGATTTTAAAAAATATGTATTTGTTAGATGTTTAAGTGAGTAAAGTCAAGCAAGAGGACTGGAGAGGTGGAGTGGAAGTATGCATGGGAGGCCAATCAAAAGAAGTGAGTGTTGAAGGATTTGTAGAAGAAGAGAGAGGGTAAATCTCACAAGGATCTGGAAGGGCATTCCATGAAAAGGGAGCAATATTTAAGAAGCAGGCTCGTATTCAGTGAGGTGCAGTCTTTCTGAGTCAGAAACATTTAAAATGGTGAACATTACTGAGATAGTCTTTAAAGAGGTGTGCCAGTCCTTCCTATTAACTTTGTTCCCACTACTGGCCATGCTGTTATTCCTGGAGTAGTCCCAAGGCAGCAGGTACTTGTTAGTTTGTTTTTTTTAAAATGTTGAACCTCTTGATCTTCCTTGTGCAGAGGCATAAACCGACTTGAGTTCCTTGTATAATAGTGGTTCTCTGTTTCTTCCACTGTGTGGGAGGATCCTTGCTCTCTGAAATGCCATGTGTGTTCACAGCCCTTCGATGCTTCTCCAAAAGGACTTTTCACATTATATTGCTTCTCACCTTCTTTGCTCTCCTCATGCTCCAGCTGCTGATTGACATCATGATGTGATCCAAGATGGTTCTTCATCTGTCTTCTTCAATCATGTCAGTCATCCTTTGCTTCCATTGATTCATGTCTTTTCCTCTTCTGTTCAAGAAAGCCATTGTGATGTTTTAAAATCCTACCTAAAGGAACATGTACTGATCTTCTCTCAGAATGGGACTGCATTATTAATAGTATGCTCAGCGGCGGCTCCAGGCACCAGCGCTCGAAGCGTGTGCCTGGGCTGGCAAGCCTTGGGGGGCACCCTGCCGGTCCCTGCGAGGGCAGCAGCCAGGCAGCCTTCGTCAGCTTGCCTGCGGGAGGTCTGCTGGTCCTGCAGATTCGGCGGCAATTCGGCGGCAGGTACGCCGAAGCCGCGGGACCGGCGGACCTCCCGCAGGCAAGCCGCCGAAGGCAGCCGGCCTGCCATGCTTGGGGCAGCACAAAAGCTAGATCTGCCCCTTGGTATGCTGCACAGCAGGAAGAGTGCTACCTGGACAACACTCTGCTCACACTGATGGATTATGGAGAAGTTTCTTCTCCACCCAATATGGTAGCAATATCTCTTGACAGATAGCAGCAACAGCATCATCACTCTCTCTGAGACATCATGAAAGGGATTCAGGATGTCATCTCTACAGTCATTAGGTGCTGCTTTGGCATCCCCCTCACAGGCCTGTAAAATGGTTTTCTTGCTATGGTGTGCCAATGTATCTGTACCAGCACATGTAAGGTGGGATTCCACCCCATCCACCTGGGTCATCTGATGGCAGGGAAGACCACTGTGCTTCTGCAGCTCTTCAGAATGGTGCTGTTCCACACAAGTCCAAAGCGGGCAGTTTTTATAGGCAGTGGTGATCATCATTTCCACATATTCATAGCACATACAGAAACTTCACAGCTGAGTTACTTGCAGCTGCGTCAGAGCAGGGTCTATGCAAAAACCTGACATCATGCACTCTCATTTTTATTTACCTATTCTTTACGTTTGTATTCTGGTTTGTTATTGTAGGGCTCTTTATAAGTGCTGGTATTCTGGCACTGGTCTCTGTTAGATAAAAACATGAAATGGGGTCCTGGTCTGTATCTAGGGCTCTTTGTGCTATGATAATATGAATAATAATAATAAAATTGGGAGTAAAACGCATTGTTGCAAATATAAAATAGCACGGACTCTGTAAACAGATGAAAGAGAAGAAAGTAGGTCAGATTTCAGGCCTGATATCCTTGGCAATGCCTCTTTAATTTAACAGCTGTGGATCAGAATACATGTTTTTCTACAAGACCACAGCCAGCAAATTTAGGCCTGCATACAGATGTCTCGAGCTGTTCATAACCTTCACTTTATGACTTCTGATGTGTCACATGGCAAGTGATCAAACACACGAACACAGATAATTGTATTATTTTAACATGATTAAAATGTTTGTATTATGTTATGTATATAAATATATACTGTAATTGTTTAGCTGTCATATTCTGACTTTTTGTAGCTATGTACTGCATTGGCTAGGGAGGGAAAAGCAGGGTTGTTAGGTATACAAGGGAAAATATGTTATACTGGTGCCTGAGTTCTCATTAAAGATATTCCCTTCGGTATAACAATGTGTCGCTCACTGAGATTTCTTTTTCCTGCTCTCTTTGTCATTGTACTTCTTATCTTGTAAGGTCTTGGCTCCCACTTCATGTGTCTAGCCCTGGTGTAAGTTCCTAGTTGTCTGCATTGTTGCTCGCAGGTTGCTGTCTGCAGCTCCTGGGTCACTGAGTCTACTTTAATGCTTGCTTCTTGACCTTAGTCTTTACTGTACATGTAATAGGAGATCACTCGCATGCAGGAATGATTTGTTTCTGTTATCTCTGTCTGCTGCCAAGCATTAAGTAGTTGGAACATTAAAAACAATTTGATTATTTTAAAATATATCTTTAGAAATAGTTGCCTTGTTTCTAATGATATTTGTTTATACTGAATTGTTTTTCTTGGTAAGAAAAGTTTGTAATTTACATTTGCTTATCTACTATTGTGCTGGCTCTATAAGAAACTAGATAGATTCACTGATTCAAGTAGTCTTGAATGGTTTAAGTCTTAGATTTGTGGATTATATAAGTGATTGTATGAAAGGTCAGGCTTTGTATAAGCTTTGCATGAGTAAATGGATTATATTAGTTTTTGTATACAGTTCCAAGAGAAAGCTATGATGAGTGGATTGTTTTATTTAAGCTTTTAATTATTGTGTTCTTTTACAGGGATAGAGTTAAGATTGTTTGGGTGCTGGTTATAGAGAATATTTCTTGTTTATGACTGTATGTGTGAATGAAGTGGTATTTAGGATAGTGTCAGAATTGTATATGTAGCCATGGCTTGTGATTTCCAATAATTCTGTTTTTTAAAAACAGGTATTTTAGTGATCATCTTTTCTTGAATGATAATTATAAGCAAGTTAACAAAGTGTATGTTTTGGAGCAGTATATGGGGATCCATTTAGCAATAAAAATGATTTATGGTACTTATATGGAAAGCCTTTGAAGGTAGAGGAACATTGCCAAAATAAAATAAAAGAATCAATTAGAAACTCATGAGCATCTTATAAATATAGCACTTGTGGGTGGGGATAAATGCTATGATGTAGCAATGTGCCTTCCGACTTATTTATTACAAAGCAATGAATCCCACATGGCTATTTTTGCTTCACTGAGTGTAATCCCAGAAAGTCAGCCATATAGACATCTGCTGCTTTTTTATTATTATTATTTGGTTAAGATTTTGATACAGCAGTGAGAAAAAACCAACTGTCACCTAAAAATGACCCCCAGGGATTTTCACAGATTCTATCAACATGTTTTCCCCCCCCAACACAAATTTCTACTGGCTTTATTTACATCCCCTTGCTCCAAATTCTTCTTCTTCGTCTTTTTCTTTTTAAGGGACCGATAGATGGGGTGTGCTGTTTAACCATAATTCACACAGTTCTTTCTAAAACTGAAGGATAAGGACTAATAGGAAAAAAAAACTTTTAGCCCAAGGTTTTCATAAGGTGGCAGTGAAAGATGCTTCATTTAATCCACTGTTGTGTCTGCAAATAATTCCTTATGCTAAGTAGCTCCTCACATTCATAGCTACTGCACTGACTTTTAGTACATTAATAACACCTGTCATGAGATTTTGGGATATACTAGAACAATTTATTTCCCAGTGGGGGTCTTATCTAAACAAGATCAGTCTTTATATCTTTCTCCATTTAGCTCGGATTCTATAGCAATGTATCTGGTATTATCTGTGTCTTGCTGTTGCTCAGTTTGGGGAGGGCGGGATATATAGAGCAGACAACAGCTGCAACAGGATCACTGTTGTGCCACAGAGTATTTCCATACGAAGCAGAAACCATTTTATGTTAAATCTCTTCCCTGTTTCCTTGAAGTAAATGCACAGTGCTAACATAATGCAAAGGAACCATGCAACCTTAGCACAATAACAAGTATGATGTATTATGGATCTTTTCAATGTTCAGTGTTAGATTTTCCTTTTTAAAAAGAGATGATATTCCTAATAGGTGGACAGAGAGGTTGTATGATGGGGCACTCAACTCACACAAGCCCTGGAGGAGTTAATATAGGCAAGAAAGGCCAATTAGTCATAGTCTGCACCTGGAGGGGAGCTAGGATGCAATGAGAGATAAGCTTACCTAGGCAAAAACAGCTGGGGCTTCTATATAGCCAGGGAGATGGCAGCAGGGAAGGGGGACAAGTAGTCAGGGGTCTGCAGTCACACTGCCTGATTAGGGTTGCCAACTTTCTACTCACACAAAACCAAACACCCTTGCCCTGCCCCACCCCTTCTCTGAGGCCCTGCCCCCTGCTCACTCCATTCTCCCCCTCTGTTGCTTGGTCTCCCCACCCTCACTCACTCGCTCATTTTCATCCATCTGGCTCAGGGGGTGAGGGCTCTGGGAGGGGCCAGAAATTAGGAGTTCGGGGTGTGAGAGGGGGCTCTGGGCAGTGGATTCGGATGCAGGAGGAGGTGAAGGCTCCGGGTGCGGGCTCTGGGGTGGGGCCAGGGATGAGGGGTTTGGGATGCAGGAGGGTGCTCCAGGCTGGGACAGAATGGTTGGGAGTGGGATCAGGGCTGGAGCAGGGGGTTGGGGCTTACCTCAGGCAGCTTCCGGAAGCAGCAGCACGTCTCCCCTCTGGCTCCTACACGGAGACATGTCCAGGCGGATCTGCACACTGCCCTGTCCGGAGGTGCTAACCGCACAGCTCCCATTGGCCGCACTTCCCAGCCAATGGGAGCTGTGGAGCCAGTGCTTGGGGCGGGGACAGTGTATGGAGCCCCTTGGCTAACCCTATGCATAGGAGCCCGAGGGGGGACATGCTGCTGCTTCCAGGAGCCACGTGGAGCCATGGCAGGCAGGGAGCCTGCCTTAGCCCCGCTGTGCCACCAACCGGACTTGTAATGACCCAGTCAGCAGTTCTGACTGGAGACGCCAGGGTCCCTTTTTGACTGGGTGTTCCAGTTCAAAACCGGACACCTGGCAACCCTATACAAGGGGGCAGGAGGAGGCATTTGTAATAGGTAGTATAGGAAGCAGTCAAGAGAAAGAGCAGTAAGGACTGTGCGAGTGAAGATCTGAGGTGCTGGTTGAGGGTCCTGGATTGGAACTCAGGGTAGAAGGTGGGCCCAGATTCCCCTACAAGAGGCAGCCTATTTGGGGACTGTTAGAGACAGTCTGAAGGGAGACTTTGATAATAGTGTGGAACGGGGTGGAATTTCCATGTGACTTGTCCAGAGGGTTAAGCCATGAACAGGAAAGCACACAGCTTTGGGAGTATGAGAGAAGCCATGGAGTAAGTGAGCAAGATGATGGGCTGAGCAACCTCAGGAAGGGGCATTAGAGCATGTGGGAGTTAATCCCCGGATGGGCCACTAGGAGGCACTAGAGTGGGAAGAGAGCACCCCCTGTGACAGGCCTGTTATCTCAGGCTTTTAGGAATATCTTTTATGTAGGTTGTTTTCATTAATTTGTAACTCAGCCCAACTACTGAATACCTTCTGAGAAATATATTTCAGATTTACATTATTGATATTAGAAAACACTTGTATTTCACACATCTCACTGAACTCACTTTGGGTTTTATATGTCAGAGGAATTTTGTTTGGGGAATAAATGAACAAAAACTGCATATGTTTCTAGTGAAATCTCCAATTTGGATGTGGACAATGAAACATTTGAAGACGGGATAATAAAGGATTTATTTTCATTAATACCCTAACAGAGTTCCTTTTCATCCTTCTACAGACCTGGAGGATAAAATTAGGAGGTATCAATAATTTAGGAAAATAGGTTTAAGGCCAAGAAGCCTCATTACAATATGTTCTAATTTCTCCTGCTTCTTAAGCTAAGTCAACATTCTACCTCAGGGTGAAGCCTCATTTAATCAGACACAAATGCAGTTCTAGGGGTTATTCTAAAGGAGCATTCAGTATATTCACCACTTACCCCAGAATCTAGGCATGTCATCTCAACAACATGTTTATTTTTAATTGATCTAAGGAGCAAGACTTCCAATTCTGTTTTTAACCACTGCTCACTCCCAAGAAGCACTCAGTTCTGTTACAGACTCTGTGAATTCTTGGATCTAATGGAAGTGTGAATGCCAGCTGAAACTGGCACCAGTCAGTGTCTGTCTCTCCCTCTCTCTCTCATATATATATATATATATATATAGTGTTTGTTTAGGCATTATGACATAGGTATTTTAGACTGCAAGCATATATCTCAATCGACATAACAGTATCCCTGAAAATGATGTTTTAGTGATTTGTGATGTCATCAGAACCCAGAGTTATATATATGTAGTTTTAAAAGTTTGCTGTATTTCTGATTCAGTGAAAAAACCATATATTTTCACAAGAAAAATGTTTTTATAAACTCATATTTAAATGTAGGTGTACACATATTTGTGTGTTTTCTTTCTGGAGAATTGTTTGATTTAAAGACAGTTATGAACACCGCTATACAAGGGAATGCGATTATGGCACTAGGTAATTTACACAAGTAACTGACTAGTTCACTTACATAATACAGTTCTGTTGGTTGCAATTTTGTTCAGGTTTTATAGAAAAGGAAAGAATTGCACAAGTGTTATATTGCTTTTTGAGATCATATACAGGATACATTTTCCACTATTTACATTTGTGGTCTGATTTTTAGATGCTTCTCTAATTTTGCTGGACTCCCCATGTAGATCTCTCTCGCACATACCATCCATCTTCCCTCTGAAGCCAGGGAAAGTGAGTTGCAGGTCCAGGGATCTTCTACCTAACTTGGAAAACACTCAGATACTACAGTAGTAGCCACCAGCAACAAACCCCCTAAAAGGGAAAGATCTCCAGTGGCCCAGGATGGTAAGCTTCCAGGGGTGGGAATCTTGCCTCATCCTCCTTCCCAGGAGAGGGAGTCTCTGAGATATGCAAATTTGGCAGGGAGGTAAAGGTGTCTGTGACCGAAGAAGGACCTGATAGGTGCTCCTCTAGCTCTTCCTATTTATCTTGGGACTAGGCAGAGTTAGAGTAGCACGGATCAGCTCCTCATTCTAGCTGGCAGCTGTCTTTGTATAATTATTATTTATTACATTCAGAACAGCAAGTGGGCAACTAATAAGGATTAGTATAGGAGAGGTTTTATTTAATTCAGTTTTTAAGCTGCTTTACTCAGTAAAATCCTTTAAAACACAGAGCTTATATTTTTAAAGCTACCAATACACTACCATGAATTCTACAGTGTATGTGACTCTGAAGCTTATTTTCAAAAAAGATTAAACGTTTATATACAGCATCTGAAATTTATTATTGATTACATTTTGAAGTTGTATACCCACTTTGAGGACATGATGATTTATTATTTCAATGTTAGACAGGGGGCTTTCAGACTATCTTGTGGCAGAAATTCTAGAAGCTATGGAGGTGTTGCCAACTGTTTCAATTTTTATCACAAGTGTCACAATATTTGATGGGGTTTCTTTTTAAGCCCCAGCTCCTGGGGACAGGGGAATAAGTGAAAATCTTAACTTTTATTTTTTTAAAGCAAGTTTCTGTATAGTTGAAGAAAAAAGCTTGAAAATGTGTCCCAAGTACACCAAAAAAGCTTTACAAAATACAGCAAACCACCAACCCCCCCCTCCAAAAAAAACCCCAAACAAAGAAACCCAGAAGGCAAATAAAAACATTTTTTTCATTATTTGCATGGTAATCTCATGATTTTGGGGGGCTTTACTCTTGATTTTGGAATGCTTGTGGTGGGCAGTAATGCTATGGGGCCAAAGACAGGCAAGAGGTAGTACACAACCCATATGTAGGGAATAACTTTATCAAAAGACATAGTTGCTAACACAGTTTCAAGGTAACTGCACCTGTATTCCCCCCTCTGTGGTCGACTCCAGAAGTGCCTAGTCAAGTCTCAGATCTCCAGTCGTTACCTGTCTCTGGGCAGGGACCCTTGTCCCACTTCCTTCTGACCTGGGGGGTTTGGGAGGGGTTAAGGCCTTACAATGTGATATTCCCAGCAAGACAGTCTGCCTAACCGCCACTGCCTGTGTGTTGCTTTCTTTCCAAGGGCTAAGAACAGTGTTTTTGCTGGCCATTCTACGCAAGCACATTTTTATTATGGGACTAGCACTGCAGAAGAAACCAAGAAAAAACATGTTAAAATCTTACCAGAGGTCACCTGTCAGTCTTCAGGGGCCCTAGCAGGCCAATGTCTTTCCAACCCTTCCCTAAGGTTTGAAGCTCCCATGGACAAGAAGGTCCTGTCCATTTGCTGGATCAGAAAGAAGGCAACGAGTGAATTTAAGCTCATCCTTTTATATCAAACACTTTCTTTGTTTCCTAGTCTCTGGAAAACTCATCCTCACCAGTATATGCAAACTTCCCCATGCAGGAGAACTTCTCTGGAGTTGTTTAGTCTCAGTGACTTGCCTTATAATTGCCCACTCCTGTTGTTTCATTCGTAGAGTTGCTCCCATGGAATGGAATACAATCATACATAAATCATTCATAATTGTAATACAGTTGTCTCCAAAGTCAATGCATAGAGTTGCAATATCTGTCACAGTTGTTACTTCAGAATTGATAATGAAGGTAGATCCACCAAGAGGCGTCTTTAGTTAATTTATGCTAGTAGTCTCAGAACTTTGTTCCTGCCATTCAGAAGACTATTGTTAGTGATTTCTGTAGGATAGTGGTTTTCTTTAATTTATATTGTGCTGTAGAAAATTTTAATTGTAAGATATTCTGGCTATAGCCTGTATGGAAGTCATCATATATCATTTATTATTTCTGCTGTTATATGCATTTTGGGGTGCCCATCCCAGAAGTGTCTGGGCAATAAAACAAAATTATATTGTAATTTTTCAAAAGCATATTCAAGATGTTAACTCCTGGAGTGCTGATCCACACTCCAATGTTTGAGTCCTGCTGGTGCAGCAGCTATGTTTGCTGCTTGTGCAGTTTCTGAGGCTGGCCCCACCACTGGGAGAAGCTGTTGCTTCTAAATTGTCCTGAGTGCTCTCCCTCTGCACCTCCATAGGTATTCTGCCTGCCTCTGAACTCTGCATGCAGAATTCTTCTAGTCATTGTTACCAGTGCAGTGCCCTTGCTATCACGTGGCAGTGACCAGTAATGCTACTACAAGACCAGCCCTCCTTGTCGGGGTGTGAGGGCAGGCTATGAACTCTTTCAGATACTTTCTTTAGCCTATGTCTCGGATCATCCCTCTATAATCCCATCTCCTTTCGCTCCACACTAGCCTCTTGGCTCTCCTATACACGATCTTTCCCTGTTTTATGAGAGACTCTTCTGGAGTGTCTGCTCATTTGAGCAGCTATCTTTATTTTTCTTTGCCTATTTGATTCTTTACCTTCCTTCAAATATCCAGTGGAAGGCCATGCTGTCATATGATTCTATATAACCAGATAGTAATAATTCTGTAACTGAATTTTTAAACTGAAATATTTTGGAATAGTTGATCTAGACAATACTGGCTACAATAACGTAGCATTGCATTGTTTTTGGTATTTTTAACAGAAGTCCTGTGCTGGTGTTCCAGTGCTTGCATCGGCATGTCATTTGCCTGGACTGCTTCCATTTATACTGTGTGACTATGCTGAACGATCGCAAGTTCATCCATGACCCTGTGCTTGGCTACTCTCTCCCATGTGTTGGTAAGTTTTTGGTTTTTTTAAACTATTTTTGCCCTAACCTGCAGAAAAATACTGTTGATTTCAAATCAAGTTGTGGGGTTTTGTGCATGTTATTTTTAAAATATGTCTATGGAATTATAATGTGTATTAGTAGTTGTTTCATCTGATGGAAAATATTTTTGTTATTGAAATGGCCCTTCTTGCTTTGCAAGTGAACTGGCTCTGGAGTATTAACTTGATTCTAAAGGGCATTTCTTTTATGAGCAAATGCATGCAGTTTTCACATTAGTATGTCATCATCCGAAAGCTAAAGGATGATCACAATAAGCTGAACCAAAAAAAAAAATCCTTGATGACCTCTACATCTCTTCTTTTGAATCAAATAAGTTGTTAACTTTGTTGACCTATCTTCAAGTGCTAATAAGAAAAGTACTGTAATAAGAATTTCAAATAGCTTTCTGGTTGATGAAGTTATCTCTACTACTTGCCACTGCATAGAATGAAATACAGATGACCCAAGGAATGTGTTATGTTATCTACTGTACCTGACTAGGAAGTGAAGTTTGGCTTATGTAGAATAAGAAGATTTATTTTGAATCTCAAAGATCTGTTTTGACAGATTAGAGACAAAAAGTTGAATCTATCATATTGTCACAGAGAGAGTAAGGCTCTTACAAAGTTGCTGTGTAGGACTTCACTAGAATTTATTTTATAAATTACCTTCCCTTCACTTTACAAGCTGCAAGTAAAATGGATTTGCATTGGCTGTTAGAACGAATAGCTAATCAGTTTCATATCAACAGATGGAAGAATAATTGCAGACATTTCTTATGAGTGACACATTCTACATGAGGGCGTGCCTCAAATATACTAAATCTACAAGAATTAAAAACAATTCAGATTGTCTATATTTACAGCTGCTTTTAATTATTTCAACAGCATTTTAGCAGTGGCCACAAGTTCACATTTCATGACAGTGCATATGCTGCATATGTTTTTTAGCTAAATCTTGTTTTATACATGGTAACCTCATCTGCTATTGCTTTGTGCAATGGTATTATATTGCATAAAAGGCTTCTATTTCTTCACCCCCAAATAAATAACAAATCTAGTGCAGTTTGGTTAAGATGATTTGTTCACCTCCTGGTGTTCCTTCCTTGGTTTTTCCCATGATGATGTCTGGATATTCAATGCTACTCTGTCCCCCTGCCTCCTTCCACCACAAATTAATCAGTTCCCTGCCCCACATACAAATTAATTCTTTTTTCCACTCCCTCTCTCAGTACATCAGTTCCCTTCCCAGTTCTTCCATTTGCTCCCCAAATTAATCAATGACCTCAGTAGCAGCTTTTCAAAACTGTAGCAGCCAGCACAGCCCTCTCCCTCAATCAGACTTCTTACTTCTGTAGCACTTCCCCAGATTCAGCCCTGATGTTCTCACCTGATGGCTCTTCACCTCTGCTCCTAGCTGCATCATTGTATGTATGTATTTGATTGCTGGTATTACACCCACAATGTGCTAGGCACTTCCAACACATCTTGAAGCACCATTTTCTCAGTCCAGGGGTTCTGCTCTACTTGTTCCCTTGCTTTAAGAGGACACCAGTAAATCTTCTGTGATTTTTGTCCCCTACCTGGAGATAAGGGGCTAGGTATCTTCTGCTCCCTTCTCTAGGCGTGGGGTGGGTACTGCTGGAGCTGAGTGGTTGGAGAGATCTGAGGGAAGGCACGGGAGGAAGATGCACAGAGGCACGGTACAAGTGCTCAGGGCCTTGCCTCACCGGGGTGAGGGGGGAACAGGCTTTGTCTAAAGTAGTGGGAGCCTGAAAGATTCAGTGGGAACAGTGACTGCTCTGCTGCCCAACTGAGGCAGCATGCATATAGCTCCCCTACAGGCCTGATAGTATAACAATAGCTGCTGGGCTCTCACCAGTCCTCAACGACAGTATTGCTTACACTCTTTTTACTGTTATAAAGATACTCTTCCCAACAGTATTACCAACCTTAAGGGCTCAAAAATCATGAGTCAGAAGCCAAAAATCATGAGATTAAAATAATAATTATTATTATTATTTATTATATTTTTTTCTTTTTCTTGTTGGTTTTTGAGACTAAAGGATGTACCGAGGTCACATTTTCAAGCTTTTCTCTGTAACCATGAAGGCTAGTGTTGTATCTTTTGCTCTTGACCCAACAAAAATAATGGAAAGCAACTACATAGGCACAGCTGGACCCTAAATGCCTGTGTTTAATAAATATGCACAAACGTGGAAGGCCTAGCTACATACACACTGCTTCCCTGGCTGGCTCTGGTGGCTTCTATTACATAAAACACAGTGAGCACCAATAGAGTGCTCATAAACTATTTAAAGGTATATTGTCCTATTCCTACATACTACAATTTACTTTACAAACAAACAAACAAACAACCCTGGAAACTGAGATTCTCATATAATTGCATGAGGATTCAAGAATAACAGCAAATATCTTGGGACTCATGATACAACCCTGCAAAAAGGTCTAGAAATATCTGGGTTTTTTAAATGAAACTTGGGATTCTGTAGAAGCTGGTGGTATTTGTCCTACTTGCCCAGGAAAACTCCCTAGTCAGCCTGTACGAATGGAATTTAGAGCCTCTTCATCTCCAAATCATAAACCCAATCTGAGCCCCAGGTTGGTAATGATTGAAAGGTCACTGATTTTTGTCCTATGTGAAATGAGTCAGTGATCTCAGTTCAGTTTCTGGTGGATAGATGATGTTTACATATCATCAGAACTGATTTTAAACTGACAATTATCAGCAATCTCATCATGGATGGTCCATGAATTGGCCTTGGGGGCAAATTTTAAAAGGTATTTAGGCACCTAAAGATACAAATAGTGGGATTTTCAGATGCGCTTAGGCACCTAGCTCTCATTTTTAGGTGCTTAAATACCTTTTAAAATCTAGCCCTTGGTCACTGATTACCTCGTTCCTCTTATAGATAGTCCATCAAAACAGAATGCCAAAACTGTGGGGCAATGTTGGAAAACATGAGCTGCTGTTAGCTGCTCTGCTGCTTTCAGCAATGCAGACTTCAGCCACCAGAGCTGTCAGTCCAGTACCTTTCACCAACTGTAAATTCAAGTAGAAAAATACAGGACAATAACCTTTGATGTTGATTTCCAAACATCACAGCAGTGCTTATTAAACAATACACTATTGTATAAATTTCATATTTAATCCTTAGGAAAATATAGATATGTTTGGCTCAACTTTTTCTAGCTTGCACCTATGAAAACCCTGAAATTATTTCCTCTCAAATAAAACGGGTGCAATTGTGCACACTAATAGATTATTATTTATCTTACTGTGACAATATTTGTCCACTGCAATTTCTCACTACCAGGAATTAACCCAACACAAAAAGCTAGATCAGAATTTCATCAAAGTTTGGAGTGTTGAGATTTGAGGTTTGGTTTGGGCTGATTTCTAACAGGAATATGGAACTAACCCACTTTTAGTATAATGAGACCAATATTTTAATAAGGTAAACAACTATTAAGTGCACACAAGCAAATATTTCTTTATAAAGGTCAAATCCTTATACTGTGTCATTGCACACATATTTAAAAAGTAACAAATTCATGCTCTAGATGTATTTATGGTACTGTATATGGAAAACATTAATGTCACAGCTTCGCTCTTCCACAAGTATTATTTCAGTTGTCCACTTTCAAATAAAAGTGGAATTACTTAAAATTCACTTCATTTGTCTAACGCATGTCCTAGAACTGTAAAGTTGGGCTTACTCTTGTAATTAAGCTTATTTAGGTTGTTTGCATGTGCAAATTAGTTCTCTTTGCAGTGTTTTTGAACAATATAGATAACATAATGGACATTGCCTGAAGTTTCCATTAACATTTGACTTGCTGTTCTGATTTTTATACAGACATAACAGATTTTTAATATCTTTTATTGAATCAATCTAGAGGTCAAAATACCACACACAATAAAAGAAAAATAAACAGCAGCAATTACAGCAAAGGATCACTGTGACTGACAAGATCAGTGTTACCATATTCGCATAATAATTCGAGTAGGCAAAAATCTATTGCATGGATTTTCGATGAACGCTTCTCAGATAAATAGAATCACTTGCTGACATACTCTGAAAGGTGGATTGTTATTACACGTGTACTTTGCCTGGTCATACTGCTATTTATCTGATTTCTGTTGCATGACTGACTTAACCAGAAGACAGTATAGTGTTAGAAGGCAAGTTATGTCAGCTTATGATCTATGATCTATCACTTTGAAAATGACATAGCGTCGCTCAGTTCTTGTACTAAATGTATCATTTTGATTTTTAGAAGAATGAAATTAATTCTTTAGTGCCTAGCTACTATCTAGCATCATTCAGCACCATGCCAAGTTGAAAATAGGCAACATCCAGGTCTACTGCTCTGATTACTACACTCTAGTATGTTGATAGGGTTAGGTGCTCAGAATAATGTAGCAGCCCTTGTATCAGTGGAGACAAAGAATTTGCAGATAAAAGGTGGTTGTATTATACTGGTCATTAAAATAAAAAAATTTACAAATTATACTCTCTCTGCCCTTGTTTTATGGCAACAAAAAATATATCCCCTCTCTCTGTATGGTGTCTTGTGTTAATGAGGCTTCATGCATAGAAATTTCTATGAGTGGTGACCTCTAAGTATCTTTGAAATAATTAATAAGGTGCTTAGAGGGACAATTTTGCATATGCATGAAAGATGATTTATGGTTGTTTAGTTACTGTGCAGGGCACTGGAATCTCATTGCATTACCTCATACAGGAAATGTATACACACAGTATATTAGCTACTTTAAAGAGGCACTGTTCTTACCATCACGACTCCATTTAAAAAACAGAGTGATAGCAATAAGGGATTTTAGCCCATAGGGTAATATGTATGAGAAAACAGGTCTTTGACAGAGGAAAAGATGAGGGGGCCAGGGAAATCCAAGGTTTTACATTGCTGTAAACACACTGCAAAAATGTTATCATATGTGTGATGTATTTTAAAGAGGTCTGGATAAAAGATGCTATTCCCATGATCACTGTAAAACTCTGTTGAATCTGAGCCTAATCCTGCTGCTACCACATATAAAAAAGTGCAATTACTGCCAGTGTGGGTATGGAACTGCCAACAGAAAGGAAAAGGCTCTAAAGTATAATAAATTGTTTTAAAGAGCCATCTTCCATTGAAAGAATGCTGCTGGTGAATGATTAAGGAAGCACACATTTTAAGATTAAACCATTTTATCTCCATCATATTCCATTTGTGAAATGACTGGATGTTTTTGCACTATGGAAAATGCTGATGTAGTGATAAAGCTATGTACTATCCATGAGTACAATAGTTACAAAAAGAGGGAATAAGAATAGTTGTCAATATATTTAAAAAGGCTGAAATGTGTAGAGTAAGTATAGTTACAAGTAAAAGGAAGGAAAAGCAGGATTTTATATTTTATTACTCACGAAGCACACTTGAGTCTCCTCTGTTCTGCATAATATAGACAAGCTCCTCTGCAATCTACAGGATGTGTGAGAGATTTTAAATTCAAGTTCAGTGGTCTATGAGCAGAGCATTCTCAAGGATGGGTATAGGAAGTGGTAGAAGTTTGATAGGGCTATGATGTAAAGAAGAAACAAGCTTCCACAACAAGGTGAGTTGATTGTCAGGACTGCTCATCAGTCAGCAGTACATGCAGCAGATGCATCTTCAAGATCAATGGCAACTGCCCTTGTGATGTGCCATGAATCATGGTTTCCCACTTCAGGGGTTCTCAGGTCCAGGACACCATGAGGGACCTGCCCTTTGAAGGAAAAAATCTTTTCAGCCAAAAGACTGATGAGTCCTTACATACTGTAAAGGACTCCAGGGCCACTCTCCATTCTTTAGGAATATATACTCTGCCCTGAAGAGAAAATTCCACAGGCAATCATACAAACCTCGCTCAACAATTTTACCACCAGCAATCATATGAGCCACCCCATAAGAGGCAAAGGGTTCAGACGTGCCATTTCCCTGTACCTATTATGGCAACATCATCATCCCAACCCCCAATTCCTGGATAAAAGATGTATTGGGTGGGAGTTAAAGAGCTGCAAACGAATGTTGCCACCATCTGCTGATTCCCAAACATTCCAGCTATGCAATCAAATTGACCTGCCTGTCCCCTCCAAAGCCTCATCTCTGCCCCTTTTTGAGGTCCATTCTCATGGGTAGATTCTCAAACAGAAGTAGAATCCCTCCTGCAGCAAGGAGCAATAACATGGTGACACTGGGATTTATAATCCTATCCCTGGAAAAGGACATGTGGTTTTAGAAACAGAGTTTTATTGTGTTTACACCCTAAGTTCACTCCCAAAGTTATCTGAAGTTGCACCTGAATCAGTCAGTCCACTTACCTATGTTTCTTCCAAAACTATATGAATCTGAAGACCTGAGGAGACTTCATTCCCTCAGTGTGAGATGACCCTTAGTCTTTTACCTACAAAGGACAAAGCCAGTCAGAAAATCCTCCAGGCCGTTTCTTGCCATAGTGCAGTGTTTCTCAAACTGGAGTCGCCGCTTCTGTAGGGAAAGCCACTGGCGGGTCAGGCTGGTTTGTTTACCTGCCCTGTCTGCAGGTCCGGCCGATCGCGGCTCCAACTGGCTGCGGTGGCTGGAGTCAAGGAAATCTGAGGGCTCAAGAAATTGAAATATTATTCCAGCCAAACCTTTGCAATCATCTTCCCTATAATATGGAAGGTGGGTGCCTGCAGATAGCCAGGTTGTTATAATCAAAAGTTAATTCTAGAGCTGAAGTTTCACAATGGCTGCTGGAAGAACCTCTATCATGCTTTCACACCATGTTCTCCCAGTATGGACTGCCAACAGTGAACCCAGTACTTTTCTACAGGACTTCACTGGCCCAGAAAGACATGAGTCTAATTCACAGGCTGGAGTTGGAAGCCACCCAAGCAGCATCTCAGCTCAATGAGTAGTGAGCAACACTGGCTGAAACTCAAACAGAGAAGACTTCACATTTGTTCCCTCAAGACATTGTACTGTTTCTGCAGCAGTAGATGGCTAGGTCCAGATCTAGGAAATTTTGTCCGTAAATTAACATGAAAATATTTCAGAGTGTGTAAAACTAGACTCCATGATGTAGTGGAGACAGCTAATATTCACAAAGCTGTCAAGTACATTGAGCAGTTCTTCTCGCTGCAGATCTGTGGGGGTAAGTGAAGAAACCCTTCTCCCTCTTCTGCATAGTTACAGCATGTGATCTTAAAAAAATCTGTATTGCAATAATAAAGATTCATCATGAGGTTTCCTTCAATAGCTCCTGCTGTCTCCCCTATCACTTCTTCACCAGGAGCAGACCATATGTAAATGATGGTGACCTGCGAGCACAAAGCTGGCAGACAAGGCATTTAGGGGCTACCTGTATTGATAGTGAAAGATAAAAGATTATTATTTAAAATTGTGTCTGGAAACTCAATGGCTGTATCAAGTTCTAGTGATGGATCTTTAAAAGCAGATCTTTTGTGCTGTCAGGAAAGGTGTGCCCAACCTCAAACCAAAGCAGATGGTGCTCAGTCCATGACAGGGGAATATCTTTCCTGCATATTTCCACTTCCAAACCAAACACCAGGAGTAAAATCCTGACTCCACTGAAGCCTCTGGCAGTTTTACCATTGACTTCAATGGAGTCAAGATTTCATCCCAGATCTAGAGTGAACCTGGCCTTATATGTGGATTCTACAACTTGGAACAGTTACATGGTTGCTATGGCATCCATGAAATTTTGAACCAATAGAGAAAAAACATCTTGCAGACTAACAATGAAATCACCAAGTAGTATCTGTCTCATTGGTCACCAACTTGCACTCAACATCATGAAGCAAGGCTTCTGGCTTCTTATATTATTTTCTGAAAATTCAGTCATGAGAGAGAAGACTTGAAAGAATGAACAAGATACATAGAAAAAGGTGTGGAATAGATGGATAGGAGAGGAAGGAATCATGGACTGAAAGGGAAAACTGAAGGAACTCAGAGGGGGAAAGAGGAAGGAAAGAAAGTGTTGAAGTGCACAGGAATGGGTGGGTGTTGAAACGAAAAAAGGATAAGAGGGTAAAGTTAAGGGAAAGGAATAATGAGAGAGGTAAAGACACAGGAAAGATGAAATAAGGGAATAATTGTTTCATGTGATATCCCATCCCACATTATAATTTGTATGTCTTCTATGGCAGGCTTGGGAGGTTGAGGAATATATGTGTGTATATGTGGATAACCCCAAATTGAATTTAATCCAGAAACATGGCAGTAGGTTGTTTCATATTTGGACTCAGTTCCGTGAAGGGGAAACATCTAGCCTTTGGTCTTAAAAAGATTGAATAGATAATAGCAGATGCCAATTATTACAGAGAAATCCCAGAGAAAGTTCTAATTTATACTCCTGTATGTGCTGGTGAAAGAGGGAGGTCTGACCTTTCCATGGCAAGATAACTACAGGTTCCTGTTGGGTTGGTTTATATCTGAGAGGAGACTCTATTGCAGTGTAGTGCCATTTCTGAGAAGTGCTGTACAAGCAGCAGAATCCTCTACAGGGAGAAATCATTACTAGCTGCTTCTTCTGACCACCCATAAATAAGCTGCAGGGACCAATCGTGGCACATTCATCATGTGTTTAGTCTCTGCAGTCTGGTGATTAATATTCCCTGAGTCACTTTCTGAGCTTTGGTCTCCCACATGGCAGCCTGTAGAGCTACTGCCACATCACAGAACTTGCTAAGGAAGTTGTTCTTCAAATAGAAGTTGGCTTTAATTAAATTTCTGTGTCTGGAAAGTTAAAATCTAATTTTCTTTTTGACATTTTCTATATTACTACTTAGACAAAATTATGAAAACAATTAATCCCTGGGAAGCAGACACTGGCATTATAAGGGGTACACAAATATTGCATATAAATAATACTAATAATCACCAATCTGTTATAATTTATTGATGTAAGATCTGATTTACGAGTTTTAATAAAAATGGTTTTTGATATAGCAGATGTAGCAAATGACTGCACAAGGTAGGTGGGTACTGGTGGGGGATTTTAACAAGCACCATGATTCAGACTCCATCTCCATGAAATGTGACATTGATTAGGCGTTTTCTATCCTCCCAGACACATTGTTTTTAAAAAAAGAAGTGAGGGGAGGGGGCAGGCAAGGTGTCTGAATGACCCAGAGCACTGGCAATGAAATAAAGATTTCTAGGTCATGGACTGGATTTGAACCAAAGACAACAGTGGCTGAAATTGTCATCTGATGTGAGTGGCCTGTGTGCAGTAAGTTGGTGCTTTACTTTCTATCTCTAGTGGATAAATATTCACTTTTCGAAACTCATCATCTCAGCTGGCACTAATTTGTATCCTGGTTTTCAGTCTCAAGAAAAAGGCAAAAGGTTACATGAGCATGGAGATGGAACTTCGCTCTCAGAGGAGAAGCATTCTCTGAAGATCAGAAGTGAGGCACGTAGGTGGGGCAGCATGATTATGCTTTCACAGCTGTTCCACCAGGGGGATGTAATCTGCAGAGTGGTTTTATCAACAGTCTTTTATATTAAATAAAAAATATTTTAAAAATCAGACCCATTGCAAAATTGTATCATATCGCTTGTGTCAACATGTAAACTAATGAATCAGGCAGCAGCAAGCTGACATCTCCACACAGCTGATATATTTTTATTTAGGACCTATTGCCCCAGACCTGTTTCAAATGAAGACTCTTGTCCTAGTTACTGCTGGATGATTTACCTGACTGTAATTCATTACGGTTTAGTCAGTGTGCTAGATGGATTGTTACTGTCAACATACAGAATATCTAGATGAGGCTCTAGCAAAGAGTGTTCATGTTTGGGAAACAGATCAATGGGACTACTCATGCAAGCAAGTGCTACTCAAATTAAGTAAGGATTGCAGAATCAGGACCCATGGTAGCAAAGAGATTTCAAAATAGCAAACCATCTGTATTGATTTGCCAAAATTACAATTTTGCAAAAAGGGTTAATTTTATTCATGAATGAGCATGTGTGTACACACAGGCCCTGATTCAGAAAGACACTGAAGCATGAGCCTAATTAACCACAAGGAGTTCTACTGAGGTCAATGTAACTGTTCACCTGCTTATAGGTAGCTATCTGCATAGGTACTTTGGTGAATTTGGGCCTTAGAGAGGAAGGTTGAAGGACTAACAAATTGATTTACTCAATTTCCCATTTTAAAAAAAAATGCTTAGCAATGATAAGCGATGGCCACAGCAACAGCACTTGCCAAGCACATTTAGAGTCAGTGCATTTCCTGTAATATTGTATGCTTTGTTCTTAAAAATATGAGGAGGGATACTAACAGCAGTTTGAATGGCATAATTTGCAAGGGTGGGGTAGCTAGCACTATTGTAGAGGCTCAGGGATAGCCTCCAGTGGGAAATTTTCTGGTACGAATGGACATTTGATACAATCTGATCCATTCCTAAGGCCAGGGATACAAGGCAGAGCAAAGAGGAAATTAACTCCACCAGAGGGAGAAAAATCTTCCCCCTATCCACCTGTTTATTCAGACACTAGTGTAGCACAGGTGTTGTTTTTTTTTTTAATGCAAGGAATATGTGCCCCACAAGGGATGTTTATCTTTCAGTGCAAGAGGTTAAAGGAAAGGACAAAAGAGAGGTAAAGGATGAGCCTTAAGAAAGTAATATCCATAGCTATGTCTACAAGCAAAGAGAAGACAAGGAGAAAGTACCCCTTGGGGAGGAGGAATGATTCAACGCCACTGGAAAAATCTACTGTAAAATGACTCTGACAACCAAGAGATAATAATTAGAGCAAGCTTTGGATCATCAGTTTCCAATGCCAATATTTTATGAGTTCCCTGATGGATCTTTTTGGTGATACCACAGCTATCCATTAATGGCCAGAGGTACGCAGAGCAGAGCTTATCGTCAGAAATGCCCATTCTGTTCAACGGGTTAATGAAAGACGTAGGATGGAAAATGTTGTTTCTTTTTCCTGCGATTTTAATTACTCCCTGCCTGCCACCGCACGTGTGTGCGCAAACACATTCATCTAGCTTACACATGGTTATAGGGATTTCAGTCTTTTTAAAAATATTAGAGGATGCCAAAGGCCCTACTTTATCTGTCAATCCTTTTCCTTCTCTTCTCTCTTTCCTTTCTCCCTAGATTCTTGAACTTTTTTTAAAAAATTGGATGTAAAATTTTGGAGCATGCTGTGAAAATTGTAAGCCATACCAGGATGTGCAACTATAGCCTCTTGGTGCAGTTCTTGGATGGGTGAAGTCACACAGGTCCAGCCCTATGCCTTACAACACAACTGTGCCAGTATCCTGCTAATGCATGTGCTGTTGTGGCTCCTATTTATATTTAATTAACCAAATTATGCAGGGTAGATATCCAGCAGTATTAATATTAAATCAGCACACAAAGTAACCATCTCATTTTGGACACAGTGGTCCTGACAGTGAACTCACTTTACACAAATGTGAATTATGAATAACTGAGCTGATGTCAGGAGTTACAGTGCTGTGAAATTAGTGTAAGTGAGATCGAAGTCAGGGCCTAGAGGAGGTGGACATCTGCCAGGAAAATACAATCAAATTAACTTATTAAATAAAAATTAAAATGCTTTGCTTTTCTTGTTTCTCCACCTTTCTTCCATTTCTTTGTTTCCTTTTACTCTCCTTGCATCCCAGACTTGGCCTATCACTTTCCATACCACATTATTTCTGGTTTGCAATTTGTCTAGTTTATTTTTCTTTTCTTTCTGTTCTCTTCCTTGCTTTCCTTGAAAAACAGCATCTATTTTTTTCATATTCACCATCCATCAAGATAATGTGGGAAATGGAATCTCTTTGCCCTCCTACGTGGTGTTCTCTTTTATCTTTGTTTCTCTTCCTTTTATTTCTCTTGCTCACCACTATTCTTAGCTCTCTGTACACTTTTTGCTGTCTCCTGAATCCCCTCCTCCTCCATCCTTTTTTTCTATTCTTCTTTGGGTTTACTATCTCCTCCCTTTCTCTCCCTTTAAGTTAGGATTGCAGTCTCTCTTGATGTCTCCTGTGAGGTCGTCAAAGAGATCGGGTCCCCAGGATGGGCAGAGGAGTGAAGAAGAGGGACTCGGGAGGAAAGGTAGAAAGGGAACCTCTTTTTCTGCCCATGATCATTGGGAAAGGGTGTTCAACAATGTCATTGCTTGGCTTGAGTAGGTTCTGTGAACCAGCCAGCTCTGGGCCAGGTGGCTGGTCTCTTTCCTTCCTATTGTTGGTTGGTTCCTCTGTTTCCAACCACAATCTGAGGAACCAGCAAACAGAAAGAGCAAGAACATTCTCAGCCACCGTCATTATGTAGAGTTGCCAGTTTTGGTTGGAGGTATTCCTGGAAGTTTCATCACATGACCATCTTTAATGAAAGATTAATTTTTTATTCCTGGAGACTACAGGGCAATCCTGGAGGATTGGCAACCATATCAGTATGCCAAGTTATCTGAACAACACTCCTAGTGGAAGGAGGAAAGAGGAAATGATGGTGGTATATTGAGGACTGTGTTGAAATTGGAAGTTATCACTCTAGGAGGCCAGGGTGTTTCATGGCCCTGCTTGCTTGCAGGCTGTGGGACTCTATAGGGAAATGTGTGATCAGAGTCAGTATGGAACAAGCCAGCCTAGAATAAGGTGGGAGTGAGTTGTGCCTTGCTGCCTTATGGAGCAGCCTGCTTTGTTTCTCTGTGTTTTTGGATTATTGAGTGTTATCATTTGGAATTCTAAGAAATAAAATTGTGTTATGCTGCAACCTTCCAGAAAGAATATTGATGTTATAATCTAATTTCTCTGAGTTAATGCCAGGAACATATGTTAGAGATAAAAACTTCCTGATAGCTCGGCCCGTGTCTGCTGCATGCAGGACAAATCCACTGGTAAGTGGGATGCAGGACTATCATGTTGAAGCAGTTTTTTCCTGTGAAATGGCTGATTCTTGGCAACCTTTTCACTGACCATGCTATCCAGGAAAAAACTCCAGTACAGTCCTGTTTTCTCCTCCTTTCCTCTGCATCCACACACACCCATGCGCAAAATGAGAGCCATCAGTGTGGTTTGCAGCCAGTTAAAATGTGATCTAAAGCATCAGAAAGTTGAAAAGTCCTGTTGTTTGATTTCTGCTGTGCCTGTAATGTAGTAAATCATAATACCAGGGACAAAGGAAACTCAGCTTGTCAGTTAAATAGGGTAGCTGGCACAGTCAGATTTTGTTTTTCATGATCCATTGCCCCAAGTAATATCCTCTATTTATATCACTGCTGGAGGAGGGCTGGAAATTATGGAGGCGTTTTTTGGTAATAGCTGCTAGCAGGGGGACAGCATATACCAGGGAGGCTGGAATGAGACTCTCAGGTAAATAATAAGCACTTTAGAAAAACTACCTAATTACCTAATTTACCACTTGGAGCTGTTCCAATCACTTGGGAAAATAATGTGCGTTTTGTAAAACTGCCTAATTATTAATTTGCTAAGGAAGCCATTGCACCCTTTTGGGTAAGTAGCGTATATTTTATAACATTCCATAATGGTCCCTTATTTAAAAATAAAAATAAAAACCCCTCCCTCTCCCAAGAAAAGGGGAAAAAAAGTTGTGGCTGAGAAAATCTTTTATTTCTCTGGAGTCTGTGATGATTGATAATTTCCCTTACATGAAAATGTATTACTAACATTTATGGTGGTTTTGGTCTGTTACTGGAGAGTACAATAGTATTTCTGAAAAGGTCTTTACTTGGGCTTAAAACAGTCTTTTCATTTTTAACTGGAAGTACACCTGAGACATTCACACGACCATACTTGTTGAGGGCATTCTGCATGAATGGTGAGGTCTGAGGACACTAATGAATCAGACTGAATGCTTGGCTTTTATTAAAACTACAGTACAGTGTTGTGACTTAGTAACCATACAGCATCCTGGCACTATAGGTGACAGCATTCCATTTCAGTAGTATAAATAAATACGTATACAGCATTGCTATAATTAGTTACTGAAAAGAGACCTACATGCCTGATGTGTGTTAGAATTAAAATATCAGAGGGGTAGCCGTGTTAGTCTGGTTCTGTAGAAGCAGCAAAGAATTCTGTGGCACCTTATAGACTAACAGATGTTTTGCAGCATGAGCTTTCGTGGGTGAATACATATAAATAATTTTCACTTTGTACCCTTCATTGCAGATGGAGTTATTCATTGTAGTGGTGTGTGTGTATCTATATTGCCCTCTTTCCACCTGTGATTTTTAAATAGGCTCTCTGTTAACTTTCTTTCTGAACCTTTTCTTTACTAGACTAGCTTTTGCTACTATCATGAGAACAGTACTGTATTTTCTTCACTCTCCAGGGGAATTATTGTATTTTTAAGTGGTGAAGTCCTCTCGGGGGGTTAGGCTTGCTTTTATAGAAAATTATGAGAAGATAGGAATCATTTAAGTGAGAATATTCTTCAAAAAACTGTTAAATATTGACAGTATATTTACCTGAATTAAATATTTAATTGATATCGTTCATAATTATATTACCAATAGAAACAGATACTGTGTTGGCAGTAGCGTTCCTAACACTTAGGGCCATTAATTACTTATTTTCCCATCAATTAAATTCTATATTTATTTTAACAAGTACAAAGTGTCCAGTAGCATTTGGGGAAAAAAATCAGTACCATGATATTAGATATAATTTTAATTACAGAAGTGAACATAAAAGCTTAATTCAGGAACACATGGTTTAATGGCCTGATCCAGGAAGGTGCTCTGCACCATCAACTCCCACTGACTTCAGCTGGACTTAAGGGTATACAACATCTTCCCACAGTTACTTTTCACCTCACAGGAACAAGGTGCAGAATTTGAAAAAAGATATGGCTATCTTGTACTGTATTTCTATTGTAAATTATCAGAGGGGTAGCTGTGTTAGTCTGGATCTGTAAAAGCAGCAAAGAGTCCTGTGGCACCTTATAGACTAACAGATGTATTGGAGCATGAGCTTTCGTGGGTGAATACCCACTTCGTTGCATGCAAGACGAAGTGGGTATTCACCCACGAAAGCACATGCTCCAATACATCTGTTAGTCTATAAGGTGTCACAGCAGCAAAGAGTCCTCTATTGTAAATGTGTCCCCAAAGTGCCCAACTTCTATTGAACCTCATGAGACTTGTTCCAGAATCCCAGAACTATAGAATATTAACAAGGAAGAAATTATAACAAGCGGGGAAAGGTACTTTTGGGTTCCATCCTGTACCCATTGAAGTAAATTGAGTGTTGCTATTAACTATGCCTTAACCTAGTGAAGCACTTGAGAGCTTGCATAACTTGAAGCTTATGAAAACAACGAGGGGTCCAGTGGCACCTTAAAGACTAACAGATTTATTTGGGTATAAGCTTTTGTGGGTAAAAACCCACTTCTTCAGAGGCATGATCTGAAGAAGTGGGTTTTTTACCCACAAAAGCTTATGCCCAAATAAATCTGTTAGTCTTTTAGGTGCCACCGGACACCACCTTGTTTTTGTGGATACAGTCTAACATGGCTACCCCTCTGATACTTGAAGCTTATGATTAATTCCATTGACGTCAATGGGACTACATATGTGCTTAAAGGTATGCACATACTTATGTGCCCTTTTGGATCAGGACTTCTAGTGGGTGCAGGATCAGGCTTTTTGTTAGATTGTACCAATTGTCGTACCAAACTGCTTTGTTATTTTCAGATAACCCTGTATTGTTGTGTTTTTTTTACAGTACATACAAAATGATCACACTCATATTTTCCAAACCTATTTTGAAATACAAAATCCTAATTTGAAAAATAGTTTTTCAGGTATCCAGAGAGACCTGTGATGCCAGATACATGCTATGATCATCCAGCTGTACAACTGGCCTAATTATATGCTTTGGACAATGGGTGTTGGAGAATAACAAGGCTCCTGGAAGCGTATTCCCTCCTTCTTTATTTCACACATTTAATTCTGAGTTGTTTCAGTTAAGTAGAATCCTATAATCGGGTTGACCTTTAAATTCTGGCATAATAAAGTTCAGGATAATAATAACAATGTAAAAATATATATCTCCCATTTCATCCTTATTATAATTTTGTTAATATAACACAGTGAGTGTTCACAGCATAGGAGAGTAGGAGGAATATGCAACACAGTTAATAGGCTCCTGACCCCAAAGGTCTAGCATTCTGAAGATACAGGCTGACACAACAGCACAATTCCATTTAGTACAAAGAAAGAGGGCGTAATTCAGATGTGAGTCAAAGATGGTGTAACTTATACCTACTTCTGGTTCTCTTGGACCACGAGCCTCAGCTGCAGGTAAGTGAAGGAGCCATGTTCCCCTATATATACTGGGCTGCTTCCCAAGAATAAGTTAGAGCAGCATGAGGGCTGCTTTAAATTTTGCCAGTTGCCAGTGGCCTCAAGGACCATTACAACAGGCAGGGATCAGAGAGTGTGGAGAAGTCCTGGCTATGTCCCTTCTCTACAGCCATACTGCCTGTGCCTGCTTCAGGGAGGGTGATGACACAGAAATAGCTGCTTTGCACTACTGGAAAATGCCCCTTCCATGGCTGGTTATACTGGAATTAGGTCACTTTATGCCAGTGTAGTGGTGCAAGGCGGCAGAGTATTGGGAGTTTCAATGAATTTATTAATATGTAACTTTTATCCCCTTTCCTCTTGACATTTGAGTGTGACATTTTGCATCTAAGGAAGCTTATGCTCCTGCAAGTTACATGCTGAGAGGCTGGGAGAAAGGACTGTAACAGGAAAAGAAATGAACAGACGCGTAAGAAGGTGTTAGTTCAAGTAAACCAGCTTGACTATAATTTACATAATTTTTGCATCTCCTCTGGGCTTCTTGGCATATATGTTACACTAGCTTATACTTCTTTACACTGACTCAAAATATAATTTACAGCACCTTACATTTCACCTCTGGATTTGGCCCAGTGGACTTTTATCATTGGAATGCATCATAGAACAAGTGAGTTTTAAAGTGATTTGTAAAGGAGAATAGTGAGGAAGCCAAACATATATTAATTGGCAGGCTGTTCCACATGTAGGGGCAGCATGGAAGAAGGCACCGAGTCTCCATGACAACCCAGTTTGCCCTTGTTGTCTGGTGAAGTATATCTAGAATGACGGGAAGCCGGGATAATTGAAATGATACATAATGATTGCCTTTTTCTATTACCAATTTTAAGGAATTGTATACTGTATATTATTTCAGAAATCATGGGTAACATATGCCAAGTCTCATGACCCCAAATAGGATCCTAAAATTACCACATACCACACATGGACTAATAGGTTACGATTTTGGAAATGAATTGTCGTCTTTTTTTAGATGTCTGTACAGTGCTTAGTGCAATGGGGCTTTGATCCTTGATTAGGGTTCTTAGGTGTTACCATTCTAGAGTTGTGTGGCTAAATCCTTTTGTGAGCTTTGAAAATGTCAACCATTATTCTTTGGTACCAAAATCCTAGTCCTACTAGTTTCAATAGGCCATCATATAGCACTTGGAATAGTATAGTATCTATGTTTGGGAGGAGTGCTGCATCTCAGCTCTTTAACTTTCTATAATGAGTTTGTCCTACTAACATAAACACAGACACTCAATTTTGAAAATTCTGCTTAAGGTAGACCCATCTGGGTGCAGGGATCTCCTCCTTAAGCGCATGAACAGAACATTGGAAAATATAGCCTAAATACCTCGCTAAATTGATTCTTCTCTCCCGTACAGAAGGGAAAATAAGAAGTAATTCCATTAAAGTCAATGGAAATACTGGAATAAAACCAGAATTAGATTAGAATCACACCCTTAGAATTCAGAAATATACACCAGTTTTGTTATGCACCTCTACCAGCTCAATTATTCTGAATGAATCTGAGTGATAATTCTTTGTGTGGGAGTGGTTGTAAAATATAAATGGTTCTATAGACCATATGTTGCATCATACCCAAAGAGCCTGAAAAATTGGTCCTTTGTCATTTCTAAAATCTCACAGTTCTTGGAACATGACATTCCTTTTAATTCACTCATAGCTCTATTTTGAGAAGTAACTTTAGATCTGAAATTAGGATTTAGCACCATAGATATGACACATACAGTATGTTATTGTTTGCAGCCAGAAAGTGTGTACTTAAAAAAAAAAAGGGGGGGGGAGGGGAGGCGAGAGGAAGAGACACCACAGAAATCTCTGCTTGTTTCAAGTATCAGAGGGGTAGCCGTGTTAGTCTGGTTCTGTCTGAAGCAAAGCAAGATCCTGTGTGCACCTTATAGACTAACAGTTTTTGCCGCATGAGCTTTCGTGGGTGAATACCCACTTCTTCGGATGCAAGCAGTGGCTTCACCCACGAAAGCTCATGCTGCAAAACTTCTGTTAGTCTATAAGGTGCCACAGGATTCTTTGCTGCTTGTTTCAGCCACCCACTTACAAACTTCTGAACGGGTGCACATAGACACTCCCCATAAATTTGAGCAAATACAAGCAATATTTAATGATTTACACCCACAAAGAGTACTTGTGATTCAACTTCCTTTTCTGCAGTTATGAATATTTATACAATGAACTAAATGGACTAGGGTTACTATAGAAAGAGATTGATGTTTCTGGTCCCTGGCTTCCAAATTTGATATATTTACTGACTTGTATTGTATTTGAGTTTTACTTCATATCATTTTACTTCATCACAAAAGACATTTTTATTTAAGAAAATGAGTGAAAATCTGGTGCATAAGTACATTTGAAAACATTATCTAGGATTCTTTTTTTTTTCAGCTAATTCTTGCTCTGACTACTCTGTATATACAGTCAGTGAATTGGTCCCACTTTCCCCAATTTTTCAATCCACTGGTGAATCGTTTTCTACTATAACTCAACTCCAGTCAACATAAACAAAGCTGTTAAAGCAGCTGATTGCAGAAACTGGCTGCAACTAAACTGATTACCTTTAAGAATAAATTATTACTGGAGGAGATTCATGTGTTTAAAAAAAAAAGTCTTGAAAAAAAAATCCTTTGGTGCAACTTCTTGTAGATTGAGTTCCACTCAGCAGTTTCACTGCATTCCAGTTCAGCTGGAAGCTTCATCAGCCAGTTAGATTCTTGCATTCATGATGCCAGTTTTATATTTGTTTGTGTCTCTTTATACGCCACATGATATTTAGGTTGACATGATATTTAGGTTAGAGCTGTAAGCACTCAAAAGTTCTCAAAGCAACCGTAACTATTCTGCATTTAGAGAAGTCAAATTTGCCTTCTATGCAACTCCCATTTAAGTCAATGGGATGCAAGTCTGCATATCTGAGGGCAGAACTGAGCCATTTCATATTAAGATACCCAAAGTACTAAATTACTGTATGTGCAATGCAGGTTGGTTATAGTTATTGTGAGAACTTTAACTTCTGCATTTCCTGCCTTTTGAGTTGTGGTTATGTTTTTGTTTGTTTTTTGTGTTTTTTTTAATGAGAAATTATTTTCCATTCTCTCCTCCACCCCAATTTCTTTCAAAAAATTATTAATAGATTTTCCTCAAAATCTCAAGCTATTTCACTTTGGTCTGAAACCCAATAAGAATAATTTCAGCTGAAATATGATGTGCATGTTGTCACAGTTCAGGGCAGCTGCTCCTTATTTCCCCAATGGTCCAACAAGAGCATCCACTCTCAAGATTCCAGCTCCCCAGTCATTGCCTTTCTTTGGTGGAGATTCACATCTTACTTCCTTCTGACCAGGGTATTTCCTGGCTGCTCAGCTGTCTGCCTTCACTGTGTATTACCCACCAAAGACAGGCTGCCCAAGAAGAATCTTCTTGCTTTCTCTTTAGAAATGGTTAACAGTGTGACTGCCCACAGCTATGCTACACAGCGCTTTTTATGCAAGCCTGTTTTATTCTTAAGGTAAAAACACTACAGAGTAACATATTTAAAACAATAAAAGAACCTACACGCTTGCCACATGCTTACCAGAGATCACTCTGACCCTTACGTGGACTTTGGTTGCAACAGTCCTTCAGTACCCAATCCGAGGCATTTCCTTGTGGTTTCAAGCTCGTAGCAGCCTTTGCTCATAACCAGCACCCAGTCTTATGGGACTTCAGTAGGCCCAGGCCTTCAAACCCTTATTTAAGGATTGGGGCCCTCTGTAGACCAGAGGTCCTGTCAATTTGCTGGGTCAGGAAGAAGGCCATGAGCCTGTTTAAAACCAGGCTATTTATCCCGAAATCCTTTCTTTGCCTGTTGGTTCTTGGAGAATCAAGTTTGAACTAGTACCTCTCCAGGGGGAGGCTTGAAATGGGTGGATAATTGTAGGAATTACATTAGCATCCTCCTCCTCCTAGAGGAGTTGCATACATTTTCACAATAACATTATTGTGAAATGGCATTTGTAATACATAATGGCATTTGTAATACATAATGGCATTTGTAATACAATGGACCCCAATGGTATTAACCCTAATTCAATAAGGTTTGACTTTATTGAATTAAGTTTATTTTAATGCCATAAGGTTTGTCCAGGTTATGGCAGAAAATTGTCAGTCTGTCACACATATATGAATATTATGCACACAAGTAAATCAGGTCTGGGAATGAGGAAAAGGTGGATTGAAGAGAGAATTGTGCTGAAGATAAATAAGAAAAAGCATGGAAGGAATGAGAAATGCCAAGAATGGGAAAAAAAAGTTTTACTTAAAAGTTTAAAATTTAGAACAAACTCTAGAAATCATGTAGGAGCAGGATATAGGGTGAGAGGGCCATTACAATATATAAAGGGATATAAATCAAACAATGGACAAAGTTGCAGGACTTCAGGATGAGCTGGCTGAATCACTGAACATAGATAAAAACAGAAATGAGACTACTTTGGTAGTATGCTGTGTGAAAATGTACTAGGGATAAATATAAGAGAAGTAGGAGAAGTTAGTAGAAAATTATACTGTCATCTAATTTTGCTGGGTAGTGGGACTCTATATGGCTATTAAACTTTATCTGAGTGGTTCGCATCTTGGAAACCCTGCTGAAAGACACAAAGAGATCATGGTTATTAGAAGTGAAATGGGACACAATAGCTCTATTAGTGTACCCATTTCTACTGGTCCTTTAGTGCTCTCTGAAGTGGTCGGCAAGGCATCTGTCTGTTTCTTCACTGTAAATGGCAAAGCATTGTCTCAAATAATGCAATCACCTGCATAACTAATAATGCACATAAAATCGTTAGTGATTGGAAAAAGACCTTTGTTATCCCAGGTATCAATTCTAGGACAAAATAAGGTATAGACATAACACATTCTGATGTATTATGTGATACAGTTATCTGATAATGTGGACCAGGAAAGGGGTTTAGAGAACACCAAATAAAGAGATTTTGAAGCATGGTTTATATACGATGTAGAGGGGAAAGCACTGTGTTAGGAAATACAGCACTTCTAAATGATGGAAAGGGAAAGGATGTTAATGATGAATGGACATATCAATGAAATACATAGTTGAAGGAGAGCTCCATAATAGAAAAGTCCAACTAACTTGGTAAAGAGCTGTCAACAGTGGTTTCTGAGTATTTTGTCTGAGTTTTGTGTGCCCCCATGTTGAAGCCAACAATGTTAAATGTTAATGAAATAGTTAGGATCTTATTTGAAATCATTGGGAAATCTCTTAATAGTAGCAGAATCACCCCATTAGGTAGTTCTGTTTAGTTTGGTTGTTGCTTCAACACTCATCTTCATTGAAATGCCTCATTTTATAAACAGAATCAGTGTGAATGTGACTTATTTTCACAGGTTCCGAATGGAAGTTTGGTGCTGAAGCACAAAAAAATCACTATCAAGATAACTAATGTTTAGATAGGTAAAACTTTCAAGTGTGGAAAGCTTTAGGCTTTCACAAAGGGGATGCTAGGTGTGGCAAATTATTCAGCATACTAACACTCAGCATGGCGTTGCTGGTAGCTGTGAAGAAAGCAGCGTACCCTTCAATTAGAAGATACGTTAGCCCTAGAAAGGAAACGCGGTCTTGTGCTTAGTGCGAGAGAATGGGCCAAAATACAAAGGTAAGTCAAGAACTTCAGTTAGAAGGGAATCTAAGCAGATTTAATTTATGCCTTACAGCATCCTCAATATGCAGGTTATGCCAATTTCAGCATATTATAAACTCCTCTAAATGTATGTTTAAATTTCCTATTTGTCTATACGTAGTTCTTACTTACTCTCAATCTCTCAGCCGAGATGTCTCAGCTCTCCACTGGCTAATTTCTCAGCTCCTGTGATGGGTAGTTTCAGTTCTATTGCTCTAAAGATGTGTCAGCTCCTCCCACCACCCCTTTCTGCTTTTATTGCTCACTTCAGCCAGCTCAGAGGGGTCTCAGTATTTTTGGTGTATCTTTCAGCTCCTTCACTTGATCTTTATGCACCTGTTTACTGTCCTTCCACTTGTAAATACTTCCCCATTTAGTCTCTTTATCTTCAGCCTGTTTCTTATACCTTTATTTTACCCTTCTCTCCTTTCCATCTATCCCTTTATTTTGCTCTTACTGGGCCATTTTCCCCCCCTCCCTTATTTGATTCCATTGATTTTGTTTTCTCTTGTCTCTTTGCCAGCCTGTTACTGTATTATTGCTTTGGCAGCATGAGGATTCTGATTCCCTTCCCTTTCTGCAGCTCATTTGAGCACGTTTCCCTCCTTCGTCCCCTCTCAAGTTCTATTGGCCAGCTTCATGCCTTTCACTCTATTTCTTGGCCTTGTTATGCCGCTTCCTTTCTCTTACCACCTCTGCTCCAATTATAAACACTGAATAGGGAAGCAGTTGGCAGTTTCAGCTTCACTGTTGCTAATGTCATTTGTATGAGTCAGAACCTATTGAGTGAATGAAATGCAGCCTGGTTTAATTTAGTCAATCTGTCTCTTTTATAAGGCAGTGGTTCCCAAGCAGATTTCCCTTGCCCACAGAGGCACACCCTTTGCAATGGGCTGGTGGGTGGATGAGTCCCCTTGCATTGTTTCTTGGCACAAATGCTGTCATCTCTACTTCTTTCCCTTTTTGTTCTCTCCATTGTCCATTTTTTCTTTTTCTTTTTCACATCTTCTTTTTCTTTGATTCCCCCCCCTCAGTCTTTTTTTTTAACTTTGCCTTCCTCTGCTGGCTCCTCCCACATTTCCCTGCCACTCACCAGGCGGCTGCACGCTTCTCAGAATGGGGCTAGAGGAGTCCATTTGTGGCTCCATATTGTTCTTGTGATTAAGCAGAGGAAAGAGCTTGGGCCTGTGAGCTGTTGCCTGTACCTTCAGCCCTGTGAATGTGAGCTTCCCCTGTAGCTGGCTGCATTAAAGGATAGGCAGATGGCTTTTAAGGCTTGGCTGTATGTGCAGCTGCAGGAGAAGTTGGGTGTGTGGCAGACCTGGGGTTATGCTGCTTTTCTCAGTGTCCCTCAGTTCTCCAGGCTCATCTTTTTAGTCTTGATCTCACGCACTTCCCCTATCAGTCACAAAGGGTAATAAAATCTCAGGGAAGTTCAGTCCGCACATATGTCTCTTCCAAGGAGCCAAACAATATTCAACTCTAAACAAACTCCATCCAACTCCTGAGGCATAATGTCAAATACACGTCTGTTCTAAATGTTTTACCACAGCTCATTTTTGTCACACTACCATTTTGCTGATACAGGGAAAGGCAATTGCATTACCTTCCAAATGACTTACTATAATAGTAATTACATATATGTTATTAGATTCTGTATTATGGTGGTCATGATTGACTTATTGATGAATTCATTAATTCAGTACAGAGGACAGACATTTCAATATTGATTTTTTTAAGACAGTCACATATGGACTTGGCAGGTAGAAAAATGTCTTCATGTCTAATGTTTAGTTCTTTGAAATCACTAGCCTTTCCAGATTATTAGTTTCAACAATTATTAGGAAATAAGTCAATTAGCACTCTCACTATACACCATGAAAAGAAATCTCCCCAAGGTCTAACTGTGTTACTTGGTGATATTGCTAGTCAGTTACATCCTGTCTTTAGACATCTAACTAATAAGAAAATCAGTTTACACTTCACATACTGTAACAAGTTAATAAACAAAACTCTCTTTTCTGGTGCCCTTTAGAAAGTTGTGAGATACACTGAACAATTGCTCTCATTAATGGCTGAATGATTTAAAACAGTGTCAAATGTTTACACTGTGTGTAGTGAGGTTTTTCAGTAAATATATCAGTATTTTTTAACTTCTTGAAAGTAATATTTATTCTGAATCCTTTCCTCCTCCCCAAGAAAACAAATCTTGCTTCATTCCCATCTTTAATTGGTCCAGTGAAGGCTGTTGATAATAAAATGTAGATGTTACTGTTTGTGAAAGGTGTATATGCATTGCTAGTAATTAACATTCCCATAAATTGTAGGATTCCCTTAGTAGTTCTGGCACATCCCCCACATCTTGCAGGAAATGCATGTGTTTCCAAGCTGTCTCCTGATTTCTTGCATGCTCGTTCTGCCAGCTTCCCTCCTCTTCTGACCCTCCTTTTTTGTGGTGGTAGATTTAATATCAGAAGTAGGATAGGCAGGGTGGACTTTCAGCTTTAAGCCTTTGGGTGAGGGAGGCTCTGCTCAGCTCAGCTGCTTTTCACTCTTTACTAATAATTCCTTGTTGTAATGTTGGAAAAGGGATGTTCGCTCTTCAGAGGAGAGAGTAATCATTCAGGGTGAATTTCTCTCTTTAGTCAGGGAGGGAATTCTCTCCTCATTCCAATGACTGGCAGACACACATGGATTTTCATATCTTGGCAGCACTGCTTCTATAGAAGTCCTTATTCATTCTGGCTTCATTAAAAGGATCTGCGGAAGGTTACAGACTCTTCATTAGTGCTAAGCTAAAAATGGCAAAGCAAACTTGCCTTGACTGAGCCAGGATCATGAGAGCCAGGATTTCACTTCCATGGTGGGATGAATCATCCTTATGAACTGATACAAGTAGCAACTGTTGTCTTGCCTGCCACAAATGAAAGGCTATACAGGACAGGCATGAAAGCACATTTTAAGAGGCCACATATCCAAAATCAGAATCACAAAAACTACATGTGGTAAATAGAAAAAGAGTTGTGAAATGTTAGAGAAAAGCTTTCTTTGTTATATTCTTTGTCTTTACTTTAAAAAAATGCACATGGGCAACTGTGTGTCAAAAAAATGATGGCAGTAGTTGTGCATCTAATGGACCATTTGCATGCGCACAAACTCCATTTAGATGAACAATTGTAGTAGAATACAGTTTTTTATACATTTCACATACACAATTGTGTATATTTTTTGAAAAAGAGAATCTTTCAAAATCAGATCTTTTATTCTTTAGAACTTTACAAACTTTCTATCATGTTGCCTTAAATACAAAATTTGGAGGAGATTTACTTTACCAAATAGGTTTGCCAATTTCTAATTGCACAAAATGAACTCCCTTGCCCTGCCCCTACCCCTGACCCAGTCGTTCTCCAAGGCCCCACCCCCCACTCGCTCTATCCCCCCTCCCTCCGTTGCTCGCTCTCAGCCGCCCCTCATTCACTCGCTCGTTTTCACTGGGCTGGGGCTAGGGGTTGGAGTGTGGGAGGGAGGGAAAGGTTTGGGCTCTGGGCAGCGCTTAGGCAGCTCACAGGAAGCTGCTGGCAGGTCCCTCCGGCTCCTAGGCTGCGGTTCCCAGCCACTGGGAGCGGGGTGGGGGCAGTGCTTGGAACTCCCGTGGCCACCCCTATGCCTAGGAGCTGGAGGGACACGCCAGCAGCTTCCTGGGAGCTGGGCAGAACCGGATTGGGGCCTGCCTGCGCTGCTAACTTGACTTTTAACAGCCTGATCAGCAGTGCTGACCGGAGCTGGTAGGGGCCTTTTTCGACCGGCTGTTACAGTCAAAAACTGGACACCAGGCAACCCTGTTACCAAGGGGAGTGATAGTGGAAGAGGGACTGGGGTTGTTACATAATGGATGAGGTCTGATTTTGCTCTTTGTGCTAACCAGATAGGGTGAATCTCCCCCTTTTGTACAGGGGCCTGTGCAAGGCCTATACCCCACTTAAGTTCTAAATAAGCCCTCAAAGTTGGGCTCAGATGGGACTTGAGTAGTACATAGGCCTTATGGAAGACGTTGCAGAGGGCTGGATTTTACCTGTTATGCTTAACTAATTTGTAGTTTGGGTCATATATTAACAAAATATGTGGGCTGGATTCTCCACTGCTTTCTATCTTGTTTAATAAATAACACCTGTGGAAAAAAGAGTGTCAGATGCTACCAGTGATAGCATAAATTCACTCTGCACAGGTATAAGTGACAGCACAAGGTATAAATACTGGAGAATCAGGTCCTCGGTATTTTTTCCTCTTTGCCATACATGATGCATGTGTGGCTGGCTTATGGCTTACAAAACCATGGTTTAAAATGGCTGAGTTTTACAGTAAAGGAAGATTTTGCTTTCTCTTTCCCCATTGTAAATTTGCAGTAGCCCCACTTAACTTAATGGAGTTATTCTTGTTTTACCCTGATATATCTGAAAGACGAATCTGCTCCTAAATCTATGCATATGGTAGCTGTAGTTAGAATGAAGCACTTACTTAATACTGGTTTGTGTCTATTCTATATTATATTCACAAAACTGGATAAAACATTTTAATAAAATATCTAATAAAGACAAGACTGAAAAAGCCTGTATAAATTTACTATATGAGTAATTTTTTAACTTGCTTTAGCTAAAGATCCAAATGTAGTATATCTGGTCTCCAACCACCAATCACAAGACACACATTAAGATGTTTCTCCCCTCTCCCCCAATTACATGCTCACAATAGTCATTGGAGATTTCTGCCAAATTCCATTAAATTCTGGTACTCTGCACAGTAAATAGCCATGAAAACACCATGGTACTTAGCACAAATCCTCAATCCCCTGCTAACACCTTATATTACAACCTTCTAATTACCATGTTCTGCAGTAACCTGGTGGGACTTCCATAGGTAATTAGAACTCCAGAGCTTTTCCGCAATAATCCAGTAAGGACCTCTTAACTAGAAAGGATTATGCGGTACTAATATTTTCACACCCACGTGTTCTCCACAGTTAATTGTTTCAATTAATATTTGGCAGCAATGCAGACATTCATGAAGGTTCATAAACTAAGACAATTCTCAGGGAAGTTTTGAGATGAATGAGTTGTAGTTGTGGTCACTTAAAGATACAGAACTATTTATAAGATTTTTTTTTAAACTAACACATTGAGCTGTTTTAAATGCAGATTTGTATTTTGTGTCTAGAAGACATCCCCTGCCTCATCTCCACCTTTTTCTAAATGACATCTAGATATCCATAGTGACTTCTCTCTCCCTTCACTACTTAACCAGAGCCATTGGATCTACTGCTGAAAAGTGTTGTATGGGTATTAAGCATAGTTATGGTGAGTGTGTGTGACATCTCTTTACCAATAGGTCCAGATAGGTTTTCGCTGTTTCAAAATAATAGGGCCAGGACTTTGTGATGATTCCTCAATTTTTGGTGACTTTATTTCTCTTCAAGTTCACCCTTTCCTTTTTCCTTTCCTTTCCCTTTGAGTGTTAATTGATTCCATGTGGTACCTCTGTTAGAGACAGTAGATGTGTATGCAGCTTTTTCAGAAGCTGACAGCTAGCCGTTCAATAACCATCCTCTGCAATGCTGCAGAAGTCATTTCTCTCCCTCCCAAGAGATTTAGGGTTGTCTTACACATCATGCACTAGGGAATTAGGTGTCTGAATAATCAGTGTTAATGGGGAATTACACAAATTCTCCTGAGCTTGCTGGGATAGCAGACTTGTTACTATATATCAGTATTGGGTGTGATTCGCCACTCCTTTACACCAGTTGTATTTTGGTATAATTACATTCATTTCAATGGAGTTATACCAGCACAAGACTGATGTGACAGAAAAGACAATCAGGCCCATCATCTCCAAAATGCTCACACTGTACACTGATCCTTGGACTGAAAGTCCTAAATACTTAATTTTCCTGTTTACATGCAACAACCCATAATACTGCCCTTTTCCCTTGCTGATATACATGTGACTAAATGTTATAGTTATTTAGTCATTCCTTTTATCTGATGGTGTGAGGGCTCTGCATTTTGGTGATGAGGCTGCCACAAATTGGCTTGGCAAGCTCTGCATCCAATGTGGAAGGATTCTTTTTATCCTTAAAAATGCCCAAGACTTTTGTTCATTTTCAGCTTGATTATAATTATTGTTTAACCATGATATTATCATATAGAAAAGAGCAGTCTGGAAGGGCTTATTGGGCTGGTAGATTAAGAAGGCTTCTCTTTTTTTCTTGCATTCAAATTGTAGAAGAACAAATCCAATGTCAATTTTTCATAATATAGAGCCTCTGATTTATAAAAAAAATTATTAGATCAATATGAGTGGCTGTTTTACTTCAGAACCGATTACTGAAATTAAGAACTTTAGCATAAAATAAAGAGTCATTTTGGTATATGCTTATTAAATAAGAAAAAAATCCAATGTAGAACTCAATTAATGTAAAATAGATTCCATTGAACTCTTGTGCATTTCCAAAGCATGACATTTCCCTAAAATTAAAACACATCATAAATTGCCCCAATTTTGCCAGTTAGCCCAGTTACTTTGCAGCTAAAATTAGAAGTTAGAATTGGAAAAAAACGTCATTTTTCAGAATGGGAAGCATGAACCCCAGTACATACAGTGTTTGCTTAACAGCCTTCGATCTAATATCAAATTATGTGTTTCATTTAATTTATATGGCAAAGCTTGCAGGGAGAACAGAAGATGACACTCTTAAAACTGTAATGGGAATAGGTTTATGTTTGTAATATTACCCATTCTTTCTGTAGCCTTGGGGATGCAGTAGATTTTCTTGTTGAGCTATTCTAGGCAGAGAAAAGAGTAAGTGTAGGTAAGTGAGTGCATGGAGAGGAAAATACATAGTTTTACCAAAAGAAAGAGCAATCACTGTGTGAAATTCTAGTATAACCTGAGAAAGATGATCTATAATCTCCCCCACATTTGGAAAAGCCATTGTGAGTAATGCCCATACAAAAGACCATCCTTAGAAAATGAGCCTTTTGTTTTTCTTCTTTCTGACCCAAAGAAGATTAAACAACTTCTCCAGACGTGGGGGGGGGGTCAAATTCAGAGGTAGTGGGAGCAGCTTCAGTAAAATCATTGAAATTATATATATTTGCACCAAATTGGATCTTGACACAATCTCTATAGATTATGTTACATCTCAGCTCAACCTAATAGCAACAATTTCTGTGTTGTGAGCCAGTACTTCCATGTCCTACTTTTTCTAGCTCTTTTTCCTGGTTATTTAGGACCTAAAAGACTTAATTTATAACTTCAGCAGTGCCTATGGAGATATTCTATGAGTTTTTCCAAGAAGATCCTCTGAGGAGGGAGATATGATACTAGGCCTAATGTCCAGGATGATTGTGTTCACTCTGAAACTTCTGTAAATCCCAGCTGAAGAAATTGTTGATGATGGAAGTTTTGCCCTTCATATTTTTGAGACTAGATAGGCTTATTCTCCTAATTTTCCTAGAATGGAGTGGATTTCAGATCCACACAACAAACAGAGGCACCTAGCTGATCTCTCCAACAC
Source organism: Mauremys reevesii (assembly GCF_016161935.1). Classification (NCBI taxonomy): domain Eukaryota; kingdom Metazoa; phylum Chordata; order Testudines; family Geoemydidae; genus Mauremys; species Mauremys reevesii. The sequence goes on from NC_052625.1 coordinate 90,536,445, forward strand.
AGCAGATTCAGTAGGGTGCACACAGTATATCCACAGTAGTGCCTTGTCTGCACATTTGATCCTCCTTCCATCCCTAGTATTCTGCTTTTGGATTCGCTGTCTATTTCATCTCTGACTCACTGTTCACTGAAATAAGCAAAGGCTATGGGAATAGCATTTATGTGTTAAACTTTGAAAGAGGGAAATAAAAGGAATTCATTGTTAATCTGTTTGATGCCTCTGTCCCAATGATTCTACTGAGCATGGGAAACGGCACATATTCTGTGCACAACCCACCCCAGTCCAGTAACAATCCCAAAACTGTAGTCTTCACAGGACCATAAAATAAATAGACAAATGCTGATTTCTTCCCAGGGAAGACAAACCTCCCTGGGTATATTGATGCTCTACTATGAAGAAAGACTGCAGAGTCTCAATTTTGGAGGAGGTCCAATGTTTTTGCAAGGGCTAAATGAACTTCTATCTAGGCCCAGCTTTGTGAAATTTGCTGAGCTCAATGAATTATTTTCTTTTCTTATGCCCTCCGCACAATTCTTTGTTACTTTTAACAATATGTAGTAAGAGAACTGGCAGCTACTCAATGAAATCACTGTTAAGCTCACACCAAAGGGAGGAATTTTTGTGACTCCGCGCTTCCAAGAAGATGTCATAGTTTTCCGACTAGCTGGTGAGAATCTGAGTTAATGCTCTTTGAATAGCCTAAATTAGGTTGTCCACAAGATTGCAAAATAGAGGCAACGAAGCACAATCCCTCCTTGAGCTCCCCAGGCATTCCGCCTCTACAGTGTCCCCAGTGTGGGCCTCTGTCTGCAACCCAAAGTAGTCTTTAAAACACCTTTAGAAATATCAATGAAATTGAGGTTCTGACTGCGTTGTACTTCTTTCCTTCTATATCAAAACACTCTTGGTTCGCCTTATTTCTCTGCTCTGTCATTACTTTTCCTTATGCATTTAAGCGTCTGGAGAAAATTGTCACATGCACCTCACATTTTTTCTCTGTAATTACTGTACATCAGTATTGCTTTTAGTGTGCCTTTCTTTGTCACAATTGCACTTGGCTGCTAGAATAAAGCCCCCTCCCAGGTTCTAACGTGGAAAGAGCTATATAAAGCATAATTAATGGAGCTAAAGCAAATGACTCACATATGACTTTTTTTTTCCTGACGTTTAAATGGATACACTGAAGACCCTGAGGAGAATTGGTGTATTCACAAGAAAGAGAAAAAAGGCTAGCTAGTTTGTTACCCTTCAGTTTTATAAAGAAGTACAGTCAAGACGTGGAATGTTCCATTTATAAATCTTCCCCTAATATTCTTCCCGCATCTTTGTAGACATGAATAATGAACATACTTTGTTTGCTGTAATGAGTCAGAACGTTATCTCTTGACTTAAATTTTGAATACCATTACAGAAGTATTTTTATATGTAGCAGTACCAAACTCAGCAAGACACAAGTTCCATTACACCAATCAATATTATAATACAGTGGCAAAACACTGTGAGTGCAGCCTTAAGGTTGCTTGGTGACATCATCCTCTTGCAGTCTGCTGAGTTGAACAAAACTCAAACATCTCAAAACCAGGATATGCAGAGGTTACCCATAGAACTGTAACTCTGTCCTCTTTCAGTAGTGCTGCAATAATTCCTGTTAATACACATACCTTTACTCCACCAACCCCACGGTTGCTGAAGTGTACAAACTTTTTACCTTCTTTTACAATCCATTCCCTGTCACCCACAGGATTCTGACTAATACTGTTAAAGGACAAAAAGGCAGAACTGGGGGGTGCAGGCGGGTTGGGTTTAGTGAGTGCGTGCAGTATCTTGAAACTGTTTTGACCCACACCTCATCAGTAGTTTGATCTCTAGCTCTGGGGAAAAGATCTTTTGTTTTCTAAATGGCTATTTCTGGGGGATTATGTCTGTGGAACCCTGGCTCAAATGATTCCAAATTTGGATCACTAACCCTAGCAGGCGTCCTCTGGGGCATGACACATTTCCAAGAAATCCGACTGAGCATGTTGATTTTAGAGGATTTAGAAAGATTGACCTTTCAACAGATGTCTTGATGCAGCCTTAACTATAGTGACACTGGCATGCCATTGCAATGTCATGGCTAGCTCTCCGAACCATAAAGATTCTTTCTCCTAGTCAATGGTAACAAAAGCAGATAGTTCTAGGAGGGCCACTAATTTGAGACAACATGCCCTGAAGCATATGTTCCCTGCGGTTTTACTAAAGGTTCATTATGGTGACTTCACCTGCTCTGTTTTCTCCTAGTTCTTCTGCCACCTGTTTTGTGGGAGGTTGTGGTGCTGCAAAATGAGAAATGGGATCACTGTTTCAATCCCCACTGTTTGCACTTACTAGCAGTCTTAGCTTTGGGCATTTAAGTCAAAGGACTTACTCCCATGCTTGTAATAATGCTGACCCTACAGTGTAGTACTAAAGAAGTGTTACAGATGAAATATTACGCTGAATCCCCAGCTCTGTCTCTCTGGTGGCTATCTAAGCAGAAGTCAGAGATCTAATGGATGGTGCTTTCAAAAAGGACACCCTTAATGTCCTGATCAACATTCCCTCTTTCATAACACAAGTACTGATATCAAGGGCAGTGTACCAAATTAACAGTAAGAACATAAATAACTTTGTAAAGCTCATTGCAGAACTCTTTGTATCAAATGGTCCCATACAAGGTCACATTCTTCCTTTGTCTATTATACATATTAATGGTGTATAACAACATGCCCTGAAGCATATGTTCCCTGCGGTTTTACTAAAGGTTCATTATAGTGTTTTCACTCACTCTGTTTTCTCCTGGTTCTTCTGCCACCTGTTTTGTGGGAGGTTCTGGTGCTGCAAAATGAGAAATGGGATCAGGGTTTTTTTGTATTTTCATTTGATTTCTAAATAGTACATGCCATGTGCTACATGAAGGCATGAAATGAATATTAAAGAACCATTTGTAATGTGCCACTGTAATTGTATTTCCTTATTTTATAGTGGAAAACGTTTTAATTCCAATCTTTGTGGTATGTCATGCCATTGATTTTTCACAATATTCCCCATTGAAATCAATGGGGAGTACTGCATATAAATCCATGCCACAATGCGGCTCTTTATTTATGTGTTTTACTAGAAGGAGAATGAAATTGGAAATCTCAGTACAACACTATTGCGGCTTTAGGGAACATTTTTTTCACAGTTCCTCCCCTTTTATGATGCCATCAAAATGGCAAAACAAGATGTTTATCCAGTCATGTAAACTGGTCGTTGGAAGTAGATAAATTTAATAAACTGGGAAGCTTACAGCATCAGTCAAGCGATTAAATGGATTTTGCAGCACCTATTTCTTCCGCATATCCCCACTCGGAATCATCCTTATCTGCAGGATTAGATTCCCTATTAGGTCTCCAGATAAGAGTTCTCCAGCCTTCTCAGAGGCTCACGATCCTCAGGACACAAGGACAAAACACTATGCCTGTGTAACTGCACACGGGTTCAGACATTATATCATATATTAAATCACAGGAAAGTATTCAGCTTAAAGTAATGTTAAGAACATGCCAGAAATAAACTTTAAAAAGCAAGAGATGGCACTCCATTCTAAACTCTCCATCCATGCTTAGAGGTTGAACTGTATACTATGCAATATGCTACAAAACCTAATCTGTTGGCCATAATTCAGACCCTTATCTTTGAAAACAAACTGGAATGTGTTTGTTACTAAAATAAACGCATAGAACAACTGTGTGTGGCCCCACATACAGAACAGGATATATATGCAGGCTTAGAGATACTGGAAGAAATACATTCCTAAACAAAATAGTTGTAGATAATGTTTTCCGTTAATTATGAGCAAAGTCCTAAGGTCAGGAGTCAGCTTCCCCTGCTCCTGTTGATGACGTCATGTCACTGACAAGTTTAACGTTGTAATGAACATAGATGTCTGCTGTGGTTTGATGATAGTAGTACTGTATCATCAACAGTCACAAGAAGTTGAGCTCAAGTCTCAGTGAGTTAAAACTACTTCATTTCATCTTTAACATCCCTTTGGTGGTTTAGTTGCTATGATTTTGTTATTGCTACTATAATTTACACAAAGTGAGTGTGAGGTTTCTACATGTTACACTAAATTAACTCCAATGGTATTACATCAAGAATGAATTTGGCCTGTATATTTTATTTAATTTCAAGGGAGTAGTATTAATAATAATGGCAAATTACACCAAAATGAGTTAGTGAATTATGTTGATTCATGTCCTTTATATTTTATAGTTTGTATGATTTGTTGTGATTGTCTTTACTAGGAGAGAGCAAAAAATGTATCTCTTTTTTTCTCTCCTCTCATCTAAAAAGGGGATTTTTGTTCAAAAACTGGACAAACATTTCTCCCAGACTGAGAATTTATATTCCAAATTATACTGTGGAGCTATTTTTTTTTTAGTGCCACGTTATAAAGATTTGTGAATAGAGACTTAGCAAACTGCAACCAACCCTGAGTAGTTGTATCAGAAATTCATGCTGCAATAATACTGGAAATTTCTGGCTTTGGAATTCAACTTTATTTTAATGTAAGCAATGAGACTCCAGGTACCACATATTCTTGAGCATTAAAAACATCAACACTTGCTAACAGTTAACATGCAGCAGTGTATGAGGAGCCACTCTTTCCCTACCCAAACCCTCTTTACGTTGGATACAAAATAACAGTGATTTATCAGTTACAATTGTGTGGTAATATGAAGTTTCTCATGCTAACTAGTGAATAGCCTGCCTCAAGTGGTGCTATAAGTAAAAATGGAAGAATTAGAATATACAAATAGAGAAAACAGTAGCTATGATGATGCTCAGAAAGTTTGGCAGTTCAGTTTGGATAGACATTCAGTATACTTAGCCAAGCTTCTTTGACTTGGAAATAGACTTTGGGGATGTCAGTTATGTTTCATGAGGTTTGACTCTGCTTTAGCACGTGCTCTTCCAGTTATGCCTGAAACCAAGAAGTACAGAGATGTTTGCAAATTTTAAATCATAAAAAGATATATAAAATTACCAGAGCTTTGCAGTTCAGGGGTTAATTTGTAGTTGGTTCAAGTTTTGGTTCATTTCATATTTAACCAACACGGTTTATTCATCATTGGAAAACCATTATATGGTTTTGTCATCTTAAAATTCTAACAGCTCTGTAAGGTGAATTTTAATTAATATCATTGAGTTGTTCTTTAGAAACAAAACAAAACAATACAATCCCTCCCTTCATGGGAGATGGAAATTGAAGTTTGAAGAATCAAAGACCAATGAATTTATTGGGCATCCTAGACATGAACTTATCATCACTGGAGGGCAAACTGGAAACCTTTGGCTGTGTCCAGAGTTCTAAATTTGTATCATGGTAACTCATAAATGCTGGAAATCAAGACGTCCTGACCTGATGCTCTAACAAAAAAGATACAAGAGTTAACAGTGGAGAAGCGCTAATTTCTGTATGAGACTATAACAGATCATTCCCAAAAGGATTTCAGATTCATATGACTTCACCATTTCTGATTAGACTCATGAGATGTCTCATTATGCTTAGTCTTTCCTAGCATAGTCCATACTAAACTATTTAGCTTACTTGTTCTTTATGCTGTTTCCATTTCCTTTCAACTAGACTCCTAGCTAGGCAGCCTAAGACGCAGCCAGCCAAAAACAACGGGGAGTCCGGTGGTACCGTAAAGACTAACAGATTTATTTGGGCATAAGCTTTTGTGGATAAAAACCCCTCTTCTTCAGATACATGGAGTGAAAATTACAGATACAGGCTATAAATATACTGGCACATGAAGAGAAGGGAGTTACCTTACAAGTGGTGAACCAGTGTTGACAAGGCCGATTCAGTCAGCGTGGATGTGGTCCACTCCCAATAATCGATGAGGCGGTGCCAATACCAAGAGAGGGAAAATTGCTTTTGGAGTGGCTGGCTCATTTGTAAAGGTATTTGTGAATTACTGATTTGAAGTTGTAAGACATTTCAGTGTCTTACGATTTTTAAGACAGTACTGTGGTATGGATTTCTAAAACTACATGATTTTCACTATTCATGCTATAACCTACAGATTTATTCATAAAAACTCCTTAGCAAAAAGAGTATTTTTTTTCTTTAATCTATGAAAGGAGACCCCAGAAGTAAAACTTCTTGGTAACAGTTGGTAAATTTCTTGAATGTCTTTTAAAATTAGTGTGTGAAATGCTCAATATATATGCTGTTACATTTACTATTACAATATATTTAAATGAACATTTAGGAAGGAGACTTTCTCTGTGAATTTATCAGATCAGGACAACATAAAATAAATCATATGACATTTGTCTTATATTAGGTATTTTATAGTAAAGGGATCTGACACAACAGCCCCAGGGCACTGTCTTTATCTTCATATGACTTGAAATTCCTAGAGAAAGCCCTAAACATATTCTTCAGATTGAAAATGAAACTCCTAGAAATCGCTGCCCCCTAAAAGAAACAGCCCCAAAGATCCCTCATATTTCATATTTGATCTACAAATTATCCAAAACTTGTACAAGGGGTAGTGGTTCTTAATAATGTTGGTGTAAAGACATCCAAAATGGGAATTGGATTGGCTCAGGTTTCTTACTTTGCCTACCATCATTTACCACACTGTAGTATGTAAGGGCCCAAGGAGTAAAGTACTACTCAGTGGAAAAAAGTGTGGCAGAATCTCACCCAGAGATACTGCAGTTTTTCTGCATACTCAGAATGGTAAAGATGTGCAGCATCTTAGACATTACTGTGTGATAACTTTAGTTGATGGGTGACTATTTAATGGTGACCACGTTAGACATTACAAGACTTTAAACCCAACATTTCCAATTTGGCAGTGATTGTGGTACTATGTCATCTCCTATAGAAAGATATTGCAGTTGGTGCAGGAGCAACAAATCCTGAGTTTATAATTGTGCCACTGTATGCATCAGCACAAACAGTGAGCAACCAGTCAGATAGCTCAAGCTACAGTATTATTTTCACTTTAGTCTATTAATAAACTGATTTCATCTCTATACATTGTAGAGCTTTTCTTCAGTGTTTTGTGGTAATTTGTCAAGAAGACTATGAGCTTCTCCCTTGTCAAATATAAAAAAAACCCAATACTTTTCTTTGGCTAAAAATACATTATTATGTATAAAATGGGATCATTATCTCTTTTAATGTTTCATTATATCAGTAGTTTTCTTCTTCCTCGTAGCAAGTTTTTCTCCTGATGATTCTAGTTATTCTCTGTATAATTAACAAAAAGATTCTAAGTGAGGTGAAACTTCGGGGGGTATGCAAGATAAATCAGACTCCTGAAAGGGGTACAGTTGTCTGGAAAGCTTGAGAGCCACTGATCTACCAGGTGTGGTTTTGTTTCATGTAAATCTATGGGGGTTTTGCCTGTTAAATAGGTTAGAGATTCAATAAGGCTGAAGGGGTCTAAACGTGTTGACAATTGGGAAAGGAACAAATGCCAATGAAACAGTGTAAAACAAGATTAAATTAATCAACTTCTGGAGAGCTGCAACACATTTTTGATGGAGTTTGTGTGTGTAATAGGATATAGATTTGCAGAACTAGTAACTCAGAAGAAAACAATTTCCTGAATTTACAACACTGCTTGAATTCAATCAAACTTAAAGGCTTTGCAACTTTGCTAAAAGGAGAGAGAGAGAGAGAGAGAGATTGTGAGACGTTTACAAAAGAGATCACATTTCCCTGACCCTTAAGTAACCTCACTGGAAGAAGAGGGCGTTTTTCCTAGATGAAGCACAATGTCTTTTCATCTTTATAGTTTGTGGAATTGTTCCAGCTTCCCTAACGCTGCACAAAGGCGCACAGTAGTACAGTTGTACTGCTCTGGGGTTCTGAGGAGAGAATGAACCTTGCTGATGTTAACACCCTATCAAGCTGCATATCCTGTGAGCTCTGCATTGCACATTCACTTCATTTCCTTCCTGGGCATTCATGTGCAAGTGAACCCAAAACAAATGCTGTCAGTGGACTGTAAAGCATCTAAAATGTTTGGTTCTGATGCTGAGATTAAATTAAATTCTGGAAATTTCTATCCAAAACTATCAGGCCGAAGGTTCTTTTATCCCCTTTTGCAGTCCTCGTCTAATTTTTCCTTGCTGGCAGGGATTGTTAGGGGAGGAATTTTCAGTTTTTCAGTTTTTATGCACTTTGAATTTGATTTTGGTAAACAAGCACACATCTCCTGATGTCTTGTAGTATCAGCTGCAGTGCAAGTGGAGTGCCTGATTTTACAAGACACCTGCCTTCATATCTGAGAGCAGGATCAAGCCCTTAGTTGATTGCTCAGGATGGAAGCTCACTGCTGATTCATAATGCTCTATCTTACTGTCAACAGTAGTCTCTTCCGTGCCCTAGGCTATGTACTGTATGCTAATCCCTTCTTGTCGAACTACTGTTTTAGTCTCTTTTTGAATAAACTGATAAATGTCTTAGAAAGTTCATGTTTTCCACAGATGTGCACTCTCCCTCACTATATATATATACACATATATATAAATACGCATACAAGTGCCCGCATGTACGCATGCATACGTGCTCGCGCATGCGCGCACACACACACAATATAAAAATTCTTTTAAAAAAATATAGTATGGACCTTCTGTCTACTGTTCATTGTGTCAGTCAAACCTTATATGCCACTGTACATGGAAATCTGCGAGAATTCACCTCACAATGAGGCAGATATTTGAAAGGGAAAGCCAAAAATGCACAATCAAGGGAAAGCTTATATTCAACAGCTTTGCATCTTAAAGTACACATTTTCTACAATTATCACTTGTTAGACTGGAATAACAAGGATTTTTTTTTTTAATTGTGGGCAAGAAAATCCTTCACTCCTTTAGCTCCCCCTGCTGGCCGCCTTGTGAAAATCTAGTCCTTTGCAAACTAGGAGATGTGTTTGTGTTCTCATCTTGTTTTCTAGCACACATTAAGTATTGTCACTGAATGAGTGCACATAGTTAAATATTGTCAGCCATCCCCATGGCAACTCAGACTATGCATTACTATGTAGCTTAATGACTTTTCATCGCCAAAGAGAATAGAACAGTTTGTGGAAACCATGAATGAGGTGGTGTGAGGTTGACAGAATCTGCCTGCACCACATCTGTTCTTTGGCTACAAAACTTTTCCCCATCTTTGTGAAGTGTCTTCCCTCCCCCACCCACTTCCCATTTCTTTAAAAAGCAAACAGAAATTTATGTTCTGCTTGGTATCCTTATCTGAGATGCAGTGAACTGTATTTGCTTTTTAGAAAAAGGAAAGCATAAGCAAGAGCAGTCTATCTTTGGCAAATGAAATTAATATGTGATAAATAACTGTGGCAAGAAATTCCTTTCTTGAGATGAAGGAGAACTTGGCATGTGTGCCTGTTACAATGCACACTCACCATCAGTGTACCTACTTGTGTTAGGGAGCGCTGGGTTTTTGTCTCCAGTGACTCCTGTAGGCCCTCTGTCTGCACCCCTCTCAGCCCTCCAGCTGAGCAGTGGCTAGTCCAAACCGCTTCTGGAGTAACAAAATGTCCAGGTGCAGTTCATAGATCCAAAGAACCAACCTATCCTTTGGGCCCTGTGCTCAACCCTTTCCTGACGCTCAGCTGCCTTTCCCTGTGGCTGGTATCAGGCACTGTCCTGCCTAACCTAAGTATTCCTGAGGCCTCTAGCCTCCAGCAGTGTCTGGCTCTTCAGCGGATCACAGCAGCCAGTCCCCATTCCCTGAACACACTCAGCTGATTTAGAAGGCTCAAGGATCTGTTGAGTTATCACCTGATCCTTCCTTCCTTCCCACCTTCTCTGGCTGACAAGTAACTGCCTAATTACCACCCAGGTGAAGTGAATGAGGCTACCTGAGCCTTTAATCCTTTCTCACACATGTTGAAGTGCCCCTCTTCGCTCATTTGCAAACAATATAAGCTGTAAAAGTTTGTAGTCCTGGCAGAAAATTATCCACAGGTTATGTCTCCGCATCATGGACTGATTTGTCTAGGCTGTGGAGAAAATCTATAGGTTTCAGTGACCTGTTTTGATGTCAGTGTATCAAGTCATTAAGTGCAAAAACATAAGGGACAAAATGGACTTGAACCATAATCTTGTTTCAGACTGGGCTGAAATGATTTAACATGTTGGCCCACAGTATAGAGTATTTTTTCTTGCTGTATACACACAGCAAGCCAGCCCTGAAGGCTGAGGCTCACATCTGGAAAGTCCTTCCTCTGGCAATACTCCTATTGACCTCAGTGGAAATTTTTTCTGAATGAGAAATACTGAGTAAGGACATCAGAATTTGCCCTTGAACCTATAGTCATTCAGATGAAAGATGAGTTGGGCTGGTTATTAAATTGTCCATAATTAAATCCTAAACATCTCTTTGTCTCCATTGAACCTACTATCCCTATATTCTCAACGCTCCTTTCCTTTCCTCCACCCTCTGTTATTTATAACATATTATATTTAATGGTTTAATAGATGCCGCTCACAGGATAAAGGCCAGGAGCTGCAGCTCACATATAGATCATAAGCACTCCCTCTTCTGTTTTTCAGCAGAGAATGCAGTCCTTGTTGGGAAGGGCTGGAGACAAACATGTTGCCTCAGCAGGGTAAGGCTTTGAGGCTTTTTTCTCCCCTTCTTTTCTTTGAGATGAGAAAATAGGCCACCAATTTAGTGAGAACTGAGATTGGCCAGGCTGCACTATCACTTTGTGTGTTGCATGGCCATATGCCATTTCCCAGACCATCTACGGCTCTCTCTTACTGTTTTCCCTGGCTGGATAAAGAGAACATTGTGTCTCTTGGAAGTGCTGGCTCCTTCCCTGCACCGTGTGAGAAAGGGAAATGTTCTCTCTCTTCATGACTTAGCAACGGTTGGCAAAAATGATGTCATATCCATGGTAGCAGCAGGACAAAAAAAAAGAGAGAGAGATTGATTTTTAGATAGGTTTTACATACCACAGTGTTCTATGAAGGGCTGAACAAAGAGCAAGTATTGTAAAGCTCTATTTAGAACAGAATATTGGCCTATTTTTTCATGTTGGAAAGAAATGAGGGTTATTTAGAACTGCAGTGTGTGAGTCCTGCTTAGTAGTGCTATAGTGTGAGATACAAGGGAGACTATTTCTGTCCATCTTTTTATACCTACCTTCCCTCTTTCAGTCCTTCTCTTCTCTGTACTCTCTCTCTCTCGTATTTTGTCTAAGTATAACATAATTGTAAGGGTCAGAATATTATGATGTTATAATATCATGATCTTAAATGTTCGGGGAACATCTGTGTGCATTATTTGTATTTCCTAAGGGCTTCATCCTGTACCACTGAAGTCATTTGGAGTTTGGATGTTGACTTCAGTGGGATCAGGTTCAAGACTAAGTTACTTGGACCAGGGAAAGCATCTCAATATTTGTTTGTAAAGCATGGCACACAGTGTTGGTGCTACATGAATGAATAATTATCATATTTAGAAATGGGCCTGAACCATAATATTTATATGTGCTTTGAAACTTTCCCAAAGTTTTGCAGTTTTTCAACTGCAGGGTTTTGGCTTGGCCTGTTACAGAGACAAAGGCCAGCCACAAAGTTCAGATCAGGATTTGAACATCCTCTAAATTTCAAAGCTGATTTGAAACTGGAGACATCTCTGGTTTTACTGCAGTTAATTCTTTAACGTCCTCAGTGATCAGATATTAAAACCTCAGCAGATTTGCAGTCGAACATGGAAATTTCAATGCTCCTGCTCCAGCTCCACCCGGCGGGCTTTTCCATCAAGAGCAAGGGGCATCCTTTTTGCTTAGTAGCACGACAGCCTGAAAGCTCATAAAGGCCTGGCTCCAGCAAAATGCCAAGCTCACCTGTGATGTCCTGAGCACTATTTGAATGCTCAGCGTGCCCCATATATCAGGCCTCTAGTGCAAATCATTTTAAATAGTTTTTTTAAAAATGATGCATCAGGTTCTCTTGCCTGTTCTGTTCCTTGTTGTGCCAAGGGGACAGAAACTGACCACATCTTCCACACTGAAGGTTCCTCTGGTAAAAGAGAGTCCCTAGAGGGTGTAGAGTCAGCATAACTGGTGCCTACATCACTCTCCCCCACACACCCGGCAGTCCTAGCAAGGGGCTATCCCTAGCTGAAGGACGCTTCTTTGGGGAGCATTACTAGCTGGCAGGCGTCTCTGTACTCCAGGGGCAGCCTAGAACTGTCCAACACATCAAGGAGGCATAACCGTGACAACCCATTCATTCTGCTTGTTGCTAGTGCATCAGAAAAATGGCTACCTCCATGACGCTGGTGAGCTGCGTGTTCATGTCCATCTGTTAGTTCGTAAATCAACTTCAACTTACCTTCATGCTAGCTTGATCATTGAAAGATCTTTACTATTGATATTTAATAAAATGTTTATATTTATTCACTGAAATCTGTTCCAAAAGTGCAGTGGAAACTGTTTGATAGTTCCTGACATGATCTCCTTCCCCAAGTATACTGGCACTCTGCAGGAGGCAGAATTTTTTTAATTTAAATTAAAAATGTTATTTTCATACTGGCTGGCAGTCTGTCCAGAATGGGCATGCGCAGCTCTGACCTTTCTCCTCCCCTTGTAATCCTCTTTCCTCTCTTTCACTCCTAATTTCCACTAAAACGTGAAGTAGAGTGCCTTCTCTGCCTTGGTCCCATTAGTCTAGTGGTGAGATTGTTAAATCACAACTCCAGTTGAGGGACGCAGACTTGTAGACATAGAAAATGTTGCGTTTAGTTCATTTAAATAATGCAAATCTTTTTCTTTTTTTTTTAATAAAAAGCTTCTAATGTTGGGCCAAATTTGTGCAGGTCAATCCCAGTGAATTCACTGGGGCTGTGTGGAGTTTAAGTAAGCCCTGGTTTTACCCTCTCTTAAATATTTTCAAATTAATAAACTTTAGGTCCAGTTTTTTTAAAGTTTTCCATGTGCCAGAATCCCACTGCAAAACGAGACCTATTACAGGGCATGTGTAGGCTGCTGGCCTGTCTCCCCAACCCATGAAGGAGTCACTGCCACACCCAGAGTCATTCAAATCTCTCCAGCAGCATTTTCTTCTTCAAACATAAAACTTAAGGCAAAATGTCCAAACAAAGCAGGTCCTCTGCCCACCATGGGCCAAAGGTCCGAGAGGCTTTCCCATTTGCCAGTGCTGAAAAAAGGCCACATCCTTACCTTCAATCCTGCTGCTGCAGGAGGGTATCTCCTGTTTGCAGCTCCTGAGTTCTTTGAGCCCTTTATAGAAAACACCTGATCCCTTCCCAGCCCCAGTTTGATAACTGATAAGGGCTGGCCAGCCGCAGGGCCTTTACATACCAACTGTTTTTATATTTTATAAATGGCAAGAAGCATTCTGCAAAGTTTCACAGTGCTCCAGTGAGCAATAGTGGTGCATATTTGTTGATAAAGAGACCATTACAAATTCTGTGGGCCTGATTCTCCCTTGCTCTGCAGCTTGTGCAGTTACACATACTTTACACTGGTGTAAGTAAAATGCTACCAAATTTAAATGATTGCATTCTATATCCACTTTGCACTCACTTTACACTGATGCGGAGAATTACACAACATGCAGCGTAATGGAGATTCAGGCCTTGTGGGTCTGTTTTGCTTCCTTTCCTGCAAGAATGTAACAGGTATTTTAAAAATGGGATACTCTTTCATCACAGAATTTATTCTTTTATATAAAATTAATTCTGGTATTTTTAAGTGCAGTATTAAAGAATCTAAACTATGTTGGGCTTACAAGAATAGCTCTGGTTCAATGAATCATTTGATTTTTTTGGATGTCCTTGAATTAGTCATTTTTGTAGGAAGATTGAAATATGTATTTCAAATCCATCAAGCTTGAGGATTTCCCTCACTCCTCCCAGACCATAGATTGAATAAGTGATTGACTTGGGTAAGCACATTTTACCAATACTTTGATTATTATTGATTTGAAAATCTTCATTAATCACTAGAATGATGTTTCAATGGTGTCTGGTGATCTATCTTAGGGTTTTCTTGTAGTACCCATTACCACTGTATTTAAGAACTTCCTAGGCAATTTAGATTTTCACTTCCCAGGCAGGGTTCCAAATGGACTTCATGGTCTTCTGCTTTTCGCCCTTTTCTACCATATGAAGTTCTTCTTGGTGTGTATATATATGTCAATATATGTCTTTCCCCATTCTGGTTATGATGGGGAAAACTTTCTCAAAGAGGAATATCTTGCAACATACTTTCCATACCCAAATCTCTTGACTGAGAATGCTTTATCACCAATCCTCAAGAACTTTGTCCGGGGATTTGTGAGCGGTACTGTTCCAGAGAAGTTCATCTGTCGTGGCAGGTCATGGATAGACATGCAATCTCTGATGCATCCAAGTCCTCAGCCACTGATGGCTTTGAAAAGCCAGACCAAGCATTTGAACTGGCTCTGGAAGTGAACTGGGAGGCAGCAGAAGGATCAGAACACAGAGGTGATGTGCCTGTGCCAGTATGACTCATTGAGAAGGAAGGCAGTCAAGTTCTGTACAAGTGGAACCTCCACATTGCTTCCCTGTTCAGTCCTAGATACGGTCAGTTTCAGAAATCCAGTATGGAGATGACAGGTGCATAGTTCACTGTGGCCAAATCCTCATCTCAGAGGAAGGGGTGAAGATTCCTAACAAGCTGTTTTCTGTTTTGTTTTGGTTTGGTTTGTCTTATTTGGCCACTGACACTATTTGGTCATCCAAGCAAAGTGAAAATTGAAGCAAGACCCTCGTAGCTTTACACCAGTTTGACAAAGGGGAGGGATACTCCTTCAGCAGAGGGAGACAACAATGTTTTGGTTAGTTCATCAAAATATTTTCCAGCATCACTTCAGTCTTATCAAGGTTGAATTTGAGCCAACAGCTCTTCATCCAGGAGCTGCTATTGTATAGGCATTGTAACATCCTTGTAAAGCCATTGGTTCCATCTGTGTAAAGTGATATATATAGCTATGTGACATCTGAATATTGTCGGGAGTGGAACCCAGTGTTGTGTCTCACTGCCTCTCAAAGTGCTCTTATATCGGTATAAAAGATGAGGGAGCCAGAATAGATTTCTGTGGGAACTCCAGATGAGGGTCTCTGGGGATGTAGAACTGTTTCCAATAACCGCCGTAAGTCCTGTTGGAGGGGAATGATTGGAGCTACTTTAGTACTGTGTTATCTACACAACTGTGCAATGTATGCAGGTCAGTAGTACCTTGAGGTTGACTGTATTGAAATCTGAAAAAAAAATGGGTAGTATGAGAATTGAAATGTGGATTCCATCTACTGATTTCATAGTTTCATAGATTCTAGGACTGGAAGGGACCTCTGAGAGGTCATCGAGTCCAGTCCCCTGCCCTCATGGCAGGACCAAATACTGTCTAGACCTCACCTACTCTTAAATATCTCCAGCGATGGAGATTCCACAACCTCCCTAGGCAATTTATTCCAGTGTTTAACCACCCTGACAGTTAGGAACTTTTTCCTAATGTCCAACCTAAACCTCCCTTGCTGCAGTTTAAGCCCATTGCTTCTTGTTCTATCCTTAGAGGCTAAGGTGAACAAGTTTTCTCCCTCCTCCTTATGACACCCTTTTAGATACCTGAAAACTGCTATCATGTCTCCTCTCAGTCTTCTCTTTTCCAAACTAAACAAACCTAATTCTTTCAGCCTTCCTTCATAGGTCATGTTCTCTAGACCTGTAATCATTCTTGTTGCTCTTCTCTGGACCCTCTCCAATTTCTCCACATCTTTCTTGAAATGCGGTGCCCAGAACTGGACACAATATTCCAGTTGAGACCTAACCAGCACAGAGTAGAACGAAAGAATGACTTCTTGTGTCTTGCTCACAACACACCTGTTAATGCATCCCAGAATCACGTTTGCTTTTTTTGTAACAGATTTGAGGAAGTCAGTGTACTAATGCTGTATCCATGCTGTTTCCAGATCCGAAGCCCCACTGCAAAACATTAAGGATACTGGTGGATGTAACATATTGTTGTAATTACTTTCTCAATGACTTTGCTTAGGAAATGCTAGCTGGGATTCTAGCAGTAGAGCTTTGTCTATATCCAGTGTCACCTTTTTGTGCACCAAATGAAATACTGCATTTTTAGGTAGGTTTGCAATTATCTTCAGTGAAGAAGGCATTAGTAGTCACTGGAGCTGGGCAAAATGTTTTGCCTGAATTTTTGTTTTTTTGCCAGAAATGCAGATTTGAGTCGACCAAAACATTATGAATTCTTTTCAATGTTGCTGAATTGTTTTGGTCAAAAAAATAGAAAAAATGTAAACATTTTGATATTTTTATTCAAAATGACTTTTCATTTTTGAAGGACATAAATCTACACCATGTAGAGGTCAAGCATAGGAGTTTATTACACACAGCGCTGGCGGAGTGTCACCTTGCTTATTAGGCTCAGAGACACTGTCAATCAATTGATTACAATAGAATATATAGATTTTCCATGGGCGGGGGAAAGTGACAGGGTAGGCAGTTCCACACCCCAGGATAGGTTTTGCAGCAAGACAAGATAGCACATTAGCCAATGGTTAGAAGGTTACATAATGTCTCCGTCCATGGTCTCAAATTAGCAAGTTAACATTTATTTAATACTTTGATAAAATTTTATTAGTATAAAATATATATGTTGAATTCTGATTTGGGGTCCATAGGAATGGAGCAACTCCTTTGATTGTCTAGCAGGTACATTTCTAGGGGTTAAAGCAAAGAAACAGTGAAAGTATATGACAATACAGATTGTCTCCTTTATGGCTTAAGGCAAGCATTGGTCCCTGGGAAGGGAGATGGAAGGATGCCATATTTTATACTGACATGTGCCAACTTTTCATAAACTCAAGGTTGGATCTGTGGGAAGAATGTTTCCCTACAGGAGAAGCACAATAAGAACAGGGATCTTTTGTTCAATCTGAAACATAATTATTCAGTTATTGCTTCAACATCTGGCATTTCTACTGACCAAGCATATCTTTACCAAAGGCAATGTTATCTTGTTTACCCCAGCTTTCTCTTAGCTCATCACTATTTGCAAGGCCTCTGGTCTCTTGACCAAACTCTGGACTTTGGGTCTGGAAAAGAGCTGGCACAATCCATATACCAGGTTGTTATATAAAATGCACACTGATTTTAACCCTTCAATTTTGAAATGTTCTTCAGTTTTTAAAAAAATTTAAAATGTAAAACAAAACAAATTCATAATCAGAATGAATCATTTTGTTTCAGGTTGAATTAAACATTTACTTTGACCCCAAACTTTTTTTTACCTTTTCAATTTGTCAAAAGGTTTGGACAAATGTTTATTTTGGGTGACCTGAAAATTCTTTTTCAATTTTTTGGAACTGCGAGCAAACCGATAAATCAATTATTTGCACAGCTCTAGCAGTATCCTTCAGCAGTGGATACAGTTGGTCTGAGCTGGTGCCTCTCTAGGTGGGTGAAAACAGCTCTGTTTTGCAGGTGATGGGGCCAAGGGCCATGAATGGTAGTGGAGTAGTGAGTGCCAGCCAGTCTGGCGGAGAGCTTTTTGCTCAATGAGTTTCTGTCAGATTTTGTTTATCTTTCCTGCAAAGTAGGATGAACCTCTTCAGAACAGACCTTGCCAACTTTGTTTGGAATAAGATTGAGTGTAATTTTTATCACTGCTGTAAATTGGTTTGGAACACAACTTTGTTTCAGTTTTCTACCCATATCTGATGTCACTAGTTTCTGCTGACTGGAAGCACCATCCCAGACCCCAACTGTGGCAGTATGTCGTGAGGCAAGAGGATTCTATCAGGTAAACAAGTTTCCAGGTTATTACCAATTCTAGGAACTCTGTCCAGAGACTCACAGGTAGCAAGAGCAGCCAGGAAGCACTGGTTTAATAGGCTTGCTATAAGATACTGCGTTGAAAAAGTAGGCTGTAGATTCTATATTAGCTTTTGCCTCTGAATGGATTTAAGTAAAGTGCATCACAGTAGCCTGGTCCTGAGACGTCAGAGGCAGGACTTGTGTGTTAAGGTTTTGTTGTTGTTTCTTAAATGGAAATTTCTTTTAGAAGTGCTGATATTTTGTCAATGTAGACAATTGTTGCTATGTGTATTAAAGATAGAGATTGATGGTAGCTGTCATACTGCCTGGTATGGGATACAGCTAAAAGCGCCAATCTCAGGTCAGACTGCCAGAATACAGGGCATATATCCCAGACAGGCTCTATACTCTATCATAAGGTTTCACCAAGCCAGTAACAAATATACGCTTCCAAAATACTATACTTGTTATTATGGAGCCACAGACAGTCCCCATCAGGCCCACAACCCCGTTCCCCTTCTCCTCCCCTCCCCCCCCCAGCATCTAGACCAGGGGTCAGCAACCTTTCAGAAGTAATGTGCCGAGTCTTCATTTATTCACTCAGATTTAAGGTTTCGCGTGCCAGCAATACATTTTAATGTTTTTAGAAGGTCTCTTTCTATGTCTATAATATATAACTAAATTATTGTTGTATGTAAAGTAAATAAGGTTTTTAAAATGTTTAAGAAGCTTCATTTAAAATTAAATTAATATGCAGAGCCCCCCAGACCGGTGGCCAGGACCTGGGCAGTGTGAGTGCCGCTGAAAATCAGCTCATGTGTCACCTTCAGCACACATGCCATAGGTTGCCTACCCCTGATCTAGACAAATCAGACTTCTGTGATAAATGATTATTAAAACCAGAAATAACATATATTAGGTTCTTCCAGTTCCAAAGACCCAGACACACACCCCAGGTCAAAATATACTTCAGCCAAAAACCATGCTGATAGCTAATCCTTTAGTAAACTAAAAACTAAAGGTTTATTAATATATAAAAAAGAGAGTTATTAAAAAGTTAAAATTAATCATATACATATCAGTTGATTTCAGAGTTTGTAAATCAGGATAATAGCAGTGATGCTAAATCTGCTAGTTTGTAGACTCTGGCTCACCCAAAAGATTGGAGGTCCTCCATTGTTCAAAGCTTCCCTTTGTTAGAAATCAAGTCCAGAGATGTGCAGCAAGAAAGAGGCAAGAAGGTGATGTCACAGTCTCCACTTATACCTTCAGCCCATGCACATAGAGTTAGGGATCACATGCCCTGCTAAGTCACTGGGCCTCCATTGTGCTCTCTGAGGCGTCCTCAGGAGGGGCCCATTGGTATAGTTCATTCTCCTTAATGGCCTATCACCTGTGCCTGGCTGGTCTTGATGTAAATCTGTCTTGTGAGTCTTACCCAGGAACACAACGTTTGAGATACAAACACATAGCAAAAATGTATAACTTCATTTACAATGATAAGACAGACATATAAACAGGATAATAATGCCTATCAGACTATAATATTTCCATTGATACTTTACAAGGCTTACTTTGTACAAGATCTATTGCAACTGTATAACAGTGGTAGCAACAATGATATAAATGGTCACGTTCCTTTTTATACAGTGTCTCAGTAGGGACACAGTATAAACCAATAATAAATAAAGGCTTCAAAATATTTTCAGTCTGTTAATTGGCTGCATCACTGGTTAAGGTTAAAACCAAGTGCAAAAGAGTGTTTCTGGGTTGGATGAAGGGCTGGTAGACTAAAAAAAATGGCATAAGTGATGGAAAGACTCCATTTAGCTCTCTTCCAATGGATGTCCTGTCACTCAGTCAGAATAAACATGGCAAAACCTGCTTTTCGTCTTTCGTACCAAACCTTTTCTCTTCCCCCAGTCTCCATTATTGCTGGCATATCCATTGTCCTCCACTTCACTCAGACACAAATATGTGGAGCTACGTATGACTTCACCCTTTTTCTCTCTAATATCCAGCTTTTCACTAGATCTTGTTGCTTCTCCCTTTGAAACTATTATACAAATCGTCACATTTTCACACCAGTTTTTCTGACATCTGAAGTACTGTAATCTCAGTCTCTGACTCTGGCCTCTTCCACCTCACCAACATTGAGGCCAAAATAATCATCCTCTCACCAAGTCACCCCCATCCCTCCAACCAAATGACCCCACTCATATCTCTTTATTTGGCTCCCTGTCTGTCTGTCCATAAAATTTAAGTCGTCTTCGTCTTTACTTTGTGGCTTTTCAGAACTCTGCCTCTGATCACTCATCACCTGCCTCCTTGCTAGACTCTTTGGACTGTCCTTGTTGTGTCTTGCACAGCTCAGGATAGGCTGAAAACATGACTGTAAGTCACTTTTGATCTCTACCAATCTTGGGGCTGCAGATTCAGTCCCCTGAAGCTTGTTCCACCTTACACTGGAATTGCTGGTGGCATCCTAGTCACCCCATCTTTCTCTCAGCCTCACTCCCAAGTGCCCTTTTAAGATTAATTTAAAGCTATGGCACAAAGAAGCTGTATCAATGCCAAAGATCTGTTCCTTTGTATCCTCCCACTCTGACCTTTGTACCTTTTTTCGTGCTGCTCTCTGTGCCTGGAATCCCATCATCTTCATTTGTGCCATGTTTCTCTCCTCTCCTCCATCAAATCCCAACTCAAATCTCATACCTTTATCTCTGTACAGTACTCAGAAGAGATACGATACCTTAAAATATTTATTAATAATATAACAGTGGTCACTGCTGGGAATCTGATATTTTCAAAAGGAGGCTGGATAGCCGTCTGTCTTGGATGGTTTAGATACAACAAATCCTGCATCTTGGCAGGGGGTTAGACTAGATGACCTTTCTAACCCTATGGTTCTGTGATTCTATATCTTTGCTGTCTTCATGACCATCGTCCAGAATGTTTTACGGTTCCAAACTTGTAGCAGTATTCTCTAATGTCTAGCAAAAGAACAGTGTTGCTAGGAACCCTGCTTGCGTGCATAGAGATTAAGTCTAAGTATGTCTGTCTGAAACTCATGGAAGCCCTGTCATATGAATAATTTCAATCTGGACCAAGGACAATTCTGCACTGTCAGAGTGATGGACTACATTAAAATAAGTCTTTTCCATCTCTGCTTTCTATAATTCATTGAAAAGACATTGCAACAAAAACAAAACAAAACCCTGATTATAACTCATCACAGTTAAAGGAATGACATATCTTCCTGGTCATCACGATTTAATGCAGTCACATTCTCACAGAGCCATGAGAGTTAATGTTCCAGTTTTAGAAGGAAACAATATTTTCTTATGATTGTGAGCCAGTGAAACATGGCATGTGTGTTACATCAGGCCAGCCTGGAAGGAACATGTGACACCTAGTAAGTATTTGGCTAAACTGTTTTATTTATAGTTATCTTTCTGCTGGCTCTATGCCCAAACTCCTTGGGTTTGGTGGGTTGTTTTTTTTGGGGGGGGGGTTGGGTTTTTTTGTGGGGGGTTGGTGTGGGGGTGTCTTATTTTCTCTTGTTTCATACTTGTCACTTATTTCTGTGTCGCTCTTTGGCATCAGTATTCTCATCCATGCCACTGGTGGTTTCAGGGAGTAACTGCACTGTAAACTTATTCAGAAACCATCATCTTGCTTGGCACAGTTCTTGGCAACCTCAGGAGAGATTCCAAGGATGGAATGGAGAAGGAGAGTGAACTGCAGTCTCACCTCTAAGAGTGAATCCTCAAGATCTGAAGTCAGGAGAGGTAGGGCTTTAATGAGAAGCCGGTACACTGGCTGCTCATTCTGTAACTCTGTACATAAATAGCCCACCAGATGGAAGTCTATCAATCCAGAGCCTTAAAAAAGCATCAATCAACTCTTTTCTTTCTTTCTTAAAGACTTCAAGGCTGTCAATAACAACTGCAGTGACCCTCATTCTGTTAGGCTGGCCAGCAATGTATGCTGTGGGCAGAATAACTTCAGATCGTTTCAGTATGTTGTGTTTTTTTTTTTTTTTTTGTTCAATGGTTTCGTTGTTTCGATTGTTGTCAGGCATACAAACCCTCCTTCACGTGTAATTCACATTTCTGTCGTGGACTGAAGCTGCTTTTAAACTGTTTGCTTCTCTCTGAGGTGCCAGCTACCATCTTCGGCATCCATCAGCTACTTCACAGTAATGTTTGCCACAATACTAACTGAATTCCTCATTTTAGAGAATAAACTAGGATCTAGTGGTTAATTACAATGTCAATTCTGGATGCAGTAATTATTTAAAAAAATGAATTACCACCAAGTTTTTAATTGCTGCTAGCCTGTCCCAGCTTTGCTGAATAAAGTCAGCATTTCAAAATTGAGCATGCCAGTGTCTTTGGCACTATATTCGGTTGGCACCTAATGTCTATATTGCTAAGTGTTTGATACCCTTAGTCCAGATATTTGATAGATGCTAAAAGAGCAGCCAAGGTATCAAAGCAACAGATAAATGCCTTGTGGCACTTATTCAAGGAAGCAGAATTGTAGCATTTTATCAAGTTGCCTAATTGCAAAGATTGTTAAAACAGCTGTGGTTCCTGCTGTTGAAATCAGCTACATAATCTAGGTAGAGTAACTACATTATACAGAAAATTGTAACAGCACAAAACCTAAGTTCATTTATGAGAAGTTTGAAATTCATAATCATGGCAACTTAATAAAAACCCATAAAATGTCTAATTTGTGTGTGTTTGTTTTAATGATAGAACCCCTGTGATAAAGTGAGCAGATGTATAATTGCTCAAAAGAGCAGTACTACTATCTGACTAGATTCAGTTATTAGGTGGTTTCACAAAGGAATAGAAATTGGTGCGGGAGACAGGAGATGCTATTTTTAAAAAGTAAATGTGTCTGCTTTGGCATTTAGAGACTCGGTCCTAAGGGAAGTAGGAATTCTGTAGTGTACAGTAGATTCAATAGCTGCAATAGTAGGAAAGCTGAGACCCTTCACCAGGTGTGTGCATTTTGCATGGCTTTCCAAGTCTTTGAGAATGTAGGTAGCATGTGAGCATTCATTGTGGCTTATTGATCATGTGTATCATATCCAGAGAGATGAAAAACTATTATAGTCACTGCTTAGATTCATGTTTGAATTACTGCCTAGCACTGTAGAGATGTCATTCTGTTTTTAAATCAATAATTATTTTGTCCAAAATAGATTCAAAGTGATGTAATTTCATGGTGGATATAGGGTGTATTTTAAATGATGTTCCTTGTTCAGTGGCTAAAGTGATGTTACCTAGAGCTATTAAGAAGCCTTTGATCTTGTAAAAATATTTGATTTTAAGAATTATTATCCAAAGGACTATACACTGTGATACAAATGTGTATTTTTTTATTATTTGTGAAAAACTGTGGGATGATATCTGTTTTCCTGTATTTTTTGAATAATTCTCCTTTATTTCCTTGAAATGTAGGTGCGCAGACTGGACACAAACAGTATCTCAAAGACCTTAATGGTTCTCCATTCTTAAAGACTTGCTTGCAATATTGTTGCTGCTGGCCATTCATTGGTGGGAAAAGAGGTTCATTTGTTCCTGTTCACAACAATTCCTTTTATTTACTGTTCTAATATCTTCACTTTACCAGTTATTAGGTTCGTGTGTGTGTGTGTGACCAATAGTGATTTGTATGACCTTACTACGCTACTATGCAATGTTTTGCTATCAGCTTTTAGCACATGTTGGTTTATAATGATTTTCCCAGGGTGGGATAAGCAGGGGAAAGGAGTTCTTACAATATATGTGTAACACTACACACACTTCACTGTGACCTGTAGACATTCAAGAAGATGGAACCATGCCTATATTAAGGGCACAGGGCTACCTTTCAGTGGTATAAAGCTTTGAACTTTGTTTTGTTGGGTTTTGTTTTTGTTTTTTTACTCCAGCAGTTCTTAGCCTATCCCATAATCTCTGTGCCACAGTTTATGCAGAATTACTTATTTGAATACATTTCTTGTGACTCCATTTTGGAAGAGGGCAGAAAGAGAATTTCAGAGAATGAATGTTTAGTTGTCGAGGGAAGCTTCTATGTGCAGTGAAATTCAAGCACCTCAGTCAGCATCCCTAATGTTAGGATGGCATTACCTTCCTTTATAATCTTTAGGAATCCCATGTATATGGTGTGATGACAGTGAAAATATACTAAATGGGTGTGATAAAGCTGCTAATATTGCTTGATCTATAATCAATAAGAAATTAATGTTCTAATATACTAAAGTAAATTAAGTCTGTGGATCAAGATCGGTTAAATACTGGCTGTGTCTATCTTGCCTTAGCCAGGGGAATGGATTTGATAACCTGATTGATCATGGCTGTGGTCCTGTATTTTCACTGGTTGTGTCCTAATCTCACCACCCAGTAATAAGCTTGTCCATGAAGGAAAGCTGCTTCAGTTGTATCATCCATGCTCTGAGGGTCTTCACTTTATTCATTGTATTTAGGATAACATAAAATGTAAATGGATTTGTCATTGTTTTGTAGTGCCATGTTAGCTCGGTTGTTCAGACTAATCGGAGGCCAAATTCTGTCTATGTTCTGCTCATGGGTTCATGCCAGCAAACCTTCTGGTAGTGTGGAGAACAGAACAGCCATTTTTGGCCCTGATCTGGCTTGCTGCACAAACTTCAGAAAGATCTCTCTCATACCTACCAAGTTTTGTGTGGTTCTATGTCATTCTCATGGGTGACAGCAAGTCATTAGTTTCTCTTTCAGGCACAACTCTCCCACTCCTGCCCCAGAATAATAGGAAGACAGGAACTTAACCCTCATCCCCCATGCTTTGCAGAAACAGATGGTGAGAGGCCTCCACCCCATGCTCACACACAGAGCAGGACCCCTTTCCTGGGAGAGCCATGTGGTGTTGGAGGGTGTGTAGGTTACCTAGGTAGTAGTGGTTTGGTTGGCCCTGGCTAGGGCAGTTGTCAAGGGGAAGGGTTGATGGTGGTGGTAGATGGTGCGGGTTTTGGGGCAGCTAGGGCCTGCAAGAGGAGTAGTGAGTGGGGAGGAATCAGAGAACCACACAGGCTCCTTACTTAGAATGTGTCACAGTGGCCTCTGGACCTGGAGTGATTGCAAGGGAAAACCTGCAGCCCGGCTTGGTATACAAGACTGCAGTGGAGATGCGGGAAAGTGTTGATGGGGGATCACAGACATGAGTGTTATGTGAAATGTGTCGTACTTGGCAGATCTGCTCCAAAGATCCAACAGGTGAGAGCTAGGGAATCAAGTAATGGTCACACTTCTATCGCTCCTACTTTTCTTAAATTCTTACATAGCCCCCATCATCCAATATCTGAGCACCACACAATCTTTAATTTATGTATCCTCACAAAACCCCTGTGAGGTAAGGCAGTGCTATTATCCCAATTTTACTGATGGGGAACTGAGGCACAGAGAGATTAAATGACTTGCCCAAGGTCACACAAGAAATCTGTGACAAAGAAGGTCTCCCAAGTCATACATATAAGTGCCCAGCCCCTTCACCATCCTTTCTCTCCAGATCTGACAGTGGCAATTAGATATTATGCACACTTCCATTAGAACTAATTTCTGTGAGGAACATATGTATTTCTGGGGCTGCTACCCAACAGTGTACAGGCACATGTCAGTGATGCCTTTGCAGTGTTCCTGTACTCCTAGGTTTATATCTGACTAACACAATGTTAGAGTTTTTATATACTGTCAGTTTTTATGTTTGCATTTTGTTTTTGTTATTTTTGTATATTACACATAAACTATGTCAGAAAAGTGATAATGAAAATATGTGCTTCATTTTAGAGAACTAGCGTGCAAACAAACTTTTTTTAAATGGCTGAGCTGACTGAAACTATTTGATGGGCAGGGGAACAGGGGAAACAACATTCTGGCTGATGTCTTTTATATACCAAGTTGTAGACCAATGGAAATTAAACCATCTGAGCCACAAACTCCAAAGAAGCAGAGTTCAGAAAGGAAACTGCTTGCAGTCCTTATCTGTATCATTGGAAACATATACATTTTGGCACCAATAGATGAAATTGCAGACTCATTTTTGTTTGGAACTCCTTGATCATTCTAGACAAAAATATTGGTAGTGGTGATTGCATATTTACTGTATTAAAGAACATAGTATGTGGGAATCTGCATTTTTAATGTTCTTTATTCTTTCGTAATATTTTTTATTGTATGCAGACATTGAAGTTGCATTACAGAGATTATTGTCACGTCTCTTGATTATGTTTTCTAATTTATACAACATTAAACGCTTTGAAAAAATAAACCAAACCCAAGAGATAACAAAATTATGTAATACATACCATCTCTGAAAATGCAAGGATGAGTGTTAAACTGCTTCATGGATAAATTATATGTATATGGTGTACTGTGAAGACACCCCATTGTAGCAAAACAAAAAGGAGCAGCACAACAAGCAGATCAGTGCATGATAAGAATGGAGTGAGAGCAAATTCATGACTTTATAATATTTTCTTGTAATTTCAGTACTGAAAATAAATATCATGGCTACGACTGTGATCAGAGAGTGTGTGCACTTGCACATATGAACGGGAAAGAGATATTTAAAATACAAGAGAAGAATGCTTGCTATAGATATATCGCCATATCACCAATAAAATTTCTCTCCTGGACTAATATTTCAGTAATACAACTGTGAATAATGAATTTTCTATGTTAATGAAACTGCTGCTGTTCAAAATGTGACATTTAAAAACACCTGCTTGGTGTTTTTGTTACACTGAAAACGTAAAAATAACAATTTAATGTAGAGCATTTATGAACCATCCATATGTCCGGATATCCATATGGTAGTATAAACTAAGAACATATTTCCTTCTGATTGGTTAAAAAAGAATTTCATTAACTGTTAAGGCATCACTCAGGTTCAGTTACCATTGTTCAGTCAGCCTACAGGAACTGACATTTTCTCAGTGACTATTATACACTGTTAATTAACAGAAGTGAGTCATTCAAAATCAATTGTGATTGTGTCAATGATGACCATACCAATTTATTAAACTATTAACTGTTTAGTTTCGCAGCTGGAAATAAAACTTGTGGATGGTTCATAACTTTTGGGTGACCATATGGCATAACATTGTGATTGCTAAAATGTATTTAAAATTTAAACAATTTCTATTGATTTTGCCCACTACAACAAAGCACATGGCACCGTACATAATAGTAAGATGTGATGGGGAATAATGAGGTTAAGTAACCATGGGATATTAATTGATCCCAAAGTTAGGCTGACAGTACCACAAATGTGCGGGGGTCTTCCAGACATTGTTTTTTACAAACTGGTGCCTTTACTTTTCTCCTGCTGATACAAGTATTGTTGCTTAGAAATTAGAACATGCAGATAAGAGATACAATATAACGTGTGAGTAAATTTTGAGAATTATTATTTGACTTTTGGAACAGGAATGTATCTCCTTAATATTTTGAAGGCTTGTTTTCTTTGTTTAAAAATCAGGTTCCTCATTTAAACTAAAGCCATATCATCACAATAAGTAGTCTTCTGAATTTCAACCAAAATTCATAAGATCCACTTAAAATTTAAATTCTGACAGCAAAATGAATGTAATAATTGACAGTAATATTTTAGACCCTCTCCATAATCACACTGCAGTTGGATCAATAATATAGTCATTGTAATGGACAGTAGTAAAGATAGCACAAAACCAAAACCAAATCTTGGAAAATTTTGGGCCTGGATCTGAATGCTTGAGCCCATTTGTAGCTAGCAGCTGCAGAACACTATTTGAGTTATATTGATAAATGTCCTCTGATCCTGTATGTATCTGATATATTTTAAAAGGTTATAACATAAAATAGATACGTTAGTCTAGCTTAAAATTTCAATTGAGAAAATTGTATTCCCATATTAATGACATCAATGAAGCTATGCCAATTTACACAAGCAGGAAACCTGGCCCATATATGCATTTTACTTCAAAATCTGCTTTCATTTACACCCACTGAATTAGTAGCAAAGTGGAAAAACATTTAGAGTGGTGCTCAGGGACTTTGCTGCGTAAATCCCATTAATGTTAATTCCTATGCTCTGTGCTGAAAATGTAGCCATGAGTGTCTGAAAGACCAGCAATTCTTATAAAACCTTATAAGCCAATTTCATGTTAAGTGATAGTATAACACACTGCAAATGCAAAGCTATTTAATATTAATGCTTTAAGAAATCAGTCTCATGCTTTCCATTTGTAGCCTTCTGCCAGATAGGATTGGTAGCAACCTGGGCCAGGTTCAATATGTAGGGGTTCCTCTTAGCATTACAGAACCAGCCCAAGCCTCTACCCAGATCTCTGGAAAAACTAACTACCACCTCTGGGCACTTCTAAGAGGCAATACTTCCCCATTCAGGAGCACAGAGTCTG
The DNA here is from genome assembly GCF_016161935.1 of Mauremys reevesii. Lineage (NCBI taxonomy): Eukaryota > Metazoa > Chordata > Testudines > Geoemydidae > Mauremys > Mauremys reevesii. Next base: position 90,564,786 of record NC_052625.1, read on the forward strand.
TGTATATATCCCCCTTCCCCAACAAACTATTATTAAAAGGGAGAGGGAACTCAGCATTAATTTTGGAAAATACCATGTCAATGATTCAAAAAGTTGCAAACAGTAATCAAACACCAGTCTAATGGTACCTTGGGCAGCAGTCCTTCACCTCAGTCTCCTACCTTGTGGTGCAAAAGTCTGTCAGATGAATGTCCCTTAAACACGCTACTCCCCTTTCCCCTCTTCTACACCCCACTAATGGTTGGTTGTCCAAGGTCAGATTTCAGAGGTGTGTCCATGTGGGTTCCCCTCCCACCCTGAAAGGGGGAAGGGGTTTGAGCAATGCATCTGCAGGAGCTGCTGTTGTTTACACCACCTTTGCCAGTGATCACTGCTGTCTCTGTCGCTGCTTGCCGCTCGTACTGCTTTCTGCCACCTCGGCCTCTTGCTGCAATGCTGTATTCTGAGGTTCCACCATTTAACCCAGTTCTTAGTGATTTAAGTTCTCAGTAATTTCAGTGGACAATGAGGACCCTCTCTGCTGCTGCAGCCGCTGTCGCCTTCCTCCACAACACTATCCCTACACCATGTCTGAGGTTTAGCCCATAGAGCAGCTTATCTAGTGATTGCTCAGCAGAAGCAAGGACTCTAAATTGAGAATGATCAGGTCTGTCTTTGCTTACTGGACGGGGAGGGTCACATCGTGACTAGGACTCTTTAAACAGAATCCACACCACCAGGCAGGAACACTTGTCCTCACTCCCTTTGACTTCCATTTGGATTTGGCATCATTACCCCCTGCTTAGCGAGTGAGGTTCCATTAAGGGTGATCCCCCTCAATTAGGGCATCCAAAACTAAAGTGAATTTTCAGCCAAAACAGCCAAAATTGATTACTTTGGCAATGTAGGTCTGTTTGCTGACTCTCTAAGCAAAGCAGCTGTATCTATACAAATATGGTCTGCTCCTGAGGTCTTTTCCCTCTGGTCCTCAATTGATGGCATGGGAAAGCTCATTTAGAGGTTGTTTTACACATTTTAAAAAAAAATCCTTGCAAATAAACCTCTGCTATCATTGTTCTATGGACACTCTCTACCTATTAGTCCAGAAGGGTAGATAGTTTTCACCCTGTCATTCTGGGACGCTCTCTTCTGTTATTTCATCATGTCGCCTATGCTTCCTATCTCAGAATTTTTCCATCCCTTCTTGTCTCATAACTTTACTAAAAATGTAGAGACAATTCCTATAAAATTATAAAAACCTGGATATTTTTATTGCTGCTGAAAGAAGATAATGAAGTAGAACTTAACTAATTTAAACCAGTGACTGGGAAACCCATTGCAAATGACTAAATTTTGTAAATTGGCAAGTAAACAAGCAAATACAATTCAAACAAACAAAAAGAAAACCAAGCAGGGAAAATGCATCATAAAAAAAACCTTTTCTTCATTTACTTAACAAATATAGTTGGGCTTTAATTATTTATTATACTTCAGAATATAGTAACTTAGTAAATATTTGGCAGTAAAATGAATAAAATCATAGTAAATGAGACAGTAGCACTCCGTCATTATAGAGATGCTGAAAAGTGAGGAGAAACCACAGGTTTTTAGTGTGCAAATTACGGGATGGAAGTTTGAGCAAAGTGCAAATTAGTGAGATCCCACAATATTTTTTTAATACTGAGTCCTAAATTCTGCCTGGAATTACTGATGTGTGCTCCCATGGAAGCCAGTTGGAATATATGGGTATAACAGACAGAATTTCACTCAGATTTGGAGAACAAAAAACTCCACTGAGGGTGAATACAATGTTACAAGTTAGCATAGACCAGAAGCCTAAATACTGACACACGTTCAGCAGTGGCAGACTCTCTCTTAACACCAGTGTCACAGGGTGACTGGTCCCTTTAAGGGGAGATGGGAGAGCCATACCAGTACCAATGTCAGAGCAGGAGAAATGGGGGAAGTGGAGCCTCAAGCAGGGCTGCGCCCAGCCTCAGTGCAGTCATCCTGGTTCCTACCTGCTTGGTGGCCCAGTCCTAGGGCATTGCATTGCCTCTGGGTCCCACTTTAAGTACTGCAGAGGCTGCTCCACGCCCAGATCCAGTTTACAGGGAGCGTCTCGCAGGGGAGAAGCAGAGATCAGCACCCACGTTATTTCCTTTGCAAGGGCACTAGCCCTCACTGGGCCCTGAGTGAGGCTGAAGAGAAGCCCTGAAGGGCAGAAAAATCTTTTTGTTTGTTTGTTGGGACTTTTTAGTTTGGACTCTTGTTACCTCAGTAGGGGGTTAAGTTTTGTGTCTGACTAGATTGGAGGGCTAAGCCACATCTCCTGCACAGACTTGTATGACACCATGAAGAGGCGATGTGCAAAAAGGCTTGTCCCATCAGCTTGAATTTGGGAAGAAGGAAATAAAAGTTGCCGATAAGAACATTGTTCATCTTTTTTTTTTTGCTCTTTGGACTCTCATAGGGCTGGAGGGAGCTATGAACCAAAAGCAAAGATCCCCAGGGTCAACCTGGGTTATCCCTAAAAGACATCCAGAGCTGACAGATGACTACATCTGTCACCTTTTAAAACCCTAGACTGTAACTCATTTGTGTATTTATATTTACTTGCTTTAACATTGTAACAAATCGCTCTTTTCTTTTTCTTAGTTAATAAATATTTAATTAGTTTATTATAAGATTGACTACAAGAGGTGTCTTTGGTGAGAAATCTAAGGGACAGATTTACCTGGGGTAAATGACTGTTCTCTTGGGACTGGAAGCAACCTGAATATGTTGTGATCTTTAGTGTATAGCAACCAACTAGCACTGTCTGTGATCCATGGCGACCCTGTGATAATGCTTTAGACGTTCACACTTGTTACTGGGTTGATTAAATCTTATTATATAACACCAGTTTGGAGTGTCTGCCCTGAGGTTGACACTCAGTCGTGAACCATTCCAGACAGCATGATGACAGGATTGTGTTTTAAAAACACAACGGAGCTGTAGATGAATACTGTTTTTTGTTTGAGACTCTCTTTACTTTTAAAGCATCTACAGTTTTAAAACTTAAGACGTCTTAATAAGGAAGAATTGGCCTTTATGTGCTATGGGCTGTATCTTAGAACTGGCACACCTGAGAGAAATAATTTGACCAGCTTGTGAACAGACCCAAAGTCATTTTGACATGCAGCAATCATGGGCATGACTGTAGGCAACCAAGGAATCATTTTTAAGCATTGAATATGTTTTCTAAGGTCAGGTGCCCCTAAATGGATGGAACACTCCAGGTCAAAGGGATATTATAATATGTCTCCACTCTTGCTTTGCCTCATTTCCTGATGTAAAACTTGTTTGCACCTTTCCTATGTTATGCTTATAAGAAGCACACAGGATCTTTTTCAGGGGAAATGGCAATACGCCACGTTTATTGAAGATACAACAATTAGCATATGCATTCAATCACACACACACACACACACACACACACACACAAGAAAAACAATCATTTCATTCTTTTACTTTTTTTTTAAATGCTAGACTTACAACAAAGTGGTGATCCTAAAAGGTCTGTCACTGCCTTGAAATCAGCACAGACACAGATTCTGGCTGATGCATCTCTACCAATGGCTCATTAGGCCACTCCTTTCTGCTGTTCAAAAAGGGTGGCTGACTTGATATGATCAAATCATACAGCAATACATGTAACACATGCCACTTTATTATTCTTTATCCGTCATTCTAAATTATATAAAATACAAACATAAAATGCTACTACTACACCTAAAGCCCCCTTCTGTAGGACAATGGCAGAACCATTCTTCCACTCCTTTACCACTCTATTGCATGGTTTTAGTGTTGTGCAGCATTGTAACTGGAGTCGCTGCTCCCGTATATATCTCAGAGTAATCATCTCATGTAACCAGTATTACAAAACACCTCAGGTTTTCTACATGAAGCATCTTTCTACTCACTGGGTTGGAAAGAATATATCCATCTTTCATTGCCTCCTGCATGAGCCTGTTGAGCTAATGCATGTATAATACCATGCAAGAATATCTGCTAAACAGGCTTAGTCTTTATTCCAGAAACAGACAGTCCCAAGTATTATTCTTAAATGGTCCTCATGTTTTTTGTATGCCAGGAATTTTTAAAACTGACCAGTCTTACTACCCGTTGTTAGAAGGGCATAATTTTCACTAAATCCCTACAGAGTATGGGATAATCAATAACAGGGGAAGACGACAGGCTTCATTCTGTCCTCTGATATGCATGTGCCTCCAGTGGGAGTTGCCTGGGCATATCTGAAGGCAGAATTTGGGCCTATATTGTCCCTAGCAAGAAATAATTAATATACTTCTCTCTTGTACAGTGTACATCTCAAAGTAACAAAAGAATGGTATGTATCACTGTCCCCATTTTACAGCTGGAGAAGTGGGGCACAGAGAGATGAAGTAACTTGCCCAAGATTGTATATTAGGTCAGTGGCAGAGAGAGAAAGAAAATCAGTCACAATCTCTTGATTGCCAGCCAAGTGTCCTAACCACTGGAACACGGTGCCTCTCAGGCATGTTTTCCAAATGATAGATTATAATGCTTATGATTTTTTTAGGAAGCCATATCACCTGATAGAACCAAATGGTTGTATTTCTTTGATTCAACATGATTTCACTGAGAAAAATAGGTGTACTTCATCAAAGAAAATATTTACAGGTAATGTATAGAATCATTTCAGATTTAATTCAGAACAAGTGTGCTATTTGGCAAAAAACCTCAGCCAAGATATTGCAGGGAAACTCTTAGCTTCATTTTTCCTTTTAGTTTTCTCTATTAAAATAAAGAGAAAAGTATAAATGGATACAATATAGATGGCTCAAAGAGCAACTTCAAGAAATGTGTGTAAATGATGAAACTATGCAAACAAATGCTCCTGAATGGGTCAAAACTTTCATCTCTGCATGATATTGAATTGTGTAGTAATTTAACTTATGGGAATAAATTCCCTTCTGTGTAAAAAGGAAAATTGGAAAGTCACTGTATCCATTACAGTAACACTTTTAGACATTGTCACATTTATTTCTGGTTTGATGAGCTCTGCTCCCATTACTTTACTAGCCATTTTGAGATTGTCATGTCATTGCCAGAGCATTAGGTTTATGTGGCACTGTTCAAATAATCCTCAAACATTTCATGTGGGACTATAGGGAACTGCTGGGTATCCTATATGGTTCCTTTAGTCTTTCATAACGAAAACTGCAGCATTTATGGAAACAATATAAATTCTAAAGATTCCTTATTGGATCTCACTTATTGTTTGCTACCTTCAGCACAAATAGGAATCACACAACCTAAAATGGATAGCATGTCTTAACCACTTTCCTGTAGTCTTTATTACTAAGAAAACAGTATTTACATGAAAGCAGGACCAAAAACTATGAATCATTTTGCTCCTTAATGTTGTTTTGCCATAGGATTATAATTCCCATGTATGGTACTGGCTCTCCTTTTGTATGGTAGAGTTTTTTTATATCTTACCTGTGTATTGGAAGCTCACTAAATAGTTTTGATTTGGTTGAAGTAGAAATCCAATCTGATCAATGCATTCATCTCTAAATTCCTCAGATACATATTTTAAATTGACACTGGATGTATCCAAACTAGGTTGAGGATGCTCTAGAGGAAACCTAATTTGAGCCTCCTCCAAGGGAAAACACCAGAGAAAAATTCTTGAGAAGAGTTGATCGGTAGAAATCTGCCTTTCAGGAATGTTATATTTGCTCAGCTTATACCCTGAGCTCCACCATTCCTGCTGCTCCTTGCAGCTACCAGCTGACCACAGTCGCCATGTTTTGGAAACAAGCACTCTCCTGCCTTGCGCTTTTTAACTGAATATTCCAGGCAAGATATTTTCTCCCTGTCACCACAGTTCAAAAGTTTGTTTGTCATTTCTCAAAACAGTCACAATGGTTTCCCCAATAACAGCCATCAGTAAAACTTAATTAGGGCAGTGTCTGTTAGAAGACTGAGAGAAAATCAATTAAATCCAAAAGTAAGCAATATACAATATTAAATAGTCGGTGATCTGGGTAATAGCCTTACTAGATAGGCAGAATCTCATAGCTACAGTTGATTTCAGTAAAAGGATAAGTCTCAACATTCTTCAAGTTCATGTGCCACTATCCCTGTCCCAGTGAAAGGCATTTTCCCCTCCCTCTGTTAGCATCTCAGGGCTTGAGTCACACTTCGGTATGTCAGTGAAACCCCCTCTCTTTTTATGTTTCCCTCTTAGTTTGTTCACCTGATCATCTTGGAAGTTAAGGACATGTTCCTCATCACTATTCTAGTCATTAAGTTATCTTTCTGTTCATACATAGGCAATATTATCTCTCCATTTCAACACCCTTTGAGTGAACTTACTTCGTTTTGGTTCCTCTGTGGTCCAGTATTAAAATTTTATCCAATATTAAGTGGAACCCTATATATTTCAATTTCCTTTTTCCAAACTCGTAGTTCAAACTTCAAAGGAGCCTTTTGAATCTGTTATCTACTGTACAGACACACAATCTGGTTTGACAAAAGTTCATTTGAATGTTAGTAGCTTTCTCCTGGGGTCTTCTTGCTCTTCTGGCCTGAAAGGTTAGCCCAGATGTAACTCTAATTTAAAATGTACTGTTACAAGTCCACTCTGGTGGTTATGGCTGGGGTGGATTGGGGACAAACTCCCAGCCTTGGAAAACAGCCTGCTTAGGAAAAGGAACTCAGAGTTCAAACCAGAGGTTCAACTCCTTGAAGCCAGATGATCATCCTTGGATAACAATGGCAGTGGATGCTGAAGAGGAGATGGATGCCACGATCATTATTGTCTGTAATCCCTCATGATGACATGAGGACACATCAGCATATTGGCTACTGCATTCGGGGGAACTAATGCATTTGTGCTGGGTAATTACAGGTGTGCATTCTAGAAGGGGTGACTGGATTTCAAGCTACTTAAATTGGTAAAGCAAATGTTCTTATTGCCATATGGAATACTGGTATCATGTAAGCAGGTTACCTCCAGCTAATACAAAATGGGCTCTTGTCATTTGAGTGGGACGTGACCAGTTTGTGAGAGTCCAGATGGGCTGGGAACAGAATGATGAGTTAGTGTGGAAGGAAACACACCAATGATGACAGAATAAGGAAGTATGGGGTTGTGGTGCTGATCAGGAAGCAGATCAGCCCCTCTATGATGGCCTATAAACCAGTCACCAGCAGGTAGATGACCCTCAGATTGGCAGCCCATCCCTTTAACATAACTGTTTTCCAGTGCTGCGTGCCAACTAGTGACTGTGATGATGATAAGATTGAGAAATTTTGTGATGACATTGAGAAGGAGATAGCAGTTGTTCACTGTAGAGACATTTTAATTGTACAGGGTGCATTAGTCCTGAGAGTTCCCCAGAATGGCACAGCTGTACTGGGAAGTTTGTGTATGGCAAGAAAACAGCACAAGATTGTAACTCATGCAATTTGCAACTGGAAATGACTTAGTTTGTGCTTGAATAAAGTATTTATTAATACTATCAAGGTGGTGGACTTGGACATCACTGGGTTTGCAGACTCGGAACCAGATCAACTTCATCATGATCTTGAAGAGGTGGCGTTCTGGTGTAATGGAGAGTCGGTCCTTGAAGAAGGCCAACTTAGGATCTGATCATAATTTAGTAATAGCCAATGAAAAGATCAAACTGCAAAGCAAGAAATGACCCACCAGTACCTTCAGAGTGCATTTAATATCGACAGAGTTAAATTAAAGTCTGTGAAACACAAGTGGAATTCAAGAAGACAATTGAACAAAAGCTGAAAGCTGCTGAACTCTGCATGGGTACTGTAGATCAGATAAAGTACAACATCATCTGCTGCATTACAGAGACGATGGATGAACTTCTGGGGAAACAGATCCTAAAGAAAAACCTTAGATCATAGTGGAGATTATGAAGTTGTGTGATCAATGAAGGAAGCTAAGGGCACAGAGGAAGACAGATGAAGCTGCAAGAGAGCAGTATTCCCATGTCATGTGAGAAATAAATGCAAAGATTTAAGTGTCAAAAGAAGATTAGCTTGAGCATCAGTGCGTCAATGTACAGAACTCTTTTGCAGCAAATGCTACTAGGAAGGCCTACCAAACCATCGAGACTCTTTCAAAAGATTTTTCTGTTAGGAAATATACCGTTTCACCAATGACTTGGAGTAGGTGTAGTCGAGAACTGTATAATAGGAGCTAAACAATTTCTAAATTTGAAGTGAAAGAGACAGAGGAGAGCTACATGAGAGGCTTGATTTATTCTGATGAACCTCCTCCTATGATCAGAGAAGTTGAAGATGTGATGCAGACATGGAAAAGCAGTAAAGTCCCTGGAGTGGATAATATGCAAGCACAATTAATTAAACGTGGTGGAGAGGCCCTCATCTGGGCATACCAAAAGCTTGTCAATGTGATTTGAGAGACTGGAATATGGCCCAAGACCTGGACATGGCCCCTGATGGTTCCTATTCATAAAAAGGAGGAACTGGCTGTTTATGGAAATCACTGCACAATCTCATTCACCCTCGCAAAATACTGCTGCACATCATACTGAAGAGAATTCCACCCAGGATAGCTTTCTGGCTGAAGAACAAGCCAGATTTAGACACAAAAGAGTTACAGTGGAGAAAATATGCAATGTATATTTGCTGCAGAATGATGGAAGGTAGTCTGTGTTTTTGTGGATTTTGTTAATGTGTTTGACGGCATATGGCACAAACTTTCTTGGGTAATCCTGTGGCTGGTTGGAGCTGGTGAAAATGAAATAAGGCTGCTACCAAATCTCTATGGAAGTGCAATTATTTTGGTGTTTGTAAGGCATGAGCAAAATGATTGATTTGACTTGAGGATAGGTGTCAGACAGGGCAGCTTGCTATCATTGACCCTCTTCAACTGTTACCTTGAAGAAATCTTTAGAAGAGTTTCTGATGGAAACCTACAGGATAGTGTGCTCATTAATGCACAAAAAATAATCTATGTTTCACTGATGATTTTGACCTGGAGGAATCATCACAAGAAGAGGTACAAAAATTGCTGGAAAGAGTAACATTAGAAGCTGAGACGTTAGCTCTAAAGATATCGCACTAAAAGACAGACAATGGTGACATCTACATCTGTTGAAAAGCAGAAGATATTTCTACCTAGACCTGAGGTGGTGTTGAAGTGAGTTGATCACTTCAAATACCTGGGTAGCTGTGATTTAGGGTATTTATATTCTAAGTCACCAAAGAGTGTCATGTGAGGTCTCTAATAAAAGCCTGTGTCCCATTGGTCATCAATAGAGTTGCAAAGTGCAGATGTTGTGCAAGGAGTTATGTGTATATGTACTGAAAATTATGTTCTTAAGGTCTGTGCCTAGGCATTGTCACCAGCAAAGGTGAAAAGCCAGTTTTCTTTTAGGCAAGAAATGTTTATCTATCTGTCTCTTTACCTGTAAATTTAGTTTGTATTTTTCACAATGGGCCCCCACTCATCAGTCTGAGACACATGCTAATGAAGGATTGTGTAATCTTCAGAGAGAGGAAAATAACAGGAAGAAGTAATCAGTTGGATGGTGGGAGGACTATCTTGAGGTGAACATCAAAGATTCGTTCTGGTATATTTGTGGGGCAAAGAGGACACCCTGGGATCCTTCACTTAGGAAATAAATGATCAGCAAGTTTGCTTGATGAAAAAGGAATCTCAGCCAGATGTGGTTGAAAACACTGGAGAGAACTTTAGCTGAGATACGATTCTTTAGACAGGAGGATAGTTTCTTAATTAAGTTGAGTCTCTAGAAAGTGAATTATGATTTTTGTTTTAGATGTAACCATTTGTTTCTGATATTCTTATCCACTATTACTTGAATCTCTCTTCTTTGATAATAAACTTCTTATTCAGTTCACTATAGATATATCTACATGTGGTGTGTTCAGCAGAGCTGTGTACTGAGGTATAACTAGTAAGCTGCCATGTACTGTTCCTTCGGGAGCAGCAGGCCTGGTAATTCTGTTAGTGGTCAGTGGCTAATTGGCTGGACACTACAGGAAGCACTCACAGAACTCAGGCACTGGTGTGTGCCATTCGCTAATCTGTACAGAGAGGTGGAGGTCTGGAAGGCAGTGCTTGTGTTGCCAGAGGCTGATGTTGGCAGGGTGCTGACACTCAGCAGGCACAGATGAGACTTCCTTACATTAAGGGCAGGTGATAGCGAGGTGCCTCACAACCCTGGATGTCCCAGGAAGTGTCACAGTAGCATGATTACAAGAAATGCTAAACATCAGCGATCGCACATAAAATTGGACTCTTGACTTCTACTCTAGCAACGCTAAGCCACATTTGGAGAAGCAAAGGTATTGCCATGAAGAGTAAAATGAAATTGCTGCAGTCTCCTATCTTCAGCATCTTGCTATGTGCAGTGAGAGATGGACATTAAGGAAACAGGACATTAAGAGGTTTTCTGCCTTTGAACTGAAATGCTACAGGAGATTGCTGCACATTAGCTATACTTCACACATGACTAACGAGGTAATCACCCAAATTTACAGCATACCTGGAGTGAAACCTGATGTCATCAAGACAATCAGAGGAAGAAACTTGAGTTTGCAGAATGTGTTGGTTGGAGGAGCGAAGGAAGATTGCTGAAGCAAGTTTTGTAGGGGCTGGGGCAGTGGGCACTCCTGGCGAGTGTGGTTTGATAGTGTAGCTGATTGGACATTATATGGTATGGCATGCTTCTTGAGGCTGTGTGAAGACCTTGAAACTTGGAGGAAGATTGCTGGCCAATGATTCTCATGTGTTGTGTTTACTGTTCATTGTGGTGTGACCCTGTGCTGTTTTACACTATGAGACAATGTAGGTATGTATACTTTAATTTCAGTTTGTATCAGATCTGTTTTTACTTCGACAGTATGCAATTGCTAACACAGACACAAACATTGGTGTGTTCCAGAAACAAACAGGGAGAAAAGTTGTCCCAATTTATAAGTTTATTCCAATATATATGTTTATTTAATACATTATATATTTAATTCTGTGTCTTCCACCCCAGGAATGTTAAAGAAACCAGTTGTACTGATTCATCAGTCAGATATTGAAGTGGAGGTGACTTTTAGCCACTTACTTCTATAATCTCAAATATGTAGATTGTAGACATGGTGCTGAAACTGGAACTCATGCATCTAGACAGAGTATTTAGGTGTGAATTCTGGAATTTGTTGGAATTTATTTAAGAATTTCACACATCCACGTAGATAAACATATGGTTTGTATTTTAAAAAAAAACCATGGAGCCAAAAGAGATACAGCAAACTGTGCATACACATAGACCCCAAAATGGAAAATTGTTTTTTAATTAGAAAATGGCAGACACCTATTTACAGTAATTGTCCCTATTTGATGTTTAAACAGCATACTCAATTTAAATTAAAGAGCATGCTCAATGTTAAGATCATGGTGAGTTGAGTTTTTCTAGATGATGGGCTATTGGAATATGTTTGGAAACTGCTATTGAGGATGGGACATAGAAGATTGGAGAGAGAGAGAGAGAGAGAGAGAGAGAGAGAAAAGAGTCCAGAGCCTGCTGAGCCTACCGTTCAGATTTCAATGGTAGGCTCTTTTCTAGACCACACAAAGATATCAAAACTACAGACTGGTGGTTGCTGAGTATCATACCTGGTTTTCACTCCCCAATAAAACTAATATAGTTAAAGGTCATAACTTTTATTTTAAATGCCAATTCAACATATAAAGAACAATGAAGGTCAACTGGGTGTCTGGCACAAAGTCCCTGTAGCCCACCATTCCAGATCATGGACCTTAAAGGTCCCTAGCACGTCCATGACTTACCAAGCAAAAAGGACATTGTCTCATTAAAGCCACAAAACCCACCCAGTCCTATCTTTGTAATAGAAATTAGGTCCTCTGAGGGAGGATCTCATTCTTGCGCAGAATACAAATACCTCCTTCCCACTTGTTCTCTTACTATCAACTCTGCTGCATTTTAATTCTCCCAGATTGTGGGAGATGGGTACTGGGCAGCCCCATTATTCCAACCTAAGGCAGAACCTTGCCAGTCCAATTGCAACTAATCTATTGCCACATCCTAGCTACTTCCTACTAATCTTCAGCCATTTCTGTCCTTTAATGGGATATCTTTATGGTTTACCTTCTTATCTAAGGGTAGGATTTTCAAAAACCTCTAAAGGGATTGTGCACCCATTTTACACTGATTGTCAGTGGGAATTGTGCACCTAACTTCCTCAGACACTTTTGAGGATCCCTCCCTATGTCTGTTCCCCAAAAGGGCTTTGCCATTGTACCAAGGAAAGAGAAACAACCTTTTTCCCCAACCAGCTGGGGTCAGTTGGTCCAGGAGGGAAAATTCTTTTCCATCCCCAAATATGTAACCTAATAATACATATGGCAGAAACTCCAGACTCAGCCCAAACACAAAGGCCAGGCCCTAGTCAGTACCAGTCGAAATACTGAGCTGAAAAGGAGAGGAAGGGTCAGGGAAAATGAGAAACCACCAGTTGCTTGTGGATTTCAAAGCTGCTCCCTCTCGACTTTTACGTACTATGCCCCATTAGTGGCCCTCTAGCTAATGAGGAGGGAGCCTCACTCAGGCTGGCCAGTAAGATGATGGCTAGCCCATAGCAAAGTTCCTGCTATGAGACAGTGGTTTTGTTTCTCAGAAGTTCATATGAATATTTGGTCTGATCTGATCTTGCACCAGCGTAAGTCAGGAGTAGCTCCACTAAAGTTAACACAGCTACGCCATATGTTAAAACAGGTGTAAGTGAGAGAGAAGACTCAGGCCAATAGTCTGTTTTGATTTTCATAGAGTCATAAAAGGCTCACTCCACAGTATTTTTGGTTATGTTTCTTTCTGCTTTAAGCAAATCCAAAACATGGGAATGAAACTTAGTCAGAACTGTTGTGTGCTGTTTGCTTTCATATTTGAACTCTGAAAAATTTATGATTTTCAGTGATGTCTTTGCAAAGTCATGAATTGGCCAAAGTTCAGTTGCAAGCTTTGCAAACCATAGGAGACCTTTTATTGAACTTGATCTGAGTTATAAAACATAAAATGAGATGAGTTCCCTTTGCATTTAGTTTGTTTGTTTGTTTGTTTTTAACATTTTGGTCAGCACTAGAGAATCATACATTTTGCACATTTGTGGGGAAAAGTGAGAATTTCTCAGGCCCTCCTCCAAACTCTCAAGACTTTCGATGCTGGGGCTGTGAAAGTGACATTGAATAGACTAGACGGGGAGTAGAGAGATGGGTCCTGATTAGGCAGACTGGAAAGAAAGTAGTTCTTAAGATCCACAGTTGCGTAGAATCCCTTGAAATAGGGCAATATATTATTTCCCTGATTTCTAAAAGTGAATTTCTTTGTGCCATTTTTGTTTTTGGTCATATAGTAAAGAGGGACATTGGGGACGGAGAAATGGGGGGCAGTAGAGGTTAAAACTTCAGGATTTTCAATACCTTAGTGAAGGCAGGCATGGTAGGGACTCTTTAAGCACCCATATTTCCTAGATGAGGTCCTAGATGTAGTCCTCAGAAAAGCAAATTGCTTTTTGCATTTTTAGTTTTGGCAGCAGCAAGGAGTTTAATATATGCATTCTATGATATTGCTGGCTCTCCATCTGTCCAAGGAGCTGGAAACTGTACACAACATGACTATTAGTTCACCACCGCATAATGAAGTAAGCTTATAGAATCACAAAACATCCATCTCCCTCAATATGCAGGTCATGTGTTGTGCCAGGTGCAGAATAGTTGCCTAGTTTCGAAGTTCATATCATTATTCATTCATATTAAGACACTAAGGAGTTAGCATCCTATATGATACAGAATCACATACAAAAAGTGTGGAGCTTGGGAAGCATCCCTTAAAGTATGCTTGTACTCTGAAAGCTGATGATAAAATATAGCATTGTGGGGCACCATGTTTGTGACTCCTGATTACATATCACATGTATTAAGTTTACAAGATTTTTTTTTTCCTGTCAGCCCTGCAAATTTAGCCTGGAATCTGAAAGTCGAGCAGGAGTCTTTCCTTCTCATTAATCATCACCAGTAATATCAATTCTCCAGACCAAATTAGACTCTGTTACCTCTGTGTAACCCCACTGTCTTCAAATTATGACCTCAGTGATGCTTATGTGACCCTGTTACGTTCAGTGGAGTTGCATATGTGTAAGTGATTGGACTTGTAACTGGATTATAGTAAACAATTCTGTTTATGATGCACAGAAAGGAATTGAATCCAGCTCATTCACTCTTTCAGAGCTGTGTTTGCTAACAAGAGTAAAAATGTAGTAAGATCTTATTATATAAATAAGAGAAACAGGACTCTGAATATACACTGAGCAGGTCTGTTGAGGAAGAAAGTAAACTTATTTTTGTAGTCACTTTCAGAGTAGGATTACTTTAAAAATGGTTATTTAAATGCTCTTGGAGTGCATGTGACAATGCCAGATTCAGTTTAATAGACACCTGCTAAAATTAGATTATTGGAATGCATAAATTGGATTTGTGCACTTTACAAGGCAAAGGAACTATTACAATTAAAGCAGTAGAAGGTTTGCATGTATAATTTACCCAGTGATTTCACATGCACATTTCTACCTACAGTGTATTGGAGAATCAGCCAATAGATGCTTTTGTATGAGGTAAATTGAGCATGCAAATATTCTTTCTTTTACAATGCAATAACAAACAAATAGCACATTTACATGCATAGTGTTAATTGGTTACAGTAACCACATTCATGAGTGCACATTTTATCTCTGCTGCATGTTCCTATAATTCTTTATAGTACTGTAAAATATATATAGTATATGATATTATTGAAAGAATTGTACTACAGTGCTTTACAATACACTAATAAAAATTTTGGGCCAGATTTTAAAAATAGCTTCATATCCAACAGCTGCCATTCAGGCACCTAAATAAGAAAATAAATTTTCAAAAGTGCTCACTCCCAGCAATTCCTGTTGAAAGTTGATGGGTAGAGAGCACTTTTGAAACTCTTACTTCTTGTTCTTATAAATTTTATTTAACATATAATTGCCAAGAAACTCCTATGCAACAGTTCATGTAGAACCTTCTCTTTCTGTAGGTATAATATACCACTCATTCCAGTTTTAAAAATTAATCCAGAATTCTCTTCTGATTGATGTGGTAACTAATGTAATTGATGTGAAAAAAGAGCCCCAGTACATTAAAAACAGTATGTTAAAATGGAAAAAGGTGGGTAGTATGTGTAAGTGCTGCTTCCTGTCTCTTAGCTTTTGTGAGTGTATCTCCAAATCTGTTTTTAATGAAATTTTAATTGTGTGAATTTCCTTTTCTAAAGTAATTTTAATTGATTCTATTACATATATGCACAGTGCATGTGATCATGCAAATAGAAGTGAAGTGTTGGGGGAGTAGTTCTGGCAAAAAACCGAACTGGCTTCAAGACTGAGCTTGATAAGTTTATGGAGAGGGTGGTATGATGAGACTGCCTACGATGGCATGTGGCTGATCTGCAACTGCTACTAGCAAATATCTCCAATAGCTAGTGATGGGGCACTAGATGGGGAAGGCTCTGAGTTACTACAGAGAATTCTTTAACTGGTGTCTGGTTGGTGGGACTTGCCCATGTGCTCAGGGTCTAACTGATGGCCATATTTGGGGTCGAGAAGTAAGTTTCCCTCAGGTCAGATTGGCAGAGACCCTGGAGGGGGGGGTTGCCTTCCTCTGCAGCATGGGCCATGGGTCACTTGCAGGTTTAAATTAGTGTAAATGGTAGATTCTCCATAACTTGAATCATTAAATCATTATTTGAGGACTTTAGTAACTCAGACAGAGGTAATGCATCTATTAAAGAACCAGGTGGGCAAAGTTCTGTGGCCTGCTATGTGCAGGGTCTCAGAATAGATGATCATGATGGTCTCTTCTGGTCTTAAAGTCTATGAGTCAATTAGAACATATCAGGGTGTAATGATGAAACTACTGAGTATGTTATTAGTTCAATAAGTATTAAGTAAGTAAAATTAATATCCCTCAGTCTATGTATATGTTAGTACATTAAAAAACTGCCAAAGTTGAATATTTTAAAATGTTAAAACTGTATTTTTTAAATATTGAGAATAATAATCATTATTGACAGTCATTCTAAACAACTGGTTAAGACTACTGATCCCAGTTAAGTATGAATCCAGAGAAATTGCAGTGACTCACTGTTTTTGAGCTGAGTGCAGAACATATGGCGAAATAAAGTCTTCCAATTAAACATTACTTGCTAATATTGTGGGATGGCTATGACGAAATATTTTACATCAATTTGAATTGCATTTGATAGTAAAGATGGGTGTTCAAAAGTTAACTCATAGTCATATACCACTGAAGGATTCATGAAAAAAAGGGAAACTAGTCAGATTAGAATATGTATTATTTGACTGAAGAACTGAATCCATCTACAAAACAGATACAATATTGCAAGGCCATTGCAGTCTCTCCCCGCCACACAGCCAATGTATTTCAACTCTGAACAGGAGGAACTGCCTCTTTTGAGGAGAGAATCGATCAGTCTATGCACATTCCATGGTTGACTCCTTTGCGGAGATTGCTATCTTAGGCATTGGAAGCAGAGACTGAATGAGGAGGCAGCATTCAGGCTACCAGTATGAGGATCTTGCATTCAGACTCCAGGATGAACCAAGCTAGAGATTGTCATTTGTGTTTGAAATATTGATCTCAAATGGCTTTGCCATCTCAGGTTGAAAATATCATGAAAATTTCTGTTCTCATGAGATTTTGCTAGCAATTGAGCTGGAAAAATGGGCATGTTTTAAGAACATAAGAATGGCCATACTGGGTCAGACCAAAGGTCCATCTAGCCCAGTACCTGCCTTCCAACAGTGGCCAATACCAGGTGCCCCAGAGGGAATGAACAGAACAGGTAATCAACAAGTGATCCATTCCCTGTCGCCCGTTCCCAGCTTGTGGCAAACAGAGGCTAGGGACACCATCCCTGCCCATCCTGACTAATAGCTATTGATGGACCTATCATCCATGAATTTATCCAGTTCTTTTTTGAACCCTGTTATAGTGTTGGCCTTCACAACATCCTCTGGCAAAGAATTCCACGGGTTGACTGTACATTGTGTGAGAAATACTTCCTTTTGTTTGTTTTAAACCTGCTGCCTATTAATTTCATTTGGTGACCCCTAGTTCTTGCATTATTAGAAGGAGTAAATAACACTTCCTTATTTATTTTCTCCATACCAGTCATAATTTTATAGACCTCAATCATATCCCCCCTTAGTTGTTTCTTTTCTAAGCTGAAAAGTCCTGGTCTTATTAGTCTCTCCTCATATGGCAGCTGTTTCATACCCCTAATCATTTTTGTTGCCCTTTTCTGACCCTTTTCCAATTCCAATACATCTTTTCTGATATGGGGCAACCACATCTGCACTCAGTATTCAAGATGTGGGCGTAACATGGATTTATATAGAGGCAATATGATATTTTCTGTCTTTTCTATCCTTTTCTTAATGATTCCCAACATTCCGTTGGCCTTTTTGACTGCTGCTGCACATTGAGTGGATGTTTTCAGAGAACTATCCACAACGATTCCAAGATCTCTTTCTTGAGTGGTAATAGTTAATTTATACCCCATCATTTTATATGTATAGTTAGGATTATGTTTTCCAATGTGCATTACTTTGCATTTATCAACATTGAATTTCATCAGCCATCTTTTTGCCCAGTCACCCAGTTTTGAGAGCTTTTGCAGCTCTTCACTGTCTGCCTGGGACTTAACTATCTTGAGTAGTTTTGTATCATCTGCAAATTTTGCCACCTCACAGTTTACCCCTTTTCCAGATCATTTATGGCTTTTAGGTTCACCAGGCTCCAAAGTTCTAGTGGCTGGTTTGGATCACAGGATACTGACCTGCTCCTTCTCTCACAACCCAAGATTTTGAAGCACAATGATGTCAGAGAGCTTCCCACAGTCAATGTCAATTCTGTACCTCTGTTTGTGAATAAATAGTTAATTTTAGTCTTCATAATTTTGAACCTGGCAATTTTCAGCAGCACCAAATTCACTTAGAAAGTACTGAAATAAATTTTAATGAGAAAGAGAAGAAATTAATGTCGTGCACTACTGAAGGCAATGATTCCACGATATGAGAAACAACAAATCCAGAATTGTTTGTGAAACAGGGGCTTGAATTTAAGAGGAACAGAATTCTGTCTTAAAATTCCATAAGTAGGCCCTAGAAGCAGAGTGGAAAATCTTTCTAGTCCAGGCCAAAGTTGAGTTAATTTGACTTAACCCTTTTGAACTTTAAGAAAACTCAATTTTCTAATCATTGCTCTCTTAAAAACTATTCCCATTGTCCTTTTCTACTGACAGACTTCCAATGATTTCAGTGCATTTGCATCAGGTGCAATGGGAAGCATAATTTGCTTTACATGGAGGATATACAAAGTATATAAAAGTATATGATTCTCTTTCAAAGAAATGAAGGATGATTAATTAATACAGTTGGATTGCTTACATTTTAGACATAAACTAGTTTAAATGGAAAATAAGATATGTTTTGTGTTTATGCTATTTCATATAGTTCTGTTTTATTGATTTATTTAAAAAAAATTAACGACAGAATATATAACTAGAAAATACTGAGTGGCCAAATGAAACAGTTCAATGTACAGAATATGAAAATTAGTACAGCAGTAACAGGTTAAAGGTCACAGGATATTTTGACTGTCAAAAAGTAAAACATGTTAATCTTAAAAACATGTTAGAGATAAAAACCAGTGAGTTCAGTTCAATATGATTTCTGAGCTCATATTGTTAATCATTCACAAGTATTTGAGCAACTTCCAGAAATTCATGAAATAATGTTTGTAAATCTCAAATGTTTCACAGGTTTTAGTACAAATAGTTGTTTGTTTGACAGTGCATATCAGAAGTGAGTTGTAAATCATTCTTCTTGTTTTAAACAAGAGTAAAACAATACAATGAAAGATTACCAGCTGTACATGTAGAGTGAGTAGTCAAATCATACAGTTAGTAACAGGGGCGGCTCTACAAAGTAGGCTGCCCCAAGCAGCGCGGAGCGCTGCGCCGCCCTTCCCCAGTCCCGCGGCGGGTCCCCTCTTCCCGCGGCTCCGGCATCCTGGGAGGCGTCATTTGCTCGGTGGAGCTCCGCGGCATGCCTGCGGCAGGTCCACGGAGCCCGGGGCAGCGGACCTGCCGCAGTCATGCCTGCGGGAGCTCAACCGGCAGCGGGAAGACGGGACCCGCCGCAGGCATGACTGCGGCAGGTCCGCTCGTCCCGGGCTCCGGTTGACCTGCCGCAGGCATGCCGGCGGGAGCTCCACCGGAGCCAAATGACGCCCTCCCCAGGATGCCGCCCCAAGCGGGCGCTTGGCCCGCTGGTGCCTAGAGCCGCCCCTGGTTAGTAAACAACCCGTAGTTTGGAAAATTATGTATCCAAGCCATTTTGTAAATATAATCAACCAAATTAGCAGTCAGTGTATTTGATGAAATAAGGATTCGTTTGTGAACTAACCAAAAGGAAGCTTTTGTTTATATATATATATATATATATATATATATATATATGTGTGTATATATATATATATATATATATGTGTATATATATATATATATATATATGTGTGTGTGTGTGTGTGTTATTCATAACAATGGTTTGGCCAGCTCTAATTAACTTTTTGCCTAATTTTAGTTACTTAACTTTGATAACAAAGTTTACAGAAAATAATTTTGCATGTAAAATGTTGTTTTCAAAGGAGCTTTGCAGATGCAATGTGTTTTTCCTGTTACAGTGTATTATTTAGTTGGAAATCTGAACAGGACAGTAACTGAAATGTAGAACTCTGGCTCAAAGAATAATTCATCTCTATGCAGTGGGGTGGGCATGGGAAAAGTGGACTTTTGGTTTGGTTTTTCTTTTCTCTTATTCATCTAAACTTAACATTTTTCTGCAGCTGTTATACTGGTTAAGTGATGTATCTGAAAGCAAATTTACTCTTATCAGAAAGAAAAACAACCACTAGAGCACCTAATATGACATTATACAGTTAAGAATCGCCTATTTTGTGGGGAAGAATAGAAAATCAAGCAGTCCAATCAGACTGATTGTGGTACTCCAGTTTGCATCAGTCATACAACCTGTCTTAAATCCCAGAGAGAGACATACACGGAAGACTTGCAGATACTATATTGGGCTGTGTGTTTGATTATTATTAAAAACTTTTTTGTTTTACAGTTGTAGGATTAGGTGTAATTTATTCATTATCATACATCCTATCAGGCATGACCCTGGGCACCACATAATTTATAGTAGAGGGCTTTTATTTATTAACAGCCTATTCCAGAGCTATTAACTGTCATTTAGAATGAAGAATTTGGTAAACTAAACAGATTAGAAGCTTTTTGTATCCTTTATTGTTTTTCCTCAATAGAATGGAACAGTTTGTATCTCAAGCAGGAAATATTCTGACACGGTTCTGATCCTAAGTACTGTGTTTAATAGGATGCTCAAGGTAACACTACCCAGTTCCTTTTTTCCCTACTGTCTATTGAGGATGTCCTTCACAGAAGCACAAGGACTTTTAAAGTGATTTCCAGGTTTTCAATCCTCTTCTATCAGCTGCTTAGTGCCTCAGGCTAATCTAACTGTGATATATGGTAAATATTTTCCCTTGCAGGAAAAGTGCTTAAAGCTATTTCTATGCATTGATTGAGCACATTAGGCTAATATTTATCCATTTGAAACCTGGAGATTTAGCAGTACATCACTTAATAGCTATGCACTGATTATAAGAAGTAATTATACATAAGAATATCAAAGAATATTAAGTCTCTGGTGTAGGAACCATCATAAATGGTTTAATGGTGATTAAATCTGGGAAAGCTGGAGTTGTTAATAATGCTGCTTATTAATTTTAAAAGGCATATGGCTCGCTGAGCATTACACATAAATAAATGTTCTAATTTTAATACATTCAATGACATTTTGAACTCTAGAGATGTGGCCTCCAAGTTCCTCGTGTCAATAGATTTTGTTTCTTTGTTGAACAGGCTAATGATTTGTGTGCATCAGATTCACCACTCAACCTGAGCAAGTTTAAAAAAAAATGTTGGGTATGATTTTTTTCAGAGCACTTGAACAACTTCTTTTTAAGTGGGCTTGAAAGAGCTCTTGAACCAGACCTCATATGATTTGCCATATGTTCCTGAATGCACTTTTTTCAAAGTAGCTCCTCTGCTGAAACAATAAACAAACAATATTCCCTTTTCTATGCCTCCCTTGAGAAAAATTCTCCTTTCTTGCCATTCTAAAGACCTTGTTCATATTAAGAGCCTGCTTCACCCAACAAACCATCCTAACCTCTTCCCACAAAACAGAAGATGATCACCTCAGGACCAATAGCCAGGCCGGTGCTGTTTGACTGAGTCTTTTTCAAAATGACAATGTTGTGTCTATGAAAGATCTTTTGCTTCATGTTTCAAAAGGCCAAATTCTATGGTCCTCAGTGGAGTGAAACTGCCACTTTAGTCGATGACAAGGTGCGTGAGGTAATATCTTTTACTGGACCAACTTTTGTTGGTGAAAGAGACAAGCTTTCGAGCTTCTCTCTCTAACCAACAGAAATTGGTCCAATAAAAGATATTGCCTTAGCCACCTTGTATCTCAGGACTCTTCAGCTTGGAAAAGAGAAGACTAAGGGGGGATATGATAGAGGTATATAAAATCATGAGTGATGTTGAGAAAGTGGATAAGGAAAAGTTATTTACTTATTCCCATAATACAAGAACTAGGGGTCACCAAATGAAATTAATAGGCAGCAGGTTTAAAACAAATAAAAGTTCTTCTTCAAGCAGCGCACAGTCAACTTGTGGAACTCCTTACCTGAGGAGGTTGTGAAGGCTAGGACTATAACAATGTTTAAAAGGGGACTGGATAAATTCATGGTGGCTAAGTCCATAAATGGCTATTAGCTAGGATGGGTAAGAATGGTGTCCCTAGCCGCTGTTCGTCAGAGGATGGAGATGGATGGCAGCAGTGAGATCACTTGATCATTGCCTGTTAGGTTCACTCCCTCTGGGGCACCTGGCATTGGCCACTGTCGGTAGACAGATACTGGGCTAGATGGGCCTTTGGTCTGACCCGGTACGGCCGTTCTTATGTTCTCAAATATCCTGGGACCGATATGGCGATAACAACACTTCATACTTTAGTGACTAGTCAATAGACGTTTTGTTCAATTAAGGATGACAGAATTTAGCCCAAAGTTTGAAGTGAAGGCTTTTCATGTGTAAACTATGAACATATGTAACAAAAAAGCTTAGTGGAGATTCATGGAAATTTTATGGTCAAAGTTAGTATGGTTTGTAAACATAGTGAGCCAAATGCCTGCAAAATGTAACTTAACTGACTTCTAGAGTCTGCTTGCACCCGTCTTAAATATGGCCCATTTGCTCTATTTCTGCTTGTTGGGCAAAATTATCCCTGCTACAATGGCACAGAGTTTAAATGCTTGCCCTTTTCATTCCCCCTACCAAATGGAGGACATATGTTATTTATTACTTACAGTGATGTTAGACAATAACTTAATTATTTTGCTATTTTATCTCATTAGCCTTCAATGCAGCCTGAATGCTAACTTGTAATTACAGTACTTGGACAGTGTATGACAGAGTGATCTGTACTTCCGCAATTGATTTTATTATTCTTTACTGTCTAGACAGTCTTTACATTATTATTTAAAGTGCAGTTCTACTTCCCAAAGTGACTCTGTAAAAATGGCATTGTAGAGTTGTCTGTTTTATTCTCTTTCTGTTTTTGCAAGATCCAATTTATTTATTTTTATATGAGTGATTTTTTTTTCTAATTGCAAGCCTCCTTTATAGTGGGGTGTGCATCTGCATGTGTGAATATTCAGCTGTCACTTGCCTCCCCTTTGCAGGGAGAGAGAGGTTCTACTGTCACAACCCTCTCCTGCAGCTGGGGTGAACTTTCCATCTGGTGGAGGAGGGGACTCTAAGAAGATGGTTGATGTGAGGTGGCAGCTGCTGCTGCTGGAGGGACATAGAGTGAGATCTTCTAGCCTAGCCTATAGGGTTGCCAGGTGGAAGGACTTTGGCCTGCTGAGGCCCCACAAGCTTGGTAGGTGGTGTGTTTAGCATGCGTATAGCAATTAATATTGTTTCTAATATGTTTCATCTGTAAGGCTTTCACTTTAAGAATAAATGTGCTTCCTTAGAAAGAGCTGTGTGGTAACTTCTGAGTGCTGGTAATTACAACTGTTCATAGCTATCAAACAGAAAACAAGTACAAATGCTGGCCTGTGTAAGGACTGTGTAGGTAGTCTGGCCTAGGAGTCTCATTTGGGCTGAGGTCTACCCACTAGGGATGGTAGTTGCCATGCAGGAGTTGGAGAAATTGCAAGAGCCAGGTCCCATAAGCAAGAGCCCAGGTCAGGCTGGGGTCGGAGACTGGAGATCAAGCAACATCTGGCATTGCATCTGACCAAAGTCTGTGTGGTTTCCCAGACAACTTCCTGGGCAACCCCTCAGGTTAAACTGGACACTTAGCAAATCAGAGTGCCTCAGGGTACCTTCACTCTGAGTCTCTTGGGCCATACTTCCTGAGGCACCTACTCTCCTAAGAGCTCCCTAGCTATGTCTTTGCCTGGGCTCATGGTGGCATTGTGGGAATATCAGCTCTCCTAGGCTCTGCAGACCCAGGTCTAGTCCGCATATCCTGACAGCCTGTTTAGGCAGTTTGGCTTGCTCAGGATATCACAGTGTAAACGTGGAACTGTGCTGCCTGGGAAAACTCCAGTCAGGAGGGGGAGAGAAATGGGTCTCCATCCAAAAGAGGTGATAGCTGAAGTGCTGGAAGCTTAGAGTGGGTGCCCTTTGTGGACCGCAAGGAGGGAATACAGGTGTAGTTGCCCTGAACTGTGACAGATGTATGTGGAAAAGAGTTTTACTGAAAAAGTTGAGTGTGTGTGAGAAAAAAATAAGGTTTTTAATGGAAACTGTTTATAACTTTAACTATAGAGGTCACTGTTATGACTCCATAATATTGGTTTGTTCTAACAGTGTCCTTCATCTTTGCCTTAGCTGTACAAAATGGGAAGCAGTACTCCATATATATTTAGTGGAAA
This sequence comes from Mauremys reevesii, assembly GCF_016161935.1. Lineage (NCBI taxonomy): Eukaryota > Metazoa > Chordata > Testudines > Geoemydidae > Mauremys > Mauremys reevesii. Next base: position 90,589,018 of record NC_052625.1, read on the forward strand.
CATTTATACATGCACTTTTTTTCTATAAGAATGAATGCACATGCTCAGAACTGTTTAGTGAGGAATATTTTAATGCAGTGGTGTCTTGAGTTAGGATTTTTAAGCACTATCTTTGATATTTGGAATTGACATCATTGCTTTCTCTGTTTAATTTTGGAGCATGCAAAATCCTGACCAGAAGAGGTTAATGTGCCTCTGGGTTTGAAGAAGTGTCTAGTCATTTTAGTTTATTGAACAGTTATATCCACTTTTACTACAGAAATACTGTAGCGGTGCTCTTGCAGTTGGTGATTTGGAGATGATTGGAGGACCTGGGACACGGCCTAGAATTAAGATATGCATTTGTGTGTGTATATAATATAACAGAATCTGATAAGTGTGACTCTCATTTAGGTAGGGTGCCTCTTTTCATCTAATTATCTTCATATTTGGACTTCTGCTGGACAGCAAACTTAGAATACTTTCTTCGTGCTTCTACATGCAGGGAAGTTAAAGCCATAGGTCTGCAGGAACCAGTGGTGGGATTGAAACTTCCCTGCTACCCTACTTCATCTGCTATTAGACATTATTTTCTGATGTACTTTCTTGTTGTGCCTTTCTAGTGAGAACATCTCGGAAGCATCCAATTCCTTTAAAAATTAAGCTATAGAACTGCCTGATCTGTAAAGTTCAGAACCACATCTGAATTCACTCAGTTCAGGAATATTCAGAACTGTGGCTTTGGTTCAGTACGTTATGAAAATAGACACAGCCATGAAGTTTGAATCTGAATAGAAATTCCTTAAACATTTAGTTGTTTGGATCTAGGAATTTAGTTCAGGCCATCTCACTTTTATGGGTCAGTGATTGCTTTTAAAAGTATTGCAGTCTGACATTAGTGCTATAAATCGTGATATGCATGAAAATATAGCACAGCATTCTGCTTTTGACACACAATCTTTTTTGTTGTTTGTTTTAAGGAATTTCTTCAGGATTTGCTGGTATTTGCAGAAAAGATGTTATGAAGTTGCCCCTGGCACATTTCTGCATCTTTTTTGTTTTATACTCCTGCAGAAATACAAGTTTTTAACTATGTTGTGGTACTTCTAGTAAGGGCTGCACATTTCAATCTGCAAGACTTTTAAAACCAGATTTATAGGAAAATTTCATCTACGTTATTTTTGCTCAACCCAGCAGTATGAAAATTCATGAAGGAAGAAGCTCTTCTCACCAAAGTTTTAATTACAGTTGTCATTTCAAAGCAAGAAAGGTGTCACCAGCCAGAGGCTTGAAAATGACATCATTTGACAGTGACAGGTAGCAAGCCAATTGAGAGACTGTTAACAAATTTCCGCCCTGTATACTACTACTTTAAAAATTAGAAGAAAAACTTAATGTTTAATATTTAAACAATATTATAAATATTTAAAGAGTGGAATTTTTTGTGATTGATAAACTGATATTAAATTAGGATGGAGAGGTTTTAAAGTAGTTCATATTTTGCAACTGTGCAGCCAGTGTCACAACTAATATCATTTTCAGGAAGATGGATGTCACCAGAGGGTGACTCAGAAATCCCCACGGTAATTACCTTTATTTTCAAATACATTTCACAATTAACTCATATTGTAAAGTGATTTTTAGCTCTTCCAACTTTTGGATTTGAGCAAATTGGGTAGCATTTTCTTTTATTCAGTGAAGCCAGTGCAGCATTACAGTCTGTAAATTCTAGCTGATACCATTAATATGTAAACGTTTACAGTGCTATGGGATGTTTACCTCCCTGCAGTACTATGGAGGTACCGTTCATAGTCCATAGTTATGGTTGCATTGAGAATGCATTTAAATGGGGGGGCTTATTCCACGGATTTTATAAGAAAAAAACATAATATTTCCTTACCAAATTCAGGCTCATTCCCAGCATTTTGTGAGGCCCTGGCATCTCCCTTGTATTCTTTACAATCAATATTGTCCTGCATGGGTTGTGGGTCTACAGTACAATTGCCGTAAGTGGCGTGACTAGGCATCCTAGTTTACCAGGATTGTCCTGTTTCAGAGGCACTGTCTCTGTGTCCAGCTTAGTTTTTGTGAAACCAAATGATTGTCCCAGTTTCACTAAATTCCTGAATCATCTACGTCACAATTCAGGGCAACTGTGCCTGTGTTCTTCTCTGCCAGTCCAACAAGGGTATCCGCTCACAGGCTTCTAGATCCCTTGGCAGTCACCTCTCTAGGGTAGAGACCCATGTGTCTCCTTCTTCTGACTAGGGTATTTCTAGGCTGAACAGTTCCCTGCCTTCACTGTGTTATACCCAGAAAAAGACACTCTGCCTAAGCAGGCCTGCTTTGCTTCTCTTCAGAGACTAATAGTGTAACTGTCCACAGTTAAGATACCACACAGCAATTCCCATGCAAGCTTATTTATCCTTAGAGTGAAAGTATTACCAAGAAAACATGTTAAAAAGAGTAATACATGCATGCTGATAAGCTTACCAGACATCACCTCTTCCCCCGCCCCCATCTCCACAAGGGCTCTGGTCGGTATCATTCCTTTCAACCCTTTCCCAAGGATTGAGACCCTTCTGTTAGACAAAAGATTCTGCCCATTTGTTGGATTAGAACAAATGCCCTGAGTCAGTAACAACTCAGGTTATTCATCCCAAAATCCTTTCTTTGTATGCTGGTCTCTAGAGAATCCAGTATGATACTTTGAAGAGACCATGAATAGGTAATCATACAGACATTGGGTTCCCCTCAGGGTAAAGCTTCTAACAGCTGATAATCAGCATACCCACTTCTCCTAGAGAAATTACATATCTCACAATAACACACAAACTATTGCATTTTTAATACAATGGGCCCCAAACTTAATTCAGTAAGGTTTAACTAGCTTATTGCAGGATATAGTTATATGTGTCACAGTCTGGTCCCTTCCTTGCCATGGGCAGTACTGGGAAGGTGGTGCCTGTAGGAAAGCCACAGCCCCTATAACACAGGATGGGGAGTGGGGCCAGGAGTCAACAGATTCTCAGGAAGGGAGGGTAGAAGAGGGAACTAAGCAGCTACCACTGTTGCTGTTTTCATAGGTTCAGAGGACCAGCAAGAAGGAGAGCAGCCTCTGAGCCGCTGCTTCTTTAAGAGGGGCAGAGGATGGGGAGGAATCATCTAAAGGATCATTGGAACATTCTTAGTTGATTCTGTACATGAATAAGAGACATTCTATCAAAGGGTCCAGTTCTCTGTCAGAAATGAGCAGCAGACCCCCCTATAGGCACCTTTCCCCAGCCCTGCAGGGGAACTTATTTCTGAAGGGAGTGGAACCTTCTGGGGCCCTCTGCACACGCTCTTAAAAATACCCTCTGGCCCTTGGAGACACTAATGTGGGCTGCACCTGGAGGATATCTGTGACCTCCCATGTTCCCACCTGTTCCCCCTCTCCCTCATTTCTGAAGATTCCTCCAACACCTCACTGTAATCATTCACCACCACTCCTGCCAATTATTGTGCTCCTCAGGGGAATTACTGGGCTGTCTGGGGGGCATTTCTAAGAGGAAATACCCATAACCCCTCAAGGGAATAGGGACGATGATGATGGGAATCTCAGTAAGCCCTGAGGAAGCCCATGTATGGAGGAGCAATTCTTCTTTAACATACTACTGCCACCCCTATTAAGCCATCACCAACAGCCTCTCCATGGGTTGTTAGCTGCAGGGCTCTCAGGAGCAAATTTCCCAGACCTCTTCCTCCTCTACCCTGACAAGCTCAGGAAGCAGCAGGAGTGGGGTGGGCAGCTGCGCTCCTGACAACCCCTCATTCACCATCTCCCCTTCTCCTCCTGCCCTGTATGGAGGGCAGTTGGTAGTTGTGAGGGGCTGTGAGAAGCTCTACCCTTCTGCCTGCCCACTCCATATGCCCTGCTGTATTTGAGGGGAAGGGCAGAGGGGCAGAGCTGATATCTGGTGGGCTCTCTGCAAATGGTTTCCAGATCCCTTCCTCTGGTAGTTTACCCAGCTTAGGAATGACCCAATGCTACTTTTCTTAGACAGTTGCAGGCAGTGTGGGCCTGGAAGCTACATTCCTGAGAGCCCTTCAGCTGCCTGCTCCCCTTTTCCCTGTCGCCTCTGTTAGGTTCACATAGCTGGAGCTGGTTGGAGTTAGCTCATCTGAGAAGTCTGTGCTTGTGACCCATTAGTGGCTTACAACTGAGTTTGCCTACTGAGTCTGCATAGAATGGCCGAGAAGTGTGAGCCATGTGTCGCTCATAGCAGTCTGGTGGCTTTCTCCACAGAGCCAAAATCAAAGCCTAATAACTTCAATTTTTGCTTTTGAAGTTTGATCTAGGTGCTGGACACTAAATCTCGCCAGGAGCATCCAGTGATGTTTCATACAGATCATGTGCCTTTTTCCCCCCCTCTATCTCTGCACAAAAAAAAAGTGATGTAAGAATTTTGAAATTTAAAAACAGGTCATGTTTTGGAGCTGTATATTGGGAATCCTTTGTGCAAATGATCTCAAGCCTGCAGAATATACTGGGCCCTGGATGGGTATATCAGTTATCAAGTCAATCTGAGTAGGTGTGTGGATTTAGAAAAGAATGAAAATTCAGCTGTGTATAGAGAGCATGTTGAGATCTGACTATGGTGTGACTATTAGGTGTTCCATAATATCAACTTAAGCCTCTGGAGAATCTGGATGATCAACAGGGCTTCATGATAAAGAATCAAACACCGTGAAGGACTTCCCTGGTGCATATTCCACAGTATGTTTAAATCACTTCAAATGCATGAAACTTCTCTGGAATCTAAGCGTTTTTACAGTTTATTAACAGTACAAATGGTTTGTGGTCCATTGTGAGCTTGAAGCTGTGAAGACCCTGCAAATAACCAGGGAACATCTCACACACCCATGCAAAGGTGCGGTCATGATATCTGTTATCCAGTGATCCCTATGTATCAAAAGAAGCCCCTTGGGACCACAGATAGCTAGGAGTAAAAGCAGTACTTGGAGTTTGCTCTTGATATATTATGGGTGAAATTCTGTACAGTGCCTCCAAGAGCTACAACTCAGAACACATGCCAAAGGGTGTGGGGACTGAGATGATTTTAAGCCACCTTCACACACTCCTGATTCTAGACTGCTCTGAACACTGGAGCAGCCCCTGGTGTAACTTAGTCCCGGAGGCCTAAGTTACAGAAGCCTCCCCAGGCTGCCTTATTATGGGCCACAACACTGCTTGGGATCTCCACAATGATGCATGTTGTGGCCTCACCCCTACACCCCCTCCCATTGTGCACGCTATGCCAGGGCTTGAAAAGGGGTCCTTGGAGGGCAGCCTTACAGGTGTCCTCCACAGTGCCTGCACCTTCCCTGGCCAGATAAAGGGATTTTTAAGGCCCCTTTACACTGCTTCAGTACTTTTGCCTGGTGTAAAGTAGGGTTGCTAGGCATCCGGTTTTCAACCAGAATGCTCGACGAAAAGGGATCCTGGTGTCTCCGGTCAGCATTGCTGACCGGGTCATTAAGAGTCCAGTGGGTGGCGCAGCAGGGCTAAGGCAGGTTCTCTGCCTGCCCTGGCTCCGCCCGGCTCCTGAACGTGGCCGGCATTTCCCTCCAGCTCCTATGTGGAGGTGTGGCTGTGGGGACTCTGTGCACTGCCCCCCTCTGTGCACTGCCTTGAGTGCCGGCTGCATAGCTCCCGTTGGGTGGGAATTGCAGCCAATGGGAACTGTGGGGGCAGTGCCTGCAGATGGGGGCAGCATGCAGAGCAGCCTGGCTGTGCCTCCACCTAGGAGTCAGAGGGAAATGCCAGCCATGTCTGAGAGCCGTGGGAGGTAAGTACCACCCAGTGCCTGCACCTCGCACCCCTTCCCGCTCCCCAACCCGCTGCCTCAGCCCTGGGCCCCCTCCTGCACCCAAACTCCCTCCCAGAGCCTGCACCCCGTACCCTCTCCCACACTCCAAACCCCTTCCCCAGCCCTGACCCCCTCCTGCACCCTAACTTCTCCCAGAGCCCATATCGCCTCTGATACTCTGAACCTCCAGCCCAGAGCCCCATCCTGCACCCCAAACTTCTCATCCCCGGTTCCACACCAGAGCCTGAATCCCCAGCTGGAGCCCTCACCCCCCTTCACCCCAACCCCGTGCTCCAACAAGGAGCCCCACACACACACCCTGAACCCCTCATTTCTGGCCCCACCCGGAGCCTGCACCCCCAGCCCAGAGCCCCAGCCCATACTCCAAACCCCTCATTTCTGGCCCCACCCTACAGCCCGCACCCCCCAGTCAGAGTCCTCCCACAGTGAGCAAGGGCAGTACCATGGAGAAGGGGTGGGGCATTGGGAAGGGGCAGCAGATGGGGCAAGGGTGTTTGGTTTACTGCAGTCAGGAATTGTAAAGGGGCCAGTGCAGGAATGAGGATTGCACCCTCTGCTTTGAGACAGATACTATAAACATTTTTTTTTTTAAGTTTAAGGAATGAGAGCTGATTGAACCTATCCTGTTTTGTAATAAGTCTGTTTTTTTCTGTTGAGTACTGCAGATTCTTGATAAGGAATAGTATTATAGTTTATCTCCCTACAGTATAGCAGTAGTTCGGCTATGGATGTTTTTCTTGGGAATCTGGAGAGTGCTGGTGACAAAAGTGGGAATCTTCTTTGGGTACTGATTTCTGAGTAACTGTGCAGGAAGATCAACCTCCCAAGTGTAGGTTGGTTAGTGAAGCTGAGTTGTGCCCCCCCCCCCCCAAAGGTCTTTTGTGCAAAAGTCTGTCCTAATGAATCTTTCAAATTGCTTTTGAAACAAAAGAAGCAGCCAGTCAGCTTTTTCAGACTCTGTTACGACCAGTTTAGGGAACATTGCATGTTTCTAATTCCCAGAGTCCTCTGATTTCCAGTGATGAATTTTATGTTGTATGATTGCTTCTAACTCACTTGCTAATCATCTGAATGCAGATACTGCATAAGTGACGGATGGCCCTTCTGCTCAGAAAAAGAGTTCATTTTACACTGGTTAATTGTAAAAGGCTGACATGCTGGGGTGTTTTTTGGGGGTATGAAATCTGTTATGTGCTGTACAATTGCAATTTAGATTGCTCAGAACAGTATTTTTGTAAGCTAAAATACAGCTTTAGAAAATGATTAAATGTTTGTTTGTCAGATACTTCAGTCAGCAGCTTAGTTAAATTAAAAGCCAAGACAAGAAAAAATGTTGCAGAATTTTAGTGTGCTTTTCTTGCATGTTTCAAATGATGGCAGATCCCAAAATACTGCTGTTAAAAGCTATTTAAAAAATATTAAAGATATTGTTTTAATACAGTGTGCTAAGGGAAGTTGTGGGGACTTTAAATTGCATGATAAAAAACTCAATTTCTTCACAGAAAATTGAGTATTGGGTTTAGTTTCGTATTAGTATTATGTCATAGCAAAGTTTTGAAAGTCCAAAGTCAGGCAGTTGGTCTATCTGCTTCTCTCTGGCACTTGTTACATTCCTCCAAGGGATTATTTGTGACTCACAGGGATGAAGCAGTTGTTGTGTCTGTCTCTTTCTGTCAGAATCCAGTAATGGCTTGAGTATATTACATTTACTGATTGCATAAAGTTATTTTTTTATGTTTATGAAACAGTTGACAATCTTAACTGTTTTCTTATAGTTGGTTGACATGGTGTTGAAAAGCATTCTGATGAGGATTTCAACAAGAACTGCACAGTATTCACACACACAAGATGTGATCCTTCTATTCTAGTCAGTGGAAGTTTTACCTTTTACTTCAGTGGAAATAGGAATGGGCCCAGAGTGAAATGAGTGGAAAATATACTTACGGTACTGTAAATGAAAAAAACTATTTCCCACTCATTTTTGCTTTATTAGGGTATGGTGGTTGTAGCTGCATGAAAACAAATATATTTACCATGTTGTCAACATAAGAAATTTTGCCAAACAAATGAGAAATGTTTGTACTGCTCCACTGCTCCAGTTCTAGAATCTGAGCTAGTCCCATTGACCAACCCACACAAAGATATTTGATTGACTGAACTTCTAATTAACTGATTTTTGTCCTTTAAACTGTGTGCAGTGTTATGGCTTTAGCACTGACTGTTTTCAGTGCAGCACTGAATCTTTAAGACTCGACCAAGCAGCAACAAAGCAATAAAGCAAGCACCTTGACACTTCAGACTACTAAAGCTGAACTGCTTTTTAAACATTTTTAACACGGCTAGTAAAGAATACCTTATTACAAAACAATTTTACAAGTGCATCTTTATTTAACTAGCTATAATTTTTTATCATGACATTTTTATCACATTTTTAAGAGGGGGAAATGTGCAATTTATGGTCTATAATTTTGGTTTAACACAGGATCTTATAATGCTATATAAAGAAAATAGCAAACCTTTTAAAAACAATCTCCTTCAACCAAATGGATTGTCAACAAGCCCCAGGGGTACACAGCATGTAGAGGTCTGAGCCAAAAACCACTAACGTCAATGGAAATGCTCCCATTGACTTCAATGGGCTTTGAATCAAATCCTGTGTGATTGGAAGGAATATTAGATAAGAGTCAAAGTGAGCACAGAGGTGCAAGAAGAGAGTCCTAATTAGAAACTTCTTTGGGCCAAATTTTTTGTACATTAGGCTCAATGGCAATGTTGCTATTGATGCAGTGGGACCAAGGATCATAATGTTAAGTACTCTGTCGTTCATATATATTTTGTACCCTGCTATTACCATGTAACATTGATTATTGTTGTTCCACCAACTTTCTGTGATGTGTATTATATCAATATCCTCATTTAATACCAGGCATTCAAGTTCAGCCCCTTAGTATTTAGACTTCTAGCATTTGTATACAAGCACTTATAAACTTTGTCAATATTTAGTAGTCTGTCTTCATGTGATGTAATTGAATTGGGACTCTTTAGTTTGACTATTTGTACTTTACCAACTTCTATCCTCTCCTCTTTACTAGGAAATAGAGTATCCACTTTAATATATTCTCCCCTAAAGGATGTATTTCTCCAAACCATGTGCTCCTCTGCACCTATAGGCTTTCCCCATCCCTTGGTTTCAAAACTCATCTACAATTCTTTTAATTTTACATGCCAGCAATCTGGTTCCATTTTGTTTTAGGTGGAGCCCATCCTTGCTGTATCTTTCCCAAAAGATTCCCCAGTTCCAAATAAACCTAAATCCCTCCTCCAAACATCGTCTTATCCACACATTGAAACTTTGCAGTTCAACCTGGCTAACTAGCTCTTCGTATGGAACTGGAAGTATGTCAGAGAATGCTACCATGGAGGTCCTGAACTTTAATCTCTTACCTAGCAGTCTAAATTTGGCCTCCAGAACTTCTCTCCTGTCTTCCCCTATGTCTCTGGTACCTATGCATCCCATGATCACTGGTTCCTCACCAGCTCTGCACTTAAATCTATCCAGATGTCTTCAGAAGACAAGTATCAGAGGGTTAGCCATGTTAGTCTGGATCTGTAAAAGCAGCAAAGAATCCTGTGGCACCTTATAGACTAACAGACGTTTTGGAGCATGAGCTTTCGTGGGTGAATACCCACTTCGTCGGATGCAAGTAGTTCAGAAGACAGTAACCTTTGCATCCAGCAGGCAGTTCACTATGCAATTCTCCTGGTCATCACAAACCCAACGATCTATATTTCTAATAATTGAATCATTCATTACTGTTATCTGTCTGTTTCTAATAACTAGGATTCTAATAACTCCCTGGAGGGGTATACTCAGCACAAGAGGATACCATAACGTCATCTGGAAGGAGGGTCCCAACAATGGAATTATTTCCTCTGCTCTAGCTTGATGTTCTCCTTCCCTGAGGCTTTCCTCCTCGTCAGCAGCACAGAGGGTGTCAGGCTGGGAGTAGGATCACTCTATGTCCCTGAAAGACTCCTCCACGTACCTCTCTGTCTCCCTTCTCTCCTTCAATTCATCCCTTTGATCTTAAGAGCCCATACTCAGTCTCTGAAGGTCATGAGTTGCTTGCAACAAATGCATACATGCCACCGGCCTTCAAGGCATTTACCCTTCCCCTTTACACACTAGCCTACATTCAGGCAGCACATGGGGCATGATCTGAAGCCAGTAGAAATTAGATCAATCTCATAATATTCATTAAGTTTTTGAGATCTGGAGAGAAAAGATGCAGTATAAGTGAAGCATGTTGTTATTTTATTTTTCTTTATGTAATACCAGCTTTATCTTTGAATTTCCCAGTGTGTCAATTTTTTTTCATAAACCTCGTTATAAATCGGTTTCCATATTTTTTTTTAAATCTGTGAACATTCACAATCTGCGGATATCATAAGATCTGTATTTCAGGAAAAATATTGTATTTAAATACATTTTGGTATTCTAATACCTTTCTGTATTAGCTCTACAGATCATAGTAATGCAGCTTATTGTAAACCTCCTGATGTATACAGAGCTGTAACATCTCTTTGTTTTCCCTAGATGGAATATCCTTCTGAGAGACAGTGTGACTCCCCTTTGCTCTCAAGTCTAATGACATCTGAGGTTCTAAATTAGCACATGCCATTTTAATAGTGTTACGTTCTGCAGCATGTTCATTGCATTAATCAAAATGTCACCTTATTCCCATCAGTGAAGGGCATCCCTTCAGTTAAGCAGTTACTGGAATGGCCACTTGAGACAGAATCTAAGCTTGCTGTGTAACGAATGCTACATACATATTTTTGTCTGGTGCTTTGAGAAACTGGAATAGATTTATATTACAGTTCACATGGAACAATCTGTTTAATAAAGCTTGTTAATCTTTCTTAAGTTTGAAAATAGAAGAGTAAAGCAGATTTATTTTCTGTAGTTTCCTGTGTCAACCCAATCCATCATAAGTACCAATCATTAGAATTAAATAAAACATAATGGTTTTGAATGAATGCAGCTTAGCAAGAGGGAGTCATTTGAAAGCAAATAACTGGGCTCAGCGCCCCAGGTACCATGCACAGGATCTCTCCCCTCCTGTGCAGAAGGGCGCATTCCCCTCCCCCGCCCCCCGACACTATCTCCCTTCTCTCCCATGGAAAACACTATGAATCTTGGTCCTGTACTGGGGGAAGAGCAGAGATGGGGCAGGATACTAAGGGTAAGCAAGTGAGAGGGAAGGTAAGGGACACACATAGTCCCTCCAGCCCCCCAGAGCATAGATGAAAAACATAATACAGATTAAAAGTCTTTATCCTGTGCCTAACTCTGCTCCCATTTTATCATAGACTTCCATGGAAATGTAGTTAGGCCAGTGATGAGCACTTCTGAAAATAATAGCTGCAGTGTTTCCAGCCTCTGCTTAATCCAAGAAATGGGAGACCAAATTTGATCCTAACAAGATATGCTTTGCTGTTAGGCTAGCGGTTACATTTCTACTCATCTTTTGGCAGACTCCTCTCCTTTTTCTTCTTAGTTTTGATGTGTATAGTCTTCCTATTTCTTTGTTTTCCCATCTCTTTCCTTTTGAGGTTCTTCCCAACTCCTGTGGATAACTAGTCTTCTGTTGTGCCATTAGGGTGAAAATGACATCTTTCTGTAGGGCCTATGCTACAAAATTGCGTTCAGACATATTGGGGTTATAAAATAATTTGGGATTCCAATGTGCCTATGACAGACTTGGCAATTTCAGTATATTTGGGAGATCATAGTGGATTAAGTTTAAGTATCTTTGAGGCCCATTTTATATGAATGGTGTCTGTATGATTGTGTACTAATTCATGGAGGAGGGCTACCACAGTGCCTAGTGGAATTAAAAAAGTGGGTGGTGATTAAGGCAAATCAACCCAGTTGAAATCCATCCCCAG